>NC_136618.1:13527644-13905144 GCF_933228915.1 Telmatherina bonti
ATTTTAAAGCCTTTGATTTTTTTCACCAGTGGATAATTCATCTTCTGTGCATCAATAACAGAGATTGGGACCTAATGAAGGAGTTATAGTCACAACGGCCATCACACTGGTGTTTAAACACAAGTCAAATTCATTGAAAACCTCATCTGTTGTTGACATGATGGAGGATGGCTGCAATGCGAGGAGGAAATGTAAAGAACTGTGTACCTGAGCAGGAGCCTGGCAATGACAGCATCTATTGCACACGAACATATAAATGCTCACTCTCAAAAGTTGTTATAAATATATAATTAATGAGTTGAATTATTTTAAGCAGGGTTGTCAAAATTGTTTTAGTTCAGCGGCTGAATGCAGAGCAATTTGATCTCAAGAGGGCTGGACCAGTATAATATCAGCATAATAGCCTATGAATAATGAAAACTCCTCGTGCTTTTCTGTTATTTTCATTACAAAGAAGTAATTAATGACAATTGTTACACTTAATGACCTCTATTTTTAGAAACTTAATATTTCTTGAGAAAAATAACTGCAACTTAAATGCTATTGTACTCATTTACTACTATAGAGATCCATCCACCATTCAAAACGTTTAGTCTGATTCAGGGTCGCGGGGAAGCTGGAACCTACCAGCAGTCTGTGAGCGAAAGGCAGTGTACACCCTGGACATCTCGCCAGTCCATCGCAGGGCCACACAGAGACAAACATCCACTCACACTCACTCCTACAGGCAATTTAGAGTAACCAATGAAGCCACCGTGCAGCCCTACTATATATATATACATATATATATATATATATATATATATATATATATATATATATATATATACATATTTTATATGTATATATATATATATGTATATGTATATATATATATATATATATATATATATATATACATATTTTATATATATATACATATTTTATATATATATATATATGTATATATATATATATATATATATACATATTATATACATATATACATATATATATACATATATATACACATCTTATATACATACATATATATATACATATATATATATATATATATATATATATATATATATATATACATACATATATATATATATATACATACATATATATATATATATATATATATATATATATATATATATATATATATATATATAATACTTTTCCAAAACAAACTAAACAACCCCAAAAAACAGAAAGCTGCATGAAAAGCCAAACACACACACACACACACACACACACACTTCCGAACACACTTCTCACAGTTATATTCCTCTGCATGAGTCCAGTTCAAATACAAGTCATGGTAAACATGAGGCATGTTTTTGCGACTGATCGTGTCGTCCCCCTCTCCTCCTTCTCCTTCACTCTCTCTCTGCCACACACACTTGCACAATCATACTCATTAGTGTGTTTACCTCAGCTTCTTTTAGCATGAGGGAAAAGGTTTTAAACCGTTTAAATGAGAATTTGCAAAGAAGTTTTCAGATAGCAAAACTTTATGAGCATGTTTTCATGCCCAGAAAGTTGTTTCGTTTGCCCAAAAAATGTTAACAACTACTGATGTCATCACGGAGAAATACAATGACAGGGTGGATTTTAATCAGTTGGATCAGTGGGTCGCCCGCCTGCCAAGCAATTAGAGAGACGAGCCTGTCTTGCTTAATATCCTTGAGAAAAACAGACTCGCAAAAACACACAGTTTTGTTGTTTTTTTTGTAACATGGGTTGGACTGCGAGATGGGCAAACTAAATGTCATTTGCTCATGCTTTCTCTATTTTTCACAGCATTCAAGCAAGAATAAAAGAGGTTTTCACTGCCTAACTTTACATTTTTTTGGTAAAATGCTCATATTCGCCTGAAAAGGTGCTTTTAGTCTCAGTAATAACCTTTAATGTTACAGTTTTTGTGCTTCACAATGTGCAAAGATCTAATAAGGTCCAGATCTCAGTTTGCATCAGGTTGTAAAATACCAGTGTAGGGCAGGTTTTTATTAATTTTTTTTTAATAATGTCTGAAGAAATGTAGAGAAAAAGAGCACATAAAGGCAGAGACATGTCCCTTAACTTGTCTCATTTATTAACTCTACTCCACCGTCTGCAGTATTTCCTCGATGCTGCTTTGTGTAGTTTCTTTTAGTGAAAGAGTCAAACCTTTCTTTCATGCTCATCTTTTTTTCATTCAAAGAGATGTGCAAACTGCATGCTGCATGGACCACTTCATTTAGTCTCATTTGTTTTTCCGACTGTTTGAGGCCTGAAAAGGTAAACACAGCTCATGGTGCAGCACACCTCCAGATTTATAGGCCTTCACATTTCTACTGTATTTCAATCGAAACTGAGAACTAATGCCTTAAATATCAGCATGAATGGAATAAAAATTGTTTTTATCTGTAACAGGTGTGTTGCCACTTCTTACTTTTTTTCATTTTGAAGGTGCTGTACTGTGTTGATCTCTGAAATGGCCGCAGTTGAGCATTAATCCTGCTCGTAAAACCTAATTAAAGCCTTGAGCCTTGGGCCTAATTAGCTTAGAATGACCTCAACTTGATCACCAATTTTTACACACAAAAACACGCACATGCAGATTTGAGATAGTGAAATGAGGACAGTCAAATGAAGCTCATTTGTTTAGTTGATGAATAAAGAGAAGTGCTCCAATTGTCTGACTGTTAAACCATGGAATGGACTTTGTATTTGTTCAGCGCATGTGTGTGTCATCACCATCCTACACAGCTCATTAAGCTACAGTGCTGTAATTCATTTGGGAGATGGAACGGACAGTCGGGCAGACAAACAAACCATGTTTTCTCATGTTGTCTCTATAACGTTCTCGGTTTCTGGTAACTGTCAAACGCTATCTTTCTTCTTCTAAAAAGGCCGTTTTCCTGTTTGCTGAAGCAGATGCAGGAGCTGCAGAGATTCATGGAACCAGCATATAGCAAAATGAATTTAATTTTACACAGGAAGGAGGTCAGAAAACATGAAAAAGGCATATTGCAAGGCTGTTTCTCTCTCCTCGCTATCTCATTTAGTTTAGTTTTATGCTGAATGGTGTTGGTTTGCCATAGCCCTTTGCTCTCCAACTGCAAAAACCGTCTATTTACTTTGTATTTTCCAAGGCAAATTCATATTCATCAGTTCAGACTCACTTAACACTTTTAAAAGGTGTTTCTACAAATCACATCCAACTGCCGTTTAACAGTCTTGTTTATTACAGTAAGCAACATCTATGTTATGGCAATAATCAAAGGTTACATTAATCTCTATAAATAACAGAAATGTTTGTGTTAAATATACATCCAGACACTATTTTATCAGATAGCATATTAGTTTAAACTCGTGAGGAAACAGAGGAAAGATGTTTCATTTCATTTAAACATTTTTAAAGCAACTATCACATCTCCTGGTTGTGCTTGTGTTTCAGAGAAAATGTTCACCTCAATGCTGCGTTGCTGATTGTAAAGCTACCACTGAATTGAAAACGTTTAAAAGCAAAGTGACCTTGGTAAACTTTTGTCTGTTTGTTTTGTTGATTTGTATGTGTTTGTGTGTGTGTACAGTGCATGTCTTTTGTAACGTTGGGTGAACCTCTTTCAATATAAACACCAATCATTCATAAATAAGGTGGGATCGTCCAGTGCTAATGGAACAAAACACCATTTTCTGGTAGGTAGGGTCTGAACTTTGGGTGGCTTCAAGTCAGGTTTAGTGTGTAGACTTTGGTTAAATTTTGAACTATTGATTGGGCTTTTCATTTCACATCCACAGTGTGTGTTTGTGTGTTTTGTATAAACAGAAAAAAAAAAACATGACAAAATATCTTGCAAGCATTCACATTCCTCAATATTTGAACATTTATGTTCTGACAAAGACCAAATTTTCCTGTTAATGAACTCCGGTTTGGTTGTATTTGTGCAAACTATCACTGCATCAGCTCATTATTGATCAATGCGGATTGCATTTAAACCTAAAATACATTCGGCATAGTGCTCCTGAACTAAGCATGAGGCTGTGTGTCTTACAAATGAAGGTTCTAGTTGCGTTTTCATTAAACTATTTTTCTGCAGGCAGAAGAATATTTGCAAACATGCACTCAGAAAACAACATTTTGAATTACACAACCAAACATGTATTCTTTCCCGTTCCCGGACTGCACTCAGATAATTTAGTGCCTTATAAAGGTCTATAGTCAAATTTAAAGCATGTTTTTGTTTGAAAGACAGTCCAGTAGCTTTTCTGTAAAGTTGCTAACAGACAAAAAGACAGATAAAGTCTGCAGATACATAACCCCGCCAGCTCTTTGGCGGAAGTAGTAACCTATTTTTATGTTCACAAAGCAGTTAAATGGAAACAGAAATTTAAAATAGAATTACAGCAAATAGCTTTTTATGAAAAGAAGAGCTGGTTTTATACACTGCTCAAAAAAATAAGGGGAACACCTAAACAACACAAGTCAACCACACTTCTGTGAAATGGAACTGTCCACTTTGGAAGCAACACTGATTCACAATCAGTTTCACATGCTGTTGTGCAAATGGAATAGACAAAAAGTGGAAATTATAGGCAAATTGGCCAGACACACCCAATAAAGGAGTGGTTCTGCAGGTGGTGACCACAGACCACTTCTCAGTTCCGATGCTTTCTGGCTGATGTTTTGGTCACTTTTGAATGCTGGCGGTGCTTTCACTCTAGTGGTAGCATGAGACGGAGTCTACAACCCACACAAGTGGCTCAGGTAGTGCAGCTCATCCAGGATGACACATCAATGCGCCCTGTGCTCTTCACACATGAAAATCTGTGAAGAGCACAGGGCGCAGGTTCACACTGAGCACATGTGACAGAGTCTGGAGACGCCGTGGAGATCGTTCTGCTGCCTGCAACATCTTCCAGTATGACCAGTTTGGCAGTGGGTCAGTAATGGTGTGGGGTGGCATTTTTTTTGGAGGGCCGCACAGCCCTTCATGGTCGCTAGGTACCAAGATGAGATCCTCAGACCCCTTGTGGGACTATATGCTGGTGTGGTTGGCCCTGGGTTCCTCCTAATGCAAGACAATACTGGACCTCATGTGGCTGGAGTGTGTCAGCAGTTCCTGCAACATGAAGGCATTGATGTTATGGACTGGCCTGCCCGTTCCCCAGACCTGAATCCAATTGAGCACATCTGGGACATCATGTCTCGCTCCATCCACCAACGCCAAGTTGCACCACAGACTGCTGGATGCTTTAGTCCCCGTCTGGGAGGAAATCCCTCAGCAGAACATCCACCGCCTCATCAGGAGCATGCCCAGGCGTTGTAGGGAGGTCATACAGGCACGCGGAGGCCACACACACTACTGAGCCTCATTTTGACTTGTTTAAAGGACATTACATCAAAGTTGGATCAGCCTGTAGTGTGTTTTTCCACTGTCATTTAGAGTATAACTCCAAATCCAGAGCTCCATGGGTTGATACTTTTGATTTTCATTGATCATTTTTGTGTGATTTTGTTGTCAGCACATTCTACTCTGGAAAGAACAAAGTATTTAGATCTACAACGTGTTACTATAGTGTTCCCTTTATTTTTTGAGGAGTGTATATTTGTTTATCTAATTATTTATCTGAGAAGATTTAAAACAGATAAATTTAAAGTAAATTTGAGGAATAAAAGAACAACATAAAATGCATAACTGATGAATGCACAGATGATTGGAGGCAGAACTTTGCCTTTTGCGCATACTATAAGTTGTTTAAAAGTCTAAATTTCCATTGTTTGCTTCACTCTTCATCATTATCATGTCAGTTTATTCAGTTGCTTTTTGTTTATCTGAAGCTCATTAAATTATCTTATTCCGTATGTTTGGTTAAATTAAATGATACGTCTTGGAAGTAAACACAACTAAAGTAGAATTTCCTACAACTAACCTATTTACAACACATATAATCTGTGGTGACAAACTGGAATCCCTCAACTTCAAAACACAGTTTTCATCTTCAATCACTATTTTTCTTTCTTTAATGGAAAAAAATGACGTGCAGATCCTGCATAACACTGATTACATTGCTTTTTTTTTTTTTTGCTTTTTTTTTTTTTTTTCCAATTTCCTGAACAGATTAAAATATCTCCTACTGTAGATGAAGAACTCCATCTAGCCGAGAAGCGGTCAGGAAACTTCTACCGAGGCTGATAATGCAGCTGCGTTCATGCACACGAGATGCAAGATAGAGCTTTTCAGTAATGGCAGCCGCTGATAAACAACTCTAGCAGCATGCGTAGGGGAGTGTGTGATGAAAGGGATCGGGGAGTCAGGCCAAGCAGCAGCAGCAGACGAAGGTAATTAAAGAAGCCATCATCAGCATCATTAATATGCTAGATCTGCTGTGGCCCACTGACTAGTCTAATGGAGAACATGTCATCATCGTCACCATTAGGGAGACTGGGACACACACACACAAACACACACTGTCTTAATGTTGGGTCACGCCATGATTACCACCATTAAGCCTAGAGTGAGAAGGTCTGCTTAGGAAGCCACATTCTCTTTTGCCATAATGCATGCACGTGCACACACACAGCACACACACACACACACACACACACACACACACACATGCTTGTTGATCTTTAATTCAGGCCATGTGAGTGATAAGTATGCATATTTAAGTGATGTCAGGCCTGTTGGGTCTTTTAATTAGACAGAATGAATGAATGTTTTATAAAAATGTGTTTAACAATAAATGTGTTCATTAATTTGATGAGAGGATGTGCTCTGATGAGCTGAGTGGAACGGAGTAATGGCTCGCATTCAGCTCCGGTGATTTGATGGTGGGCGACGCAACAACTGCGCTATCTGTTTCTGATTTTATACTCATTTTCATGTTCCTCTCTTTATAAAAAGGAAAAAAAAAAAAGAAAAAAGAAGTCAGCTGTAAATGATGTTTGTACCATGACCTTGGTCAGTTTGGTCTGCTTTTGGAAAAACACACTTTTGTCCTGTGCGGTTAATGTGCAATGCAATACTGGTCCACAGCTCCATGAAGAATAGAAAAGAGGGAAAATCCATTAACAGCAGAAGAGCCAACCATTTTTTTTGTTGTTTTTTCTGTCTGAAGGTACGCTTTATGATTTGTCATGATAGTTCATTCACGTGTATACGTTCAGAAAAGAAAAAAGAGAAATATTGTGAGTCCAGAAAGTCCATCTCGTCTCGTTTGGCATTGAAGAGTGAGGCCTTTGGACTGGACAGCTCAGCCTTATCTTGATAGAATAAATCAAAATGATAAATAGCGTTGCAGCAGCTGTAAAGATTCCAAATCTTCCACCGGCATTGCAGTAGTCAACTCATATTCAGCAGCATAAAGCTGAAAGGACAAGTGGTATCACCAAACTTGGTTATAAATGCATTTTGTTGCCCTTTTTAGCCTCCCATCATCTGCTAAAATATTTGTGCAACAAAACCAATCTAAATGTTAAGCAGGTGTGCTACCTTACTCCTCCCCCCCTTATGCAGTCGCGCCTCCTTGTCCTGCTCCCTTTTCTTTCTAAATGTCCTCCTGTCTCTCTCGCACACTCGCCCCCTCTTTCACACACACACACACACACACACACTCTTTCACTGCCTCCCCTGACACTGGTGGAAACAGAGTGATGATGTGTAATTTAGTCCTAATCACAACATCAGACTTTTTGCTGCGATTTACATCCCTCCACCAGCCGAGCCAGTCACAGTCAGAAGGGAGATGTTAATGTGAGACCACAGGTAATTACTGTCATTACAGCACATACACACACACACACGCAGACTGGCAGATTCTGCCACAGTGTGCATGTATATGTGTGTGTGTATGTTGTACTTGTGGCAGGCAGTGTGTGCAGATGTCTTATCAGTGGGTGTTTTTGTTTTTGATTTCGAATGGTATGATCTGATATGTTTGTGTCCATTCGTGTGTTTGAAATGGACTCTAACACAACTTCCTTCACTTGCAGATGAAATTACAGACAGCAGAGGCTTTTTTTTTTTTGTTGCAACTTTTGACTTAATTCATCTATAGAAAAAAAATTACATTATTAATAAAAATTTTTTTTAGCAAATCCTTATTTCCTGGAATGCAACCCTTTCATTATTTACATGTAATTGAATTCCCCTTTTATGACTTGTCAATTATTAAGTGTCATTTTTAACATGTACTGATGATATCAGGCACGTTGCTGCACTTTATTTTAAAACAGAGAGAAAAAAAAATAAAACTGGAAGGTAAATTGTTCAGGAGGGACATGTATTCAAAACATAAATGAAGTGTTGTGTCATATCGCGGGATTCATTATTTTGGATTCCACGTTGTCTGCAGAACAGCAGCTGAATATGCTGCGCTGCCGTTTGTTGTTAGTTTAAACATGCCTGTCAGACCTGGTTTAAACATTCAGCTCTGAATCATTTTTTGATGAAGTTGACTTAAAAATCTTTCACAACATTAAACTAAAACAATTCTTATGTGTTGTCCTACATCTTTAATTGCTACACAGACACATTGTAGTGGCATATTTTTGCTAATAATCTTTGTTGTATATTAAATCTGAGGTAATTCCCTTCCTGCTCTTCACTGATATTTAATTTGCTTCTGTAAAAGATGTTTTTTCCACAATTTCATTTTGATTAATATTGAAGATTAATCTCATTACTTTTAAACATATGTTGTGTTTCAGTTACACATTCAGTTCAAAGTACACACACAAATGTCTACACACACACATTTTTAATTTTATTTCTGGAGATAATGGGATCTAATGACTCAATCTCAAATCAGAATGAAGCTCTTTTGCAGAAGAAACTGATCAGAGGGTCCTGAATGTGCTTAAGACTGGAAGACAGTCCGTTTAGCTGTTGCTTCCGTGGTGAGCGACGCACACGAGCGTCCATCTCAGAGCAGTGGTTCATATTTTGACATTTTAGGTTAATCATTTGGCATTTTTAAGCTCTTAAGTTATGATGAACATGTTGGAAACTTTTTCTAGGTTGCTCCAAGTCTTTGTGGGAAGATGGTTTGGTATATCAAGGTGTTTCTATGGCGATAAGGGTAATATGTCAGGGTCCCCAGAGTTTAGGTCTGGAAAGGTCCTGACTGATAAGCAGAATGAAAAAGTCAGCAGTTTGGCTAGTGCCATCCAGGTGATGCTTTTCCAATCTCATCCTCTGTCTGCCGCTCTCTTCCATCCTCCATCCTTTCCATCCACCTGCTTAATGCCTCGACTTGCAATTTATACCTCTGTCTGCAAATGCCATCTCCTTCATTCCCCAATATTATCCATTTACCCAATTTTTCCCTGATGTTTCTATTATTTCCACCCTTTCTTCTCCTCCCCACTTTTACAGCATCACCCCCCCCCCCCCTTTTTTTTCACACTTTATTTCCTTTCGCCCAACATTTTTGTTGATGCAAAGCTCTGCTTAAACTTGAGTATTTGAATACATGCATTGACTGACCATTAGTCTTGTGCGAGTGCTCCTCAGTGTCAACCGTACTGTACAGTCAGATCAACCACATGGCTTGTTTCATTTCTCTAATGCAGCTGTTTATAATTCTTTCATGGCTATAACCTGTTTATTGCAGGTAAAAACAGTCCGGTCAGAGCTGGAGAAGATGCAGTCCGCCAATGCAAATCTTTGCTACGAGAGCCAGCAGGTCATGAAAAATGTCAACCTTTGGATTTCAGAACAAAAGTATGGATGAACATCCCCCCCTCCCTCCCCCTTTTTATTCATCTAAAAATAATCTAAGAGACAAATATAACACGATGTAATGGTTTACAGAAGTATCTGCTCTTTACATCCTTTGTGAAACAGCAGCTTCAGGCATCTAACATTAGATTTCATCCACCTGCTTTCCTCTTCTAGGGCTTCTGAGGAGAGTCTCGCTGTCCAGATGAAGGCCCAAGACAAGCTGCTGCTCATCATCGCTGAAGAGAAACAGTAAGTCTTACGTCGAGCTGAATTTATGCCTCAACCCTGCACAGCGTTTTTTATTGTAGAAAGATGAGCAGAGATACCAGGATAAGGTTGGGAGTGTGTCGTAACACTAAATGTGTGACCATGTATTTATTGTGTGTGTTAGAGAGATTCAGGTGAATATGATTCAGGTGAATTATATTCACCTGCCAGTCTTTCAGCATGTCTGCATCGTCATGACTCACACACACACACACACACACTCGCACACAGACATGGGCGTGACAGATTCCTCTTCCCAGAGATCAAAGCAGTCTAGCCATCTTCTGTTATCCCTCCCCCCTACAGTGTCATACATCCCTTCTCTCCACCCAGCAGAATCCTGATCGTGTGTGTGTGTGTGTGTGTGTGTGTGTGTGTGTGTGTGTGTGTCTGCTTCCTGCTCTGTCTCAATTTAAACTTGCACATGTTTTCTTTTTTAAGGACTCTGCTAAAGGAAAAGGACACAGTTGTGGACTTTTCTCTCGCTCGGTGCTTCTGCTTTTAAAGGAAATCTGCACCATCCAAATGTTATGAACGGGAAATATCTACTTCCCCTTCCATGAATAAAAACGGTCTCAGATTTATTAATAGTTGTGGAGACTGAGAGGTGGTGGCACGGCAAAACGCTGGAATAAGTGACCACTGGGGTTAGTGTTAAATGGCTGCGGAAAAAAATCATTTCATTATACTAAGCTATGATGTGTGAGTGCGTTTGTGTGTCAGACATAATGTCTGAATTGCTGGTTTAAGGCTACATTTGGAAAAAAAAAAAAAAAAAGGAGGGATGCAGGCAGCAGTGCTGTGGTGTGCAGAATATTTTGTCTGCTGTGTTAACAAGAGCCTCTTGATGATAATATGTGTCTGTCGTGGCGCACCTCTCTATGTAGATTCCCCTGTTAAACTCTGTCTCTGCATCTTCCTCCCTTTGTCAGGCAGCTTCAGGTGGCTAATGACACGTTGAAGGCGGAGGTAAAGAGACTGAAAGAAGTGGCGGATGAGAAGCAGAGAGACGCGGAGCGCTTGAAGGTGAACAAGTGCAGAGGGGCAATGAAAAAAAGAAAGAGAAAGGAAAACACGCAGAGACAAAAGAGTTGATCGCAAACAGGTTTGTTTTTTTCGTTTTCTAATTGTTTGCAGGCCCAGATCAGAGACCGGGGCATCCGGCGAGATGGAAAAGCGTGAGTCATCTGCGTGTGTGTGTGTGGAGTGAGAGAGTGTAAGTGCGTGCATTTGTGCTGCATTCACCAGCTGATCAAAGTTAAGCATTCACGTCCAACAAAAGCGTCCGCCATGTTTCACTCTTTCACACACAATCTAGCCCCAACAAAGCTGATGATGATAACAGCAGGAGTGCCAAGTTGTGAATGAAACACCCTGTGGGCTTAGGCCACCTGTGTGTTTTCTGTGTGTGTGTGTGTGTGTGTGTGTGTGTGTGTGTGTGTGTATGCATATGTGTTATGTCTCTTCTTTAATCTGAATGCGTTATTCATGCTGGGCCTTTAACAATGATTACACTCCAATCAAGTGCCTATCCTCTCCTGCTTGCCACCCCCATGACTGTCAAATAGCATTCATCAATAGAGCAGAGATATATTTATTATGTTCATTAAGGCAATGAAAATGAATGTGGCACAGATGGGATTGGGTGTAGGGTGGAAGTGAGAAAGAGGAGTGTGAGAGAGAAAGTGTTTGTATGGGCACCTTCCAGCAGCGGTGCTCCCCATACTGCCAGTGTGACCCCCCCCCCCCATTTTTGGGCACGTGGATCCCTCCCCTAACGAACCACCAGGCTCTGTTTCCAAAACGGATGGGATTTGTTTTGACTGGGGTAGGTTCCCAATGCTTTTCAAAGCTGTCAGTCATTTTAATGATATCATTAAGGGGCCGCGACAGAAAGATGAATTGCTTTTCTTTGTCTTTCCCTCATAATTGCGAATGAGCAAGAGAGTGGGACAGGAGCGAGAGAGGCAGTTCATATAGACGCACGCATAAGAAGGGTTTTGATTGAGCGAATATAATAACACGGAACAAGATAAAAACAGTGCATAAAGGCATCTTCCATAGTTTCTCCCCATCCATTCTCCTCTGCTTTCCACCTTTTTCCTCCTCTCTTTTCTTTATTATGAGACTCCTTAATTTGTTTCATTTCATTATTATACACCCCCCCCCCCACACACACACACACACACACACACACACACACACACTCTCCAAAATGCCATATATATGAAAATCATATATCTATACGGAAGCAGATGTGTCATATTAGCATGGCAGCCCTATACATTCGGAGTAAATCTCATTACTGGTGGCAGTGTATATCTTAACAGTGTC
Source organism: Telmatherina bonti (assembly GCF_933228915.1). Classification (NCBI taxonomy): domain Eukaryota; kingdom Metazoa; phylum Chordata; class Actinopteri; order Atheriniformes; family Telmatherinidae; genus Telmatherina; species Telmatherina bonti. The sequence continues at coordinate 13,539,947 of NC_136618.1, forward strand.
TCTCTGCTGCCAATGTCACTGACAGCACTCAACAGCAAGTGAAGGTTGTGTCATTAGATATGTCTGGATTAAAGACATTTACTTTGATTACCTGGTCTTCACAGCGCATAAAGTTCCTTTTTTTTTCTTGCAAATAAAACCCATAGACAGTTGGAGATAAGGCAAACAGTTGACAGACATGACTTTCTATAGATAAAAGATAATAATGTTAAAAGAGGTTCTACTATGCCGCACAGGTTTTTGCCTTTCTTGTAGCTTTTCATGTGCATGTAAAGGTCTGCAAATTTGCAACAAAAAAAACTCAAGGTCTCCGCCATCAGGTGTTATAATACTCTTGCCATGCTTTGCTGGCAGCGCAGCCTTTTTTTTTTCTCTGACTTGTTAATGTCACCATGTAACACCCTGTATTGTGGAATGCCTCTCCGGTGGCTAGTTAAGCTAGCTCTAGAACAAAGCTATTTGGAGCGGAGGCTGAGACGAGTTTGCATGTTGAGGAAAAAATTAAATAGGGAAAGATGAAGTGAGCAATGATCTCCAATCCATGTTCCCAAGCAGTATAACCCAAGCCTTTCTATTTGTGTGTGTGTGTGTGTGTGTGTGTGTGTGTGTTTTCTCATTTATTTTGTTTAATGCTAAAACATGGATGAAAGCAGACCAGACTTTCAGGAAGGACTGAACTCTTTGACTTTCCATTTTAATCCAGGATAGCAGAACTACAAGTTGAGAAAATATAGAAATAAAATGGCCGATGTGTGTTGTAAACAGACCAAAAATAGAATCTCATGATGGGGTATGTGGCCCTGGAGGTAGAGCAGATTATCCATTACCCACTGAGTTTATGCTTGATTCCTCTTTCATCCTCTGTATGTCAGAGTAACCCTAACACCTGAACATGGCAGTTCCACTGCATCTGATGAGTATGAACGTTAGAGACAGAAATGAAGCCATTTGTTCATTAAGGTATAAGCGCAGTCTGTTTGCCACAGGGTCCGTTTCCCACTTCTGATGGGCTCAAACTAAAAACATGGATAGAAAAACGTATTAATAGGCAAAAAGTGTTGCAATCCTAATTACCCAATAAAAACATTCTCATGCATTCTCATTGTCCAAAGTGTCCAAACGAGGAATCAAGATAAATCCTGCACTCTTATAAAAGCTACTATGATGTGAAGCAGGAAAAAAGTCATAAATACAATCAATTTTAAAAAATTGTTGATATTTCACAACACAAAACAACAGAAAATGCTATGAGAGATGGCCGTGGAGATTGATGCCGTTTGCCTCTAGCAACATTGACTCAGTGGTTGTGTGACACAACCCATGTGGGGGAAGCGCTCATAAAGCATCAGGCCTCATCAGTCGCACCGCTAATGATGTGCTTCCAATTAAAAGCACCCAGTGATCACAGCGGAGGATTTGTAGCAACACGCTGAACTAAAGTGACAAGAGAAACAGAGAGAGGCGATAAGAAGGAGGCTGCGTTTTAAACCAGAGTCAAGTCTTGCATAAAATTTACAGCGAAATGAGAGCAGTAAATAAGAAAGATGAGCAGGACCGGAGCGGGAGAGAACCCGTGTAGTTTATTGCCTGGTTTAGAGAGCATGCCCGCTTGGCTTTGACACTAATGACTGTAATTATACACACACTGATTGGGTTAGGCCGCTAATTACACTCATCTGTGTTTGCGTGTAAACACAGGAACATATGTTTGCACAGGCGTCATGCCAAGCGCTCAGCTCGCTGCGCTCTCACATGGAGTGCATAAATCTTACACAGTTGTTTCAGCAGCAGTGATGATTCATGATCTGCTGAAGACCACATTACCATCCAGAAAAGAGTTTAAATCATCTGGAGAATCTGTGGAGATGTGGCGCTTTGGATTTTATGGCGCTGGCTTGTGTTTAAAGTTTACGCCTGCTGTCTTTTTTTTTTGTTGTTGTTGTTGTTGGTTTTTTCTTCTTTTCTTCTCCCCCCCCCATCCTATAAAAACTCACAGAACTCATCTTTTAAATGACATTTATAATTTAGATGATCAAAGAAATTTTTTCAGCATTTCTCTTATTAATGCTCTTCGTATCATCATTATGGTGTGAAATGAAAAGATCTGCAAGGGTCAGCTGCAATTATCTCCAGTTTGTAAAAGTCACTTTCGGGAAATGAGGTTTCTTTTTGAAAAAATAAAAAAAAGCATACTGAACAAAATAAATTAGTAAGTTTGCTAACAAGTGTTTCCAATCAAGGGCTGTCAGTTGCTTTATGTATGGATTTCTACTTTATTTATTTATTTATTTATTCTGTCACATGCATTCATTTAGTTGTGTTCATATGTATAAACTAATCAAAACTATGCCTTTATTTGCATGATATAAAGATTTATAGTATATATACATTACTATATAAGTTCTAAATAATTGACCCCTTTAGGGTCCTGGTCTACCCGTTGGTAGAGGGAAATTTGCAGTGGCTTTGATGAATTTCTTTGGAAAACTGTGGACATGAACCTGCCTGAACCATCTCTACAAACTGGTTTTAGTGTGTAAAACCCAAACTAAGTGTTTGTTATGACACGACTGTTTAACTGTTGTTACATTATTGTTAACTTTTTTATAACAGTTGCTAAAAAGCTTTTATTCTGTTTATTCTTGTTCAAAGCAAACAGAAAAACAGAGAAGCATTTTTCTCTGGCCTTTTCGTTACTGTGGAAAGTTAAAGAGATGTTGGAAGCTTCTCATGCAGTGTTGCTCCAACCGTTTGTTTGTTTTGTTTTTTTGTTGTGTTTGACGTTTACTGTAGATGCTAACACATACAGAGGAGCTAATGAATCCCATAAAAAGTTGCACACAAAAATGTCAGTTCTTGTAGCGTCTCTCAAATGTTTTCTCTTATCATAAATGTTTTAAGTTGTAGATAATAAGGCCAAAAGTTTACGAGTGTGTGTGTGTGTGTGTGTGCATGTATGAACCCTGCACCCCCTTTACACACACACACCTACACACACAGACATGTACAGGAACAATAATGCCATTTATTAGTGTTTCAATGAGGGCACGCATCGTCTCAACTGAAGCAAAACTGGACTGTCTTCTCTTTCCGCTGCTCAGATAGAAAATCCCAGCTTGCTCTTTTACAAGAAAATTAACATCGGGGAGGTACAGTGGTACTTTAATGGGCTAAGAAGTCTTCAATAAAGTATTTAGAAGGTTTTTTTTTTTCTCGTACTTGAATGCTAACTGGACAGGTTCATTGGGGCATGAAAGAAAGAGCGTAAAGCGGGGGCAGCAAGCTCTTCAGCTCGCACAGAGCACCATTATCCACCGTCGTTAATTTAATAGTCATTCCTTAGTCAGCCCTGGGTCTGAAGATACGAGACCCTAACATTTGTTTGTCATTTCCCAAAACAGTTTTAATAAACAGTTAAAATCTTAAATGGCTTCTTGTACTCTTAATGTTTCCTGGCTGCGCTTGCATTTGTTTTTGTTCAGCCCCCCCCCCCCCCCCCCCCCCCCCTCCCCCTCCCTTCCTCCTTCATCTGCACTTTCTTATATGATTTAATGATTTCTGGAACCCATTTGCTCACCCATCTTAGAGTTTAGTAATAAGTCATAATGAAGATGGTTATAATGAAGATGATGCATGCCAACTTCTTTATGCCCCAGATTTTTTTTTTTAAGGACATTTGACTGAAGCTGCTTTACAGAATGCACGTCACTGTCGAAAAATGGGTTAAAGCAAGTGTAAACTTAGTATGCATCTTAGGCTTAACTGCACGAGAGACCGTCAGTTTGCAGCTGCTGGAAAGTAAAGTTTTTTGTTTTCGTCTTTCTTCAGCTTACTTTAGTTCAAGATGTGGAAGTCTAAAGTTAATTTTCTTGCGCACGTTTGTTTGTGTGTTGGCTTGCACTTGTCTTACAGCGCTGAAAAGACGACTCGCGTTGCTCGAAACCTTAACAAAATCGAGGACATGCATTCCAGACTGCAAAGCAACCTGGAGGCCATCGGTGTGCTAAATCAACAAGTAAGAGCACGCGCGTGCACACACGCAAACACACACCGGGTCCTGACAGTCCTTTTACCAGACAGATACAAACACAAACCCACACACCGGCCCACCTGCTGTTGAGCTCACACAGAAGAGGAAGCTTTCATGCGTCCAACTTCAAACACACAAGCACACTTACACAGAGGCGCGCGCAGACATCCATTTCCTCTTCCTACGATAAAAGTAAAAAGTCTGCAGCGGGGCGGGGGTGCGTGTGTGGTGTGGGGGGGGAGGGGGGACAAATTGTATCGGGGAAAAAAAACAAAACAGTGACGTTTCTTTCCACTGGTAAATGATTTCCCTTTCATGAAACTCAGAGAAAGATGTATATCAATACAGCCGCGCTGATCTCTCCATGACAGCGTAGGGAAATGGCCCGCTGTGATAAAACAATGTGGGGGGAAAAAACACAGAGGAATATTCTCGGGAAATGCTGACATTTTTTACTGCGTTCAACTTCACAAGAGTCAACAAATCACCAAAGGAGAGAGGAATCAAAAGTACTCCTCAGCCCCCTCAGTTCTCCAAAACTCCTGGGCCTGGGGAATGGCTCACCCGGCTTTTGTTAGTTTGTGGAGTGGCCCGCTGATTGACGGGCTGCGGGGAAAGCTGGGACTTGTTGAAGTTTTAATGTTGACATTAGTTGTAGGTTTGAGACAGAGGAGCGTGCAGCAGAGGAAGCGACAGGCAGAGGGAGAGGAGGGGGCGGGGGGGTGTCTGTTTAACAGGTCAGGTGTGTAATAGCACCTCTTAATCTCCAGTGTGAATCATTACACACATCGATCCAACATGGGCAACCTGCTCACGCACAAACATACAAGCAGTCAGGTAAGGATAGAAGCACTTCACTGTCCACTGCTCCTGCACTCTTGCATGCACACACACACACACACACACACACACACACACACACACACACACACACACACACACACGCTTACCCATGCAGATATCAGTTAAGAAGTTGGATGAATTTGCACAGCTGATCTGTGTGCAAGGCGTTTGGTTATTAGTCCATCGGGTGTCCCTTTGCATCAGTCTTATTTACTCATCACAAACTGCCTGTCATTCTTCACTCACACACACAGGCGCTACACAATGCGCACACGCATGACTTCCACGCAGCTGTCAAGCTAATTTCATGCAAACTTTTGAAACGTCACACAAAATTAAACAAGATGAAGGTGAATATCAGATAGGGAGGGGGGGGGGAGGGTGGAGAAAAGAAATAAATGCTTTCAGGACTTTATTAGCATCGGACTGTTGTTCTTCAGCTAATGTTCAGGTCGTTTCACGCCGTGACGAAGGACACGTGCACACGGTTACGTTTCTCTACGATACTAGCATGTCAGCTTGCTGAAAACGAGCTCAAACGAACCTCGATCCAAGTTTTTTTTGCGGCTTTTCCAGCTTTGTCATTTTTCACAATTTGCATTAAAGCTTCTGAACTGAAGCTGCTGCAGCATGAAAACACACACAACCCCCCCCTCCTCACTCGCTGTGTCTTTCTGTCTGTCTCACCCCCATTTATACACACCCTCACATCCTTTTCATCCCAGCATTTGTGCACCAGCTCACCCGTAGCATGTGAAGGTTGAGGTGACAAGCTGTGATTTTTAATTTCACCCCCCTCCTTTGCAATTAGAAAAAGTATCCAGAGCCACCAAAGACGAGGAAAATTAAACAGGTCCCCTTGCAGTTAATTATAAATGTCAACCTCAGTGTTTCTCTTCTGGAAGTTTTATTGCTTTTGGCGCAACATAAAATTAACACCCTCCCGGATGTTTCCCCGATGAAGACGGTAAATAGGTTTTAAGCGACTTACAGCGGTTCTGACATGTCGACATGTTTCTTTTGGCTCATCAAGGGTTAAGCCTAAGACCCAGATATTTCTAGTCATCAGATGTAATACATTTGCTCAGATTTATTGTGTGTGTGTGTGTGTGTGTTTCTGCGAGCGAGCATATGGCGTCTGGACGGATAATGTTAGCGGAAGCATCCGGAAATGTGTCTGTCTCATCTCCGTTTGTGTTTTCCTCCCTCCGTTTGCTCGTTGCCTCGCTGAGACACACTCTTATATACGCACACATGGCCAGACATGTCAGTGTGACATCATCTCTCACTGCAACTTTCACACACTAAAAACAGATGTGGACGAGCGCTGCTGTCATTACCCAACATGTGTCTTTTTTTTGTGTTCTTTAAATTTCTTACTTTACTCGTCTTTATAGCTGAAAATACATTATTTGGAATCTTTTTCCTTCCTGTTATCTGGATTATTACCGGATTTTTTTCTGCAAGCATATTTTCACTCTTAACTATGATTTACTCCAAATACCAAATGTCTTTTTCCTTTTTGTGCTCTAAAAGCTACTTTTTAACTCACACTCTTCTTTGCTTTTACCCAAATGTCCTTGTCAAAATATAAAAACAGACTCAATTTAGCTAGTCTGTAATTGTGTTTCAGGGAGCCCAATCATGTTCTGACGATGTGTGATTTGTTTTGTGTCACGGATGATTTTGTGTCAAATCGACCTCTAATGATCGCTCAAATTGGTTGTTTTCATGTACAAATTTCCTCCGTCGCATGACTCCTGCTTGCAACCATTTCATACTGTGAACACAATACATAGCCTTCATGCTTCCCCTCCACTCCCTCTACTCCCTTTTTTTTTTTTTTCCCCCCTCAAATTTTCCATTTGCATTTCGGTTTCAACATGCACGAAAGCGACTGCAAAAGCTGATTTAGAGACATAATAGGTGTCGGCTGCTTGATAAACATGATAGCTTTTGATAGTTGATATTTTCGTAACTTTAACTCATGTTTTGTTGTTTGTTTGATTGAGCTGAAGGATTGGGAAATTTAAGTTTCACTGAAACTTGCGCCGCCTAAAAACTCTTCTTGCTTTTAGAAATATGAGCTTCTTCTTTTTGTGTTTGTCTGTTTTCCTCTAGTTAACTGGCGTCTGTGAGGAGAATAGGTGGTTGCGTAGGCAGCTGGAGGAAGAGAGGTTCAGGCGTGGACAAGTGCAGCGACACATCTCACTTCCTTCCACTTCCCAACACAGCTCGTCCATCCACCTCCCCCGCCCTCTTCCCATCTCCATCTCCACCTCCTCCTCCCCCCTCCTTGGGCCTTCCTCATCCTCCTAGTGTCATGTCTGTGGAAGGGATTGCAACACAGGCTGAGCCGGGTGGATCTGTGGTGGACGAATCAGGTGAGTCCAAGGATTTAGGTGAAGCATTGCGGGACATGCTAACCAGAGAGCCCGCCGTCTCCGCCTCCTGGAAGGTGCTTGGTCGGGGAGGACGGAGAGGCATCAGGCCAAATGAAGCCCCCTGAAGACTTTGACCTGCCATGACTCTTTGATCCTCAGCTTCTCACCAGGGAGCATATTCAGTATGAGGTTAATGTCCTGCAGGCCAGAGTCAAGTCCCACGGTTCCACTCTTCCCATAGGGTGGGGCGGGGCTGCATAAAGGGATTTATTCCAAGAAAATATATTTAGATTTTTTTTTCTTATGGATCTAAACTCTGACATCTGTTCTGAAAATATATCAGGACTTTAAAAGTGGAGTATGTAAGATTTTCAATATTTTCAAAATAAATTAACTGAAAAAATAACTACAATCATAATTGTCCATATTTGATGTGTTATTAAATTACAAGTTTAATTAATGACAAAGACCCTTCTTAAATGTTTGCCTGCCAGTAAAAAAAAAAAAAAGAGTCCTTTTTGTCATTTGTCATTAATTAAACTTATAATTTAATAACGCATCAAATATGAACAGACTGGAACCTACATGTTCAAAAGACTATCTATTAACTAACTATTATGATTGTAGTTAATTTATTAGTTAATTTATTTTGAAAATATTGAAAATCTTACATACAAAACCTTTAAGCAAATATGGCAAACATTCACGATGATGTCCTGGAATCATGTTTCACAACAAATACGAACCACTCAACACTCAAACACTTTATAGTGTCTTCAGATGAAATGAATTATTGCAAAAGTGTTAGATTAAATATAATGTATGCTGTGGATTTTCGACGGACAAATGAAGGACAGCACAACGTCGGTGTCCACAGACATGGTGCAGATGTTGATGTAAACGGCTGTAACGCAGCCTCTGATTCCACTGCAGCTGTTCGCCATGTGTCCTGTGTCTGCTGCAGTCAGTGTAGAAGGGTCATGTGTGGGTACGTCTGCGCTGTAGTTTCAACCTCAGCCCTTGGGGATGTGTGTGATTGAGTGTATTAGATGTTTAATGTCCAAGATGTTGTTTTATTGTTTCATTTCTACTTTAATACCTGTTAACTGATGTCTCTCTGTTGTTTTCAACCCCGACGGAAAATTAAACAGATACATATGTGAGTGCCTTAACTGTGTTATGCTTCCACTTTCAATTCAATTCAACTTTATGAACAACAAATGTTGTCACAGGGCACATTACATACACGAATCAACATACACATAATTTCCAACCAATTCATACATAGCCTATAATAGAAACCAACTGATTCCATCAAATCATGACTTCAATCCAATCCCCCATCCTGAGCATGCACGAGGCGACAGTGGGAAGGAAAAAACTCCCCTTGAACAGGAAGAAAACCTCCGGCAAAACCAGGGAGGGCAGCCATCTGCCTCCACTGGTTGGGGTGGAGAGGACAGGAAAGAAAGATCAACATGTACAACTGCATTTATTCAGGAAGACCTGCGGAAAAAAGGAGAAATAAGTTAGAGATGGCAATATTGGCACATATTTATACATTAGTACAATAGAGTAATAGAGTGAGGTACTTCTCAGTGCATCAGGTGACATCCCCATTGCTACATAAGTAATGGATGGCTAGACTACCCATAACTATAAGAGCAATGAACATAGCCTGGATAGTTGGGTCTTGTACATGCAGACTCCAACTCAAGAGATGCTCATATCCTAACTATAAGAATCATGAAAAAGGAAGGTTTTCAGCTCGATCTTAAAGGTGTGGAGGGAGTCTGCCTCCCGAACCCACGGTGGGAGCTGGTTCCATAAGAGAGGAGCCTGATAGCTAAAGGCCCTTCCTCCCATAGTACTCTTTGAGAATCTGGGAACCACCAACCACTAATTCACATACAGCAGGGATCCTCAATCCAGGTCCTTGAGGGGGTGGTGTCCTGCATGTCTTCCAGGTGTCCCCACTGGAACACACCTGACTCAGACTCAGAGAAGCTCTGCACATGTCTGTCTAATACACACTGATGTGAATCAGGTGTGTTGCAGTGACATACAGTCTGCCAGTGAAAGCTAATTTAAAAGAGCTGTTGTAACAGCGGCTAGCTGTTAGCGTTGCATAATTAGGCTTTTCTAATGCCTTTCACTGCTGAGTCATACAAAGATCTTTCCTGCTAAGTACATTGCTTGGCAGAAAAATCTTTATGATAAACACTTTTTTTTTTCTAGTTTTAAAGCAGTCAATAGACATTTTTCCGAGTGAATCACTCCTGGCTCAGGTGAGTCATACCTCTTTTTATATAGTTAGCATTTGAACAAGAAACGTGCTAATACATACGTGTCTGAATCAAGACAAAAAGAATAGAAATATCAGGATTTATGCAGGAAAAAGTACTGTTATACTGTGATAATGAGAATCCAGCGACCGCTACTGGCCCCTTTATCTTGCCAGTCACTGTTGAACCCACCTGTCTTCCAACCCCCCCCCCCCCCCCCCCCCCCCCCTTTTTTTTTTTTTTTTTTTAATCCTTCATTGGTTCTGTGTCTACATAGCTGTTGTCTGGTCAGACATTTTAATGATTTAGTGCAGAGCTGCATGTCCTTGTTAGTTTTCCTCATTTGCAATGTCACATTCAAAAATCCTTTTTTTTTTTTTTTAAATGTGCAAACACACACACATGCATCTTCTCACACATGCACACACCTGTATTCATTCACAAACACACACACACTTACACAAATGGCACAGTCATTAAAAATGAAACCACAAGCTTTTTGAAAACTCCAAGGACTGAGGGAAGTCGGCAGCGCAGCGGTGAAAAGAGTCCCCCTGGAAACAATGAGGAGAATGATCATTTGTTGTTCTTGAAAACCCGGTGAGGTTTCACAGAGGTTAAGCTTTCCTTTGATGTGTTTTTAACTCATTTCAGTGCTGTGGAGGGATTAGTCAGCCTCTCACACACACAAGCACATGCAGGCTCTTAATTTCCACACCGTGAGCTCTTCTCACACAAAGGCGGAAAGCTCAGAACAAACTCCTTCCTAACCTAATTTCATCAAACGAGGGTGTGTGGTACTTTGCTCCTGTATGTGTGGTCCCTTGGAAATCTGCGGTAAACCAGCAAAATATTGCGAGTCAGTATTTTCTTTTTATCCCAAATTAGCGCTGGACTGCCTGGGAACAGTGGGCCCTCCACCAAGAGAGATGGAGAGACAGAGACAAAGAGGTTGTTGATCATCGCAGCACTCATTACAGTGTTTACGAGCCATTATTTGTTCCATATTTCATGATACAAATGATTTGCTGCTTGTTCCCATTTATGTGTTTTTATGTGAGTTAATTGCAGTTTGGGTCGAATGGTGGGTATGTTATTGTTGTTCATGCTAATAATGATAACCAAAACCTGTGTTCATATCTGATGTTGTAAGCAGATCTGGATTGAATCATGTTTGCAGGTGATTTTATGTGTTTATTTCAACTAAATTGAAGCACCAGATGGGTGGAGATACTCCACACTAAAGCAAATCGTGCACACCCTGCAGTGATGGTAAAGGTTTATTTGAATGTGTCATTTCTCTATCATTTTACATGTATATGTATATATACGTATATGTATATATGTATATGTATGTATGTATATATATATATGTATGTATGTATGTATGTATATATATATGTATGTATATGTTTTTTTAGATAGATAGATGTGAACAATGTAACCTTGCTTTAAACATATCTGCAACATCACTGATGTTCTCTAGCATTCTTCTGAAGATTTCACAGAACAGCTGTAGCTATTTTCCATAGAAGTTAGTAAAAACCATAGATTATAATTTGACTAAAGTAGATTTTCACTGAAAATTTTACCAGTACACCAAGGATCTCAGACTGAAGAACCACTGGCTTGCAGGTTTTAGGTGCTTCCCTGCTCCGACCCACCTAATTCAAATTAAATGGATCGAATGGCTTGTTGTCAAATTCTGTACGATTAGCCGTTCATTTGAGTTAGGTGTGTTTGAGCAGATTACCATCGAAAACCTGAAGCTCTACAGGATCAAAGTGGCAAATTTGAGGGAATCCTCAAAACACTACTTCATTCTAGTATATGCAGAATGATGTGTGTGTGTGTGTGTGTATGTGTGCACAAACACAACATTTTTTAACAGTGTATGTCAGTGTTGCAGTGACTCACAGAGAACATTTAGCTGATTTTCATGTGTGTATTCTCATCTCTAAATGGCTACGTTGACAATGTGGCCACTTTCTCTGAGACAAGAACATTTTTCCCAGAGGTAAAGTTGGCAGTAAGAGGAAATAGGTGGAAAATGGTACAGTTTAAGACAGTAGGAAACCCGGTGGGAGCCTGAGATTACGAGGCAATTTGAAGGGGAGGAAGAGTTGAGGACTACAGGGAAAGAGGTACAGAGGTAGTGAAAGAGGGATGCATGAGGGAAGCTACTGAAAGAATGTTACTGGGGATTTGAGGAATGACTTTGGGAACGGGAATGGAAGCAGACTGAGAGATGGATGTTGAGGGAGGCTGACAAAGGAGTGGAGAGATGGCGGCATAGTGTGTGATTTAGAGAGGAGAGAGGTTAATATGGGAAAGAAGGAGAGAAAATAAGAGGAGGAGGGAGGAGTAATGGGACTTTTAGGAAGAGGTGGTGAGATGGAAAGAAAAGTTAAAGGTGAGAGAAGTCTGTGACAGGGAGAATGAGAGATGGAGGAATGAGGAGGCGCTGGAGAGCAAACGATGGGAAAAGAGCAGAAGGGGAGCAAAGGAAGAATGAGAGTAGTGTGAGATTTAGGGTATATGTGGAAGAGAGAGTGCTAGAGAAGAGCATATTGTCCTTATCGGGCCGCTCCAGAAAGCCTGCTCCCTAATGGGGCTGGTGTGAAGGGGAAATGAGGACTAGGCCTGATGCTACCTGATTAGCCATGGACTTAAACACACATCAAAGACAGGGAGGAGAGGAAGATGTGCAAGGTGTGTGTGTGTGTGTTGTTGTGGGCCGAAGGTGAGTCACCATCACCTCCTTCAGCAGGACCATGAATGAAAATCACTCTCACTTTCCGCACACACTCATACCCAGACACATGGCCATTTTCTTCAACCTTGAAAGGGACGGCTGCTCTGAATAGAAGAGATCCTCTGAATTGGTGGGAGGGGAGGGGGGTGAGGGAGGTGAGGTAAATAGACAAAAAAGGCAGCGGGAGGCGTGGACGTAGTTGGAAAAAGAGAGGGAGCAGAGAGGAAAACGAAAGGAGACATCAAAAAGAGTCATCATGTTCCATATTAGCAAAATAATGAAATTTGCCTTTTAGCTGATGACAAAACTGCTTCAGTCTCTGTTTTTTTTTACGTAAATTACAGCAAACCGTGTCTTACACCCACAAAAACCCCACAAACATACACACACACACTCACACCTCATGACACATGGAAGCACACACATATCTAGGAGAATCAGAGCCCCAGCAGTGACCAGTCGGTGTCCATGTTTGAAATTCAGCACTCCCAGAGACCTATATCCTTTTTTCTATCCCACTCCCTGAATTCATTACTGTCACACACTCACACACCTCTAATCATATTCATCATACTCACCAGAGCCACCCCTACCTCTCCTTAAATTTCCTATCCAAGGGAGCCCCACTATGGCTGCTGATGACCTTCATTACTCTCCCTTTCTTTCTCTCCCACATCCCATATTTGTTTTTCATCTCCCTCACACAGTGTGTGTTCTCACACACATGCCTCCCTCTTTGTGTTTTCTCTTATTTTTTCTCCGCCGTTCCACGCATTTCAAAGCCTTTCCCGTGCCTCTGACGCGCTCTCTCTCATACTGTACACTGTTTCCAGCGCCATTCCTTCAATTCCTCACTCTTTTTTTTTATTTTTTTTTTTTATCTGTCACTCTCTTCTCATTACTCCCGCTCTCTGTTTCATTAGCATACAGAGTAAGAAGATGGCGCTGGGGGTAATCTGCGTGATTCGCCGGTGACAAAATGGAGGGCGTCATCAGAGGTCGCGGCGCTGTCATCATCCGCCAAACCTGGGCTGATGCGTGCCTGTCACACGCTCACGCACGCATCACACATACTTGCAGGCATGCGGGAGGGAAAGAAGGGAACATGTATCCGTAATCAGGTGTGACACATCACGGTGTAAGTGCAGCAATCTTACCTGACAGCCACGTACACATTTGCGTTGCGGGGCCACCAGGACACAAACAGACATTGACAGGTATCTGAGTATACTCTGAGATTCACATAACAGCCGCTTTAATGAGTACAGCCGCTCTGTTTTGTTTTGGTTTTTTTTCCGCTTTCCTCCAGTTGCTGGTTCATCTGGGTTTTAAGTAGGTGCGGGTGCAGCGGGAGATCATCAGCTGATGGTAAAAATCCTTTTTAATCAGTTTAATGTAACTGCATACAGAGAGATGTTTCTTGTCACGTGGAAGCTCTGACATACTTGAATATTTACTCTGTGTGTGTGTTTATTTATTCATTGTGATTGCAGAAGATTGTTTGATGTTGATTATGTGATGTATCCACAGAAAACCCACTTAGCTTGCAGTTAAACCATCACCACCGGACTCATCATGCCAAACCAAAGGCTGTATATTAAGTGGAAATAGCTACTTTGGCTTCACCACTTAGTTTTTGAGTGTTTCAAAGTTATGAGTTTGGCATTTCTGCTGCTATTTTGGTCATTTTACAACAGAGTTGAGTGATACTTGAAACGTAAATCTAACATCTGTCCAGTTTTGGAATTATATTCACGAAGACCATCAGTATACTGAATAGAAGAAGTGAATCCATCAAACTGTGCCATCATAGCTTATTCAAAGGTAATTAAATGGTTTAGTATTTTATGACAGAAACTTTTACCATTCTAACTATCTTTTTTGTTCTTTAAAAAAAAAACAAAAAAACCCAATTTTTTTATTTTTATTTATTAATTGTGAATAACTATCTCTTAGAGATTGGGGTTTTCTGATGCCAAACATCAATGGTATAAACTTTAAAACCACTGGAGTGATGGCTTTCTGTTCAGAACTGGCTTCTTCTTGGAGCCAGCCCAATGTATAAGTAAGCTAAGCCGGCTCTTGGAGGCCCCACACCATCAGGGGGCCTTCATGTGTACTTGAAATGTCAAGATAATGTGAATAAAGTAATAATAACAGTGATAATTACAAATATCACTAAATATTTGAATGAAAATGGAAATACAGCTAAATGTAAATGAAACAAAGCATAAATAATGCTGGTTTAATCAGTTCCTGCTGCAGCCTCTGTAGTATGCACAAGTCAAGGACAAGTCAGTTGTGCTTTGGAGTCATTTTGTAAGATAAGATTGCATGTTTTGGATTTTAAAAGGGAAATAAATGAGTTTATTTATTCTGGAATCTGTGTTTTTTTTTCTGTAAGGTTTTATGTCATTTTCAAATAAAAGTTCAATATGCAACAATCATTTTGAAAAGCACAGATGAATTCTAGGCCATTATTTCTTTTTGCTACCCCAGTAAGGTTAATACCCAAAGCCAGAGTGACCACTAGTATGATGCAACACAAAGACAAATTCTGTAAAGGAATGGATAAGTTAAATTTGCAGTATGTACAATGATCATGTTAACAGTAATATGTTGTTCTGAGGTGATCACAAGGCCTCACATCACATTCTGCTTTGAGCCTCATGCAGGCCCTGTGGGCTTTCCATACATGCAGATATTGTTTCCATAACATTTTAGCATTGGATAATTCTTGTCATTCCCAAAATGTCACAAACACTTTAAAACCATTAACTTTATTTAGTCCCTCTTGCTGAATTTTTAAGCTTTCAATGTAATAAATCTTAGAAGAAGTTGTCTAACACTGAAATAGATGCATCCTGCAACCATTTGTTCTTGTCCGGTGAAGATTCCAACCCAGTTTAACATGTGGCTGGAAATCTCAAAGGCTGTATTTTAAGCAAAACCACAAGGTTTTCCTAAATGTAGGTAAATGGTTTTTGGTTGTCCAACGTTAAGCATAGACCAAATAAAATAATGTGACCCTAAAGTGCCATGATAACCTTCAAATATGGCAGTTCTGTCCCCCCCCCCCCTTCAAGCACATATACTGATGGTTATTAAAGCAAATTGCCCATTAAGATGTAGATGTTGATCACTTTCCTGTATGTTGAAAGAACTGATGCTGGGAGGCTGCCAATTGCTATTAAATGTGCTGTGAAAGCAGGCTGACCAAGCGTCATTAGCCTGTGATGAATTGGCAGGCTTTATGAGATGTCCAAACATCATCTCATCTATTACACTAGTGATTCCACTTTATAAGGGTGAAACCTCTGGCTTTCAACATCTTTATGTCTGCTGTAGTTATTTACATGTTTCACATATGCTGTCAAGGCAGCAAATTTTTGCGGCCGACTGCTTTTCACTTTTGTATTGTACGGCTGTTTTCAATGGCTCCTTTCATTTTTAACTGACTAAATCTATTGATGTCCCAGTTTAAGTCAAGAAAAAACTGGATTCTCTTCGTAACCTGCACATACTGTATGACTTACAGTAATTTACACCTCATGTAAGATTTTTTTTCTTTCTCGCCATGTGAGAAAGCAGAGCCGTGTCTGGATACCTTGATGGCCTCCTCTGATCTTGATGAGAAGTTTTACGCTTATTGATATCTGTTCTAGCTTGACAAACCGGCTGTGTCTCAGTGAATCCCTTTGGGCTGAGAGAAGAAGAGGTCTTTGTAAATAACAAGTTGGGAGAAGAAGAGAGGATGGTGACAGCCATGGAAGCAGAAAGGAGCAGCAATAGAAAGAAAGGACAAACAGGGAGTGAGGGATGAATTCCCAGGAGACGGTTAAGTTGTGCTGGTGTGTGAGCTTGTCTTGAACAGTGTCCCTGCCATGGTTATGAGAGCTGGAAATACTTTGGTACTAATAGACAGATTATGGAAAGAAACGAAGCATGTCCCTAAATCCTCTTAGCAAGGCTTCACCTTTTTATTTATTTATTTCCTGCCATATTCCTTTCTTTCTTCTCCCTTTCTTTCTACCTTCTTGGCCTTGGCATTGTCTCGTTGAACGCGTTTCATGTTTTGTTGGCGCTTGGCGGGTGGTGTTGTCTCTCTCTCTCTCCCCTCTCTCTCTCTTTCTATCTTTTTCTGTCTCACACATTTTCAAAAGGCACTTTATTTATTGTCCCTGGGGAGTGCTACATTATGCATTAACCTGTTCAATTATGCATTCATTTATGCAGCCGTTGCCTTATGTAAATGCACTTTATGATTAAACAAATTGTTTCGCTGTTTAGCCGTGTGTTCCCCACATTGACTGTTTGCCAGTGACATCATGGCGCTATAGCAAGAGACTCAATATCTAAAGTGTGTGAGTTCTGTTTGTGCTCCACTAAAGTAGTTGAATGCCAAGTTTACTAATACCAAGCAGGAGAAAGCAATGGTTTTCTTTGCTGCTTGTGATGTTTTGTTTTTTTTAAAAATATTATTTCATCTTATGTTTATTTTGTTTAATTTGTCATCATATGTTGTGTTTCTATGTGTTCCAGATGAATGGCACTGTTCTGGCTTTTACCCTGAAATTATCTGCAAAAAGCTAGAAATGTTCACAAATTATATAAAAAAATGTTTATAAAGTGACTAGCTATTCCCATGTTATATGTTTCTATGTCCATTAATCCAGTTTATCAACCTTTTGCAGGACGTGCAACATGTTTTACATTTAAAAAAAAATGAAAAAACTGCGGCACACCATCAAACTAAAGATATAAAATGCTCCCCTTTCGTCATAATAGTGGATATATCATGACAATATAGTACTTTTATTTATGTTCTCCGTTTGTAAATTCCGGCCTATTTAAATTCCAAAACAATGTCTGCAATCTCTTTTAATGTCTGCAGACATGTCATCAGTACATGTAGAAATTGTGTTATCTTATCTTAGAGGGACTTGAGTTGTTTCTTCAACCACATCAGAACTGAGCATCATGTTACAAAATACAAGATACAAGAATACTTTATTCATCCCCGAGGGAAAATTCAAGGTTCAAATACAACACGTCCAGTCCGGGCAGTACTTAGGCCTCGCAGCCAGCTTTATCCGGCGCCGCCTTCATGTTGACGACAACTTTAAAAACAAGTCAAACAAAACAGTCCATGTTCTCGTTTTGAAGTGGCAGGTGTTTTGTTTGGACATTGTTTTAAGCTTGTTTGAGACCATAGCACTGATAAGACCCCCCGCCCCACCCCCCCTTCCACCTCACACACACATACACGTATGCCAAACATAAAGGAGTCAGCACTGTTGGGTCCCCAGTGAAAGTAAATCCAGAGGAGAGATAACTTTTGCTGTTTTGCTTTCTTCTGACCATCATTTCTTGCAGGATCTTTATCTGGGTCAGGATCTAAAGCTTTTCCAAGTGTTCAAAGATCTTAATGCTCAATTCTGATTTTTTTTTTCTTCCTTATAGTTTAAATTATTTTTCAGCTGATGGCCATAAAGTAGCCCGTCTGGACGAAAGAAGACATGTTGTGTCAGACAGCAGTCTGCGCTCACATTGGTAATTTACACATTTTGTAGTTGTTGCACAATCACAGCTGATAAAATTATGCTAGGGAAAACTGTTCTGACTGAGGTCACTTTGAAAAACATGAATCTGATTTAGGACCACAGATAAATGTGACTTTAGTCTGATTTGAAAAAATAAAGACCAAAAAAAAACAGAATGTTGCTATTTGTCATTAGAAATGGGTCACGCTGGGACAAAAATGTATTTCCTTTCAGTTGAATTAGTCTACCTAACGCTATGATCCAGGCACAGTTAACAATAATAATATATATTCAGAGCTAAATAACATTTTTGGATCATTTCTGTGTTGCACCACAGAGGTTGAGAATCCCTCCCCACATCTGTAAAGTTAGTACACTGCTAACCCTGACCAGGTCATTCTACCACTATAAGCCAACCATAAAGTAACAAATGTGCTTTTATTACTTGTTTTTCTGTGTAGTTCCATGATCGAAGGCACCCTGTACTAAAGTGGAGTTTGCTTCCTTGCTTCCCCCCCCCCTTAGTCCTACCATTCGGTTCTAATCCTCAGCTTTCAGATGTATACAGACCTTTTTCTTCTGGGATCAATAAGTACTGGTCATCTAGCCCTTCAGCTGGGTCTTTGGGGACAATTTAAATAGTTGGAAGACCACTATGCTTTGATTCCTAAACAAAAAGACACGATTTACCTCTGGGGTAGAGCCAGAAAGGACGACTGGGATTAGATACATAAAATACCTCCAGCTCTAGGGGCACTAGTTTCCAGTTTCCCTACGAGTCGTCTTAACAGTGCATGAGCAAATGACAGATAAGGCTGTATGGATTGTAGGACTTGTTGTCCTCCTCTGAAATCACTTGAAAGGCAACTTAGGAAACCATTTCATGGCGATGTAAACAAGTGAGGAAAATAAATCTGGACCACAAACCAGGCATATCACGTTGTTGAAGAGCAGTGTCGTCTGTGGGAGGGAAAATCTTCCTTTGGTTTGCTCACAAGCGACACAGTAAGGAAAGCCCATCGAATTGACTATGGTCTATTGAAACATTTATAGAATATGACGTAGATTAAATGCCCCCCCCCCCCCCCCCCCCCCCCCCCCCTTCCCCCTCTCCAACACCCCTCCCGCTACAGCCACCATAATCCTACTTGTTATTCAAAGGAACTCCAGTCATTTGAAATTAGAGGAGTATGTTAATCTTTTAAAAACATGCCTTTTTAACTCTTTTTTTTTTTTTAAATCAACTTTGGTTCTGAACCATGTGGGCTTTTCTTTAGAAATACATGTTCGCTGCAGCTCAAGTGTCTGAAACATTATTTTTCTTGGCTGCAAATTTCTTTAGAAAGCTAACCATGAAATCACAATAAGCACTTTGGCTCATAAATGACTTGTAAATTATGAGATGTGCGCCAAATAAAAGTGTTACTCCACAGGAACACAAGTATGTCAAATAAAAAAAAAAAGAAAAGAGCCCTAGAGCAACAGTTAATATGAAACAAATCTCCTGCAGTGATGCAATGGCAACAAAGGCCTTGGAATCCTCCAATTGACTAAAGACTGAGCGAGTTGCTCCAGACATCTTAATCACAGCTATATATACCCTTTCTTCTATCTGACAAGAGAAATGAGCAGCCATTTAAGACAGATGAACTGTATGGGGATGGCGTGTAGACTTATCTAAACCACAGCCACACCTTTGATCTACTCCAGAATCTCCCACTGGTTTCCATCTGATACAGGCTATCTGATTTACCCACACCACTGAGGAATGAGAAATTTTCAAGGCAAAAAGATGAATGGAATATGCATTAAGACACCCCAGCTATACAGTCACTCTATTTTTCCGCCTTGCTCTCCCCTTTTCTCTCTTCATATGCAGCCATTCCTCAATCATGCGGTTGTAACAGCGTGACTGGAACCCCCACAACCCTTTTCCTCGCTTTCCCTTTGCTCCCTCTTCACTTCCATCTCTCTCTTTCCCTCCCGTCCTCCTTCAACGTGCGCTCGCTCTCTCCTCCGTCTGCCAGGGTGTGAGTGAGTGATGGAGTTTTAGTGGACCCTGCGAGTGGTCCTGTGGTTTTTCAGAGCCACACATCAGAGGCAGAGCATTAGCCTTCTGCATGCTTCAGGAGTTTGGCTTGGCAAAGCACCAGGCCCTAACTACCTCCTCTCAAGCACTCGCCGCTGCCAGCGGAGGCCAGACAAACTACCTGAGCGCTGTTCATGATGTACTATATGAAATTATGCTGATGTCTCACTGTTTATATTTGTATTCGTTAACTTTTATAAGGACACATGACTGTTTTTATGACATTCATTTTCTGAATGTTACCCTGACACATAATGGGCTGGAATAAGTTGATATTGGCTGTTTTGAAGGAAAGTGAGTCCCTATCTGCATGATGTACAGTAAATCTTTGTGATCCAAACCTCAAACTGTGCAGGGAGGGAATACGCACGACAAAACCAAGTTGTAGTCCAGTTGATATTATGATTGAATGATAAAGCATCAGAGTAATGTGACATTTCTTAGAAAGGACAAAAAAGCAGCTATACAGGCATATGATTCATGTAGTTTTACATAAACATATTCACTGCTACTCAGTGTATTATGTACATGAAAGAGAGAGTGAAAAGTTGGTTTTTTTTTTGTTTTTTTTAAAAAACCGCCTGCAGCCCCTTCTGCAACACTTGCAATTTCACATTCAGTAACTGTAATTAAAAACAGATGAACCCTGGTAATCTGGCAGGGTCATGTAGTACATGAGTCTTGGATAGGATCAAACATAAACATTCATTCATTATTTACCACATATTAGTGAGGATGAAGTTTGCAGTCTAAGCTGCAATTTTTAAAGTTCTGACATTTCTCTTTGATTGTAGTTTTTTCCACTGTAGGTGTGACAGAACGGTGTTTTCTTTTTCCCCAGCTGTGAGGAGGAGAGGACATTTAAGCATGGCCTTGAACCTCAGGTCATTAGAACAAACCTAGAGGTCCTCTCAGTTAGGGAACTGCATCAAACATTTTTCCGTCCATTCAATAAAAGGGAAAAAGAAGCAGTGTTGCTATGACTGATGGTGTGATGCAGGCAGGAGGTGCGTCAGGAGTCACTACGGCAGACGGATAGCCTCGGGCCATGCCACACACCGCCTGCACTGCCTCCATGTGAGTGTGTGTCCAACTGATTTTGTATACGATTCTGCAAATGTACATCTTACACCCATACTGTCACTACAAAACACATCTTTAAAGCTTGAATTTTAATTAAGCTGCTTTATTAAATAGTAATCACTGGAATGCTCCATTTGCATAATTTATTACTTTTCCAGTGAAGGACAGGGAAATATGCACATTCCACACATCATGTTCCAGCTAATTCCTGGACATTACATGGCTAATACACATTGGAAACAGCTCTCCAGTGGTGGTTTTGCAACAGAATAATTTATCAAAACAAGTGCTCTATTTTTTTTTTTTTCTTTCTGCCCTTCAATTGATTGTGACCGGCATTAAAAGATGCAATACTCAAGTATGCAATATGCATGGAATTATGCTAATGCAGAACACTTGCACTTATATCTATCTATGAAAGAATATATGTCATTTTATTACTTAAATCTTGGAAGAGCAGACAGTCTTATATGACTCAAGTATACACACACAGCATATTCCTGATTGCGCATCACTATGAATACTAAAAGCACATCAAAGTGAAAGACTTGAATAAAAGTAATACATATATATTAGTGCTTCATCAGTTCAATTTTGCAGAGATGCCCATATGTGTTGTGTTGCTTTAAGGAGGAAGCGGTGTCATTTGAGTGTGCAGCAATCCAAAAGCGTACCGTGTATATATTCACTGATGCACAACAATAGAAGTCCTGAAAGAAGAGATGCTTTAAATATTTTTGTTCCAGTATGTTGTTTTTCATGTGGAGCTCAGCCTGACAGCCTCAGTCCTCTCCAGCAAGAGGCCTCCTGATCATTTAGACATTCATTTTCTCACATTTCAATCAGTGCTTTCGACAAACGAATCACATTTGTTTTATAATGACAGAAATTAGCTTTTAAATAGTAAGACTATTTGCCAAATGTATCTTTTCAGATACTCAGTCAGAAAGCCATAGCTGTATGTTAATGATGCTTAACTGGATGGTTAGTGTTGCACACATGCTCTCACACACACACACACACACACACACACACATTCATCTATACATATATATCTACAAATTACAGATTCACTTTGCTAGTGACACCTCAGTAGTTCCATACTTGTCCATATATCTATGATAATGGTTACTGTGCTGATGATCAGAGCTATTTACCTAAATGGGTCATTATCAGTGGAAGACTCTACCTTGGGATGGTGATGAGGGCTTTGACAGATATATTGCCAAGCGGGAATAGATGGTGATGATGAGCCAGAAAAGTGTGCTGCTATTCTGCACTTTCATTCTATCCTTGTGTCTTTCCACTTCATCCTCACTTCACCTCTTTGTCCTTTGGTTCAATTTTCGAATCACAAGTCAGGAGCAGTCAAGTGCTGCCATTCCTGCGTGCAGCGACGTGTCTGGGAATGCTAAAGGAAGACGTTGGGAAATGTATTAATGACAAAGTCTGCGCTCTGTTTTTTTTATTTTTCTTTTTTTTTTTATATTGAATTATAAAGAATTTATTATAGCAATTTGATCTAGTGTATCACTTTCAGCTCAACTCTTGTTCTGCATGTTTTAAGATATAGTGTAGCTCTTGAAATATCAAGTTGGGGAGTTGGCGAGGAGAAGAGCATGCTGTGTGATGCTCCGCTCATCCCAATCACAGCGTTGAGCCTTCAAAGAAAATATGATTACTCAAATTCATATTTGACACGGTAATAATAAAACTACTTAAAACTATAAAGTCTTTCCCAATTCCCTCATTTTCACAAGCCCATGTTTATCTCCCCATTTTAATTAGTAAGTGGCTTTAATTTCTGCTTTTGCTTTTATCACCAATCATTTACAAGCACAAGGATGATCATGTTAATATTACCGAATTATAGGACATATTCTCCGGGTTAATTAGGTTGTTCTTTTTAATTAGAATGTAATTGTGTGAATTGGTGTCTTTTCAAGGCAGGCCATCAGACAGCACAGGCAGTTCAGTCTGTCCATGCAGCTGAGACTGTGGACAACAGCGCCCTCTAGGTGTTAGAAGTAAAAACACACTGTTGTGTTAAAACTGGCCTTCTCAGTCTTAGAAGGGTGGATTGTGTGATTAGTTGTGTGTCAGTGTGTGTGTGTGTGTGTGTAAAAAAAAAGGCCTATGTGGAAAAAAAAAAAAAAAAAGAGAGAGAAAAAAAGATATGCTTTTATGAAAAATGCTCCACTTAATGATTCATCAGTGAGTCATAAATTAAAGTGAGCACTCATGGAACAATATCTATTTTCAAGGCGTTCATACTTGGACATACTTATGATGTTAGGTAACATATTTTTTTTTCCATTCTTAGGCTGATGTTTTGGAATGGAAATGGGTTTTGTGTAAAGCGCTGTCGTGTCGCAGGATTGCCTTTCTGCCCAACCACCCCGCCATGACTTTACGAAGGTACTTTAAGGAGGAAAGGAACTGGGAAGTTCTAAAAGGGCTGCATCTGGTGCATAAATGACACATTTCACTACATTTATCTGCCTCTCTATATACCTGTATGTGTTTGCCAACAAGTTAGACACCAGTGTCACCAATTTAATCATTCAATGCAGTCCCCTCTCCCCCCTCCATCACACCCACAAACGGCAACCATAGCAAAGCACAGGTAAACAGCACAATCTCTGGGCCAATCCTTCACATGGGGTAAGGCAATTACAAACTCTGCATGTCACCACACCGCGCCACCTACACACATGCGCACACATCTACTGTACGCGCACACCTGGAGACACACCCCTCGATTCGAACCACCTTGCACACACTCACTTTTTCATCTTTCTCTCATTCTCTCTCCCTCCCTCTCTGCATGTCATTCTCTGTCACTCGCCTTGTGCAAAATTGCACTGAAGCGAGCTGCCACAGTATTGAGGAATAGTGTCATATACTGGCAATTTCCTCCCCAGGTGTCAGGCATACTTTACCTTAATATGTCTGCAGCGACTCTTAATAAAACAGTCTTGTCTATATACATATCTCAACCACAGCCCGGCCTGTGCCACACTGCACACGGCACTCAATAGCATGCTGTTAAATATTTACCTCCGCTGAATGTCAGTGGAGGAGGAGAGGAGACAGAGGAGAGAAATGGAAAAATGTGTCCCCGGCTGGTGTTTTAGCTGTCTGGATCTGTTGCATGGAGAAAAACCATATCAGCTTGCAGAATGTTTGAGGATATTGTGACGCCATATCAGTGTAGTCTGCTTGCTCGAGTGAGGAGCAAGAAAAGAAAAAAAAAAAGGAAGGGAAGGACTGAAAATTAAAAAATAGTTGGATATTTATGTCTCAGACAGGGAAGTAGAGGAAAAGGGAAGTATTTGGATGCACAAAAATTGACTGACTCTTTGTGCCTTTTATTTATGATCTTCAAGCAGCCTGCAATGTGCCAGAACTTTATATCCTGGCAAGCCTTTGACTCAAATGAATGGTAGGCCCCCCCTGCAGAGACCCTGGGCAAAACTTACCAATACTTGCCATGAAAGTGCTGTTGTGGGTTGGAACCAAGCATCTGCATTGCATGGCTTTGCTGCTAACAATGCTTCTTTTAGCAGACTTTTGTCTTTATTTTTAAATCCCACATATTCAGAGATGCACTGTGCTGTTCTGTGTCAAACCCCAGCTAGGAAGAAAAGTAAAGTTTTCAACACTCTGGGGATGAGGAACAAAAATAAACATTTGACACTTGACCTTAATTTCCAGGCACATTGGATGATCCTTTGCTCAGATACTGTTGCCTTGGTTTTAGCTTGACTCTGGCTTTCTTCACTGTTGTCATATATACAGAACTAATAAAAATGCAATGTAGCATGTGCACTGTGCTTAGTGAGATAACACAGGAAGTAATGGGAATGTGTCTTAGCCTTTCGGAGCCACTGGTAAGCTGAAATAATCCAGCTGTACATGCAGTTGTGTCCCTGGATAATCATGGATACTGTGAGTCATCAGACCAGTTTTTACCCTCAACAGCAAATTGAAAATTTACCGTCCAACCCAGCAAACCCCCCCCCCCCCCATCACTTAGCATTGGTATTAATTTGAGTAAAAGTTGGAAAAAGTATCTCCTGGATGTTAACTATGTGGCAGGTGATCCTGATAATAATCATGAGCTTGAAGGCAGGGAAAGCTAACATCCCCTTTAAGTGCAGATTTTCCAGCTCAGACTTAGAGTCAGAAATATTCTCAGCGAGGGGAAACAGAAAAAAGGGAGAAAAACGGCGGCTGGGTTTTTAATGACTTTCTGCACATTAGAATAATCTGTCATTTCAATTAGCAGGATTGTCATCTATGAGATGTCTCCCACTGCACTCATGCATAGACACACCCTCGTGTGCACACCTCGGCACACACACATACCTATACCTTTAGGTTGTCATCTGTACCTCTCATGGGAGACAAGTAGGGGTGTCAAAGCAACCCTCCCTCCCTCCGCCTCCACCCAGTACCACCATCACCACACATGCAGACACACTACCAATGCCACCATCACAACTACACACACCATCCTTAAAAAACAAAGCAAGGTTTCAAGGGAAATTGCTTGACAGCAGCTTAAAAGCCAGTCAGGAATAACTTATCAGGCGAGGGCTGCCATCGTGCCTCACGGGGTCATTTCATTACGATTACCTTACCCTCCTTAACTCAAAGAGAGTGAAGAGAGAGAATGAGTAAGAGAGAGGGGTGGAGGGAGGGAGTACAGGTGGTATGGTGGGGGAAGGTAGGGAGGGGGTAAACTCTTCAAGAAAGATGGAAAGGAAGGAAGCCAAAGTTTCAGGAAGTGCTTAACTTTTACTTTTCTCCTTTCTTCACCCTGGTTTTAAAACTTGTCTCAGTAATGAGCTTACATCTTCTTCTTCTTCTTCTTCTTCTTGCTTTTCCTCTTCTTGTACCCCTCCTGTTCTCTCTCTGTCCTGCTGCTCTGGCATGTTGAGATTAATGAATAAAAGTGACCAGTTTGTTTTATGCATTTGACCTGAGAGATGAAATAAATAAAAACTATAGCCCTCGTGTCCAGCGCAGTAATTTCATTAAACTTTTTTTGTTTTGTTTATAAAAAAAAAAAAATAGTTGACCCAGTTTTAGGTAGTTATTACTTCTAATTTCTAGATTGAAGAATTTCTTCTTTTTTCCCCCTCCTTTTTGTACCTCAAGGCAATTAAGAGGCTTGCAGAAAATAAGACTATATGGCATGTAGGGATGATGTTATGATTGCTAATTATGCCCTGATGCGGCCCTGAGAAACGCTCTGTGCTCTGGCTTTTGTCCGGCCGTCTTTGCCAGGCCCAGATAATATTTATGAAATGTAGACATTCTTGGGGCTAAGGCAGAGTCTTTATAATGGGAGACAGATGGGGTCTGCTTTGGATTAAGAACATCGACTCCACTATCTGTGGGAACACCTTCTCCCTCTGTATGTGTGCACTTGAATGTGTTTGAGTTCGCCTCAGTACGTTTGCATCTGTGCATACGCGCACCTAAAGTGCTCACCCATGCGTGAATGTGTGCGTGCGTGTAAATGCAATTGTCTTTGACAGCTGCAGTGTAGTTATTTTTTAATGCATTTCTGAGTTATGATAACCATCGCGCCGTCTGCTCCTTCCAATGGCTTATATATCTGACAGTGGAAATGGAAATAATTGTACAAAAATGCCTCTCAATAACAAGAACAAAAAAAAAAAAAAAAAAAAAAAAAATTCCCTGACAATTACATAGTTGGAGTTCATTTAGACCACAGCGTTATTGCCAACAACTGAAGCTACGTCCCTGAGTAAATGTTTCTTCAGTCCTGATTCATCAGAACCAATGAACCTCCAGTACCTCGCTGAGATGAGGAGATATGCAATGTGAAGGCAAATTGCAGATAATGTTTCCCCAACAAACAGCCCTCCAGACTATACCGTATTGTTTACAATGCTAACATCACACCTTAATGACCTTGAGGTATAACACACTAATGATTCCTTGATAAATCCAAAAGCACAAATGATCTCTGGGCTGGTTCAGCAGGCAAAATGCCGCTCTTTCGGACCGTCGCAGTCATTGCAATTTAATTATGTCATTGTGATTTCCAGAAAGGCTGAAATCAAGTAAAGGCATCTTGCAGTGATTGGTGCCTTGATAAAACTGCATTATGTTCATTAGATTGCAGAATAACTATAAAATCAGATGAGGTTTCGGGATTCAGATAGGTGGTTTTTCTCCTTGGTAATGACACCAGAAATCATCTCCTTGACTGTAACTGTCTCCTTTCTTAGTCCACTTGCTTTCTCTTTTTCTCCCATCTGTGTCTTCCCTCTCTCACCTTTCTCCCTTTCTTTTTTTTTTTTTGTTTCCTGGATTCTCTGTCCTCTTCATGTCCTTAGTCTCAGTTCTTTCTTTCCCTTTCCCATCTCTTTGTATCCCATTCAAATACCTGGATCAAGGGTGAAGTAAGGACTGGCATGTGTTTCAGTAAAGACTGATATTTTGATTGATTTTTATTTGATATATTTTAGATCGGTTTCTGAAATATAGCTTTCATATGTTAGTAGAAAAAAAAAATCATCTATATGTCTTGTATATTTGTGTGTGTAAGTACTTTTACATGCATGGGATCCTGTCTGAGATTTACACTCTGATCTTCCAGCCAGAAGAGACAGAAAATGGAGTAAAACTTAGAAGATTGCATTACCATTGAACGCGGCTCAGATTCAACCAGCAAAACGCTGCTTCCATAAAAACGCGTTGGCTAAAATTCATAAAGACAGTAGCCCCTCCCCTCCCTCCCCAGACCTGAGCTAAGAAATCCAGTGGCTTTTTAGGTGTTTGTGC
Organism: Telmatherina bonti; assembly: GCF_933228915.1. NCBI lineage: Eukaryota > Metazoa > Chordata > Actinopteri > Atheriniformes > Telmatherinidae > Telmatherina > Telmatherina bonti. The sequence continues at coordinate 13,567,784 of NC_136618.1, forward strand.
ACGTTTGAACGGCTTCAACATTGCTGCACTTTACTTTTCATACACTGCAAGAACCTAAAACATCAAAACATCCTTTGTAAATTGAACATAGATGTCAAGCTTCAGTCTGAGCGGAAACAAGAGGAACAAGGTTGAATCGAGCCTATTTCTCCCCACATTAATACTCATCCTCCTCTAAATGGAGCCGATAGAAATTAAGTGAATCTTTTGAGGCCATATTAGTCCCATTTGGGTGAGTGTCATTGAAAAGATAGTGAACAGAGCTCCGTCGAATGACACTTTCAGCTCAATGAATTAGGCACAGTTAAGGATTAGCCCACAATGGAGGTCAATTGATTAAGTGTTTAAATGTAGTGTTAAGCACTGAAGTTTGAATAAAGAGAGCAAAGGAGGAGAAGAGAAGGGGTTCACGTGAAACTTGAACGTAGTCCTTTTTGGGTTTTTTTTTTGTTTTTTCTCCTCACCTACCACAGGTCAAGTTTGCATAATCATACTTCACAAACTACAGTGTTTTCTTTCCCTTAGAGCCCCAATTCCTGGAATATCAAAGACTTGAATCTTCCTTCTTTTATCCCTCTTTACCTCCAGTCTTTTCTTCCCCTTTCCCTCCGCCATATCTTTTCTGTCATATCCTATCTTTTGTCGTTTGCCTGGTTTTCATCCCCCAACAATGGGGGGAAAAATTACATTTTAGCTGGAACGTTTCATGTAGCAAAGCACCAGTCGGTGTAATCTTTTTTGCAGAGGTGAAAACATCAGACTGCATTCGCTGCACTTCATGTATGTAAATCAGAACAGTGATGCACACCTTCTGAGGCCGGCTAGACGATGCATTTAGACTGCTTAGGGGGGGGACTGATACAATGTAAGCTCTCAGTGTTTATGCGTGCTAGTGTGTGGTTTTGACGTGCATGAGTGAGTGTGGTTACGAGTGTGTGTGGGCCTCTGTTTATACCCTTTAGTGACAGCCTCAACATAATCTGAGCTGGCTCTACAGGCATGGAGGATGATACTTCAAAGTAAGTACCTGCTAACAGACATTAGTCCATGTAAACAGGGAATACTCTACTTAAGCTGGGTATATAGTTCTATGTGTGTGCACGTGCACATGCAGAATGTTTTTTTTGCATGCACACAAAGGTGCAATGGCATATTCATTTAAAAAAAAAACTGCATCGTAGTCTAGTTATAATTTTTATATTTGTGTACAAATGATGCAGTTCTGGACATTTCGGCTTGTACATACAAATGTGTGCGCGTATGTGGAAGTGTGTGCGGCGTGTTTGCATGTCATATTGCCTCTGTAGTGGCAGGTGAGGGAGTCACATGTAATGAGGCTGTCTCCCTTATGATTTAAACATGAGCATGGAAAGATGGAGACACACGGAGAATCAGTTCAGTTTCTCCAGGCAGAGAAATAAAGAGGGACTCAGCTTCAGGCTGTGGAACAGTTTACCACATTTTACTACACCTTTTTTTTTCTTACCCTGTGGTAAAAGAAAGATGCTTTTTTTTTTTTTTTTTTTTACATCTTTGCATTGATTCATTTCACACACTTTAAAAAAAGACAGCCTGTGCTGGAGTACATAAGGCATGAAACATCATAAAAGAAAAAAGCTGCGTATAGCAAAAGCTCTGATGTTGTTGCTTTTGCCAGAATTAAAGACCATTCTGAGGTCAACGAAGTGACTCTTTACTACCAGTAGCTTGCTGCATGATATGTACCCGATCCTGCGCTCTCGTCTTAAATGGCACGACACGCCAGATGCATCTATACTCCCAATTTGCTTTGAAATGTACACTTTCAGGAAAATGACTCCAAGTAGAATTGCTTTCCCTGGAAATACTCCTTTAAAATACAAGAAGTGTCATATTCTTATAGTATAAAGAAACAAGAGGGTGGAGGGTTGTGTACCTTTTTTGTCCATACAAGCCCATTTATGTGTAGTTCTAGTCCACGTTGAGAAGAATTAGTGGCGTTGTTGTGGAAAGAGGGACAGTTGGAATGCATGCTTGGCAGCAGGAACACACTTTACCAATGAGCTTCTGTATTAACTACTATTATTAAAGTAATTTTATATATTTTCTTCATTACTGACTCTAACGTTTTATTGTGGTTTTTTTTGTATCACCAATTAAAAAATACACTGATTTGGATGCTTTTACAAAACAGAAATCACAATTCTGAGAGCAAGATTCAGAATCCATATTTTTAGTTTGTTTGTGTATTACAGTCAAATATTTATACAGAAGGAAATCTGGTTATTAAATCAGAAAAAAGAATAAAAAATATTGATATCTTACACACAAAAAATTAAATCCAAACCACCCTTTGCTATTCTCTTTTTTCTGTCAGTCAATCTACAAATCATGTGTAAAACGTCTTTCCTAGAAAAATAAATGTCAGAAAATATGCAAGAATGGAAGTGAAGTTTGGTATTTGTACGTACAACTTGTGAGACTCAAAATATAAATGTAACAGCAAAAGAAACTTTAAAAAAAAAAATTAATCATGTTGTAAAATTTCAGATCTTTTTGCACAAAATCTAAAAAAAAACTCATAAAAAAGTTTTTATTGATGTCAATGAAGAAAAACCTACATAACCTTGAAACTTCTCCTATAAAAGCAAAATCATTGTACAATTTCTTTTTTTGCCGTCATTTAATCAAAGCAGTACAAAAGGGAAAAAACAAGCCTTAAACATAAAGAATAACATAAATATAACTTGCAGTACCTGAGGAATTTCATACGAACGCATCACTATTTGCCTGAAGAATTCTCACACAGAGTCAGAGGAAACACAATCCTGAAACAAGAGAAGCAATCATGTGAAGCTACATCAGAAACAAATCAAGTCGTCTCACCCTTCCGTCATTTATTTGCACTTTTTCTAAGAGAAAAATTAGATTTCGGCCTCGGCATGATTCACTGACTTGTACTATCTGTTAAGACAGATTACTTTCAAGTCGAACACCTTTACCCTATACCTCACAACGCCGCTGACAGCATATACATCAAGCACACTTATCAAAGACCATTATCACACCTTTGGATGCATTGGTCACCCAACTTGTCCAAACGAGCCAGTTCATCCTTCATATGTCTCCCTCCCTCCCAAATGAAAGAAATGAGAGAATAGATGCGAAGAAGGTGAAGAAAAAAAAATCCCCCTTGCAGACATCATTCCCACACTGAGAGCTTTCTGTAAGATTTGCCTTTGTGTGTGACTTCCATCCAACATACTTTTGCACTTTCCTCTTTGAATCCCTCCTCTCCTCTTCTGGTCTGTCGCTTCATGCCTGTGTCCCAGCTCGTCCCTTATCACTGCATGTTCAACACAGGCCGAGGGACTCCTCACCCTTTCTTCATCCCCCCTTCTCTCGCTATGCCCTCCTCTTTCCTGCCAAGACAATAGGCAAGCAGGATAACCCTTTACTCTAGAATTAATTATCTGCCCCTTTAATTCTGGGCCACGCTGATTAGCTCTGTATGTAAAATGGAGTCCATATTAACATAATATTTGGCTATCTCCCATAAGCTGAGGTCCCCTGACCTTTTCAACCTCCTAAGTCTTTCTCTCTCTGTCATCTTTTCCTCTCAGGAGGTCCCCAGCAGTCCCAGCCTATGAATGTGATTTGAAGGGGTAAATTAGATTTTGCTTCTCTGCTTTTCTCACGTTTCTCCTCCCTCCTTCCCTCCTTACGTGTATGAAACTAACGACAGTTCATTTCCAGACCCAGGTATAATTACGTGTGCTTTTTTTTCTCTCTCTCTCTCTCTCTCTCTATCATTGACTGCTTTGATGGCAAGGCTGATATGCTGTGTTAATATAAACGTTTAGCAGGGTTATTATGAGCCCTGAGAGTCATAAAGGACAGCCAGCCTGCGAGATGATTGTCTCCCACACAGGACGTCCACCTTCAGTGTCATCACAGCCCCCTGTCTCTTGCTTCTTATATTTATCACCATCTAGTGTCTTTTTTTTTTTTACCCTTTGCTGTGCGTTAGGAGAATGCGCGGAGGAATTGAAAGAATCAACATTTCTGAATGGAAGCCAGAAACGTTGTTGCTCATGTAGAGCGCTGCTGCAGGACAGTTGATAATGTCGTTGGTGGAAATGAACATTAGAGATAAGAGCCAACGTGTCATTGCCCTCTTTAGCACATTCATCTCACTGATAACCACAGCAGTTAAGGGTGCAGTTATGGGAAATTCAGCAGTAGATGTCATTTTAGAAGAGCTTTTCCAAAGCGTGAATAGTTACATTCATATTTAACCAACATCTCACAATATTTCTTTCTTTTATTTTGTTAATTGTCTTGAACAATTGTTGTCTTCATGTGACATTTCAGTATAATGCACACACAAGAAACAATTAGTTTGTGGGTTTTATTCATTTTGTGTTTAGAAATGAAATAATTGAGTTATTTTGCCGCAAATCAGTTTCTCACACCAAAACCAATGGTTACTCTCATTGTAGATGAGAAATACTCCAAGAAATACTAAAACTATTTATTTGTTTGTGGGTTTTTTTTTTTTTTGTTGTTGTTGTTCTCTAAAATATTGCCAATATGCTGCTATTTCTTATGCATTTCACTTTTTCATTCATTGTGAGATCATCATTTCATGTCAGTAAAGAGTCTGTCTCCCTTCTCCACTCCACAATTCATGGTGCATGACGCTTTTATAGCGCATTGCTTTTTTATTTCAGCTGCACCGACTTGAGATATTCATTTACACAAATGAACTTGTGCACAATTAACAAAAACTTAAACATGGGAATGAATTGATTAAATATCGCAAATAACACTATAACAGACTTTCCCAGGCATGAAGCTGCATGTCAGGGCCATGTTGTAAAGCATGGATTTCAGATATAAATGCAAATGTGCGTTATGCTTTCTGTTATTATTGTCAGCCTCTGTATCTAGGAGCAGAAATGTAAGGTTGTTTTTTTTTTTCCAGGGCTGACTCATAGAATGTTTAGTTTATATATTTCACATCAGCTTCCACTTGATTTCTGTCAGATTGGAAATGATTACATCTTACATTTAATACACAACCATTTCTTCCTCATTCCTTTTAATTGATTGAAAATGACTGTCATCCATCCATTTTCTGTATTTGCTTGATCAAATTCAATGGAGGAGGCTGGAGTGTATCCCACCTGCTAACGGGCGAGAGACAACGGGGAACCCTGGGGAGGTCACTAGTCCATCCGAGCAGCAAACAACCACTCGCATTCACTTCAAAGGGGAATTTAGTATCACCGATAAACCAAACATGCATGGTTTTTTGGACTGAGGGAAGAAGAGAAAGCGTCCCACAGAAAGGCGCCATAGTGGTTCAAACCTTCTTGCTGTGAGGAGACGGTGCGTAACGCATTCCCTTATACCCGTAACATTTAACTTCCTGTTAAGATTGGTGAACCTCAGTGTGATACACAACATTCACAGCATCCAACCACACAAAACCGGCATCCTTGTATAGTAAACAGTGTCAACAACAAGCAGACCAAAAGAGAGATTTGTATACATGGAACATTTCCAGAGTTGATTGCTATGGTTCAGAATATCTCAATGTTTTGACCAAAACAGCTCACACAATAATTTCCTGACACAATAGCCCGTTTCTGAGCCATGGATGAAATGCTAAGGTCACCATTTACAGACACGCAGAACTGATTCCCCAGAAAACTCATTTGTTTTATAGATATGAACACACTGAAAATGTTTCAAAAATATTGCCTTTGACTTCTGAGGGAAAGCTGCAATGAAGTAACTAATCTATCTAAAAATATCACAAGTACTTTCTTCCTTTTTAGCTAAATGAATAATTCAACACTCTCTTGTTTAAACAAATTGTTCGACACTTGAAGCAAACACATTCTCCCACTTTGGTTTGCATTGCAATCTTTGCATTTGCGACGATCATGCTGAAAATGCAGACCATGCGTGTTTTTTTTACTCTGGAAAAGCTGGTATTCAGTGTGAGGACCCTCTTCTGTAATGCTGATGTGCAACTTTCAGTCAACAGACACTGTCGCTGAAATTTGTCATGATGTTCTGATTTATTCCTGTGTTGCAGAATATCTACTTCCAATGATCAACAGCCACCTACTGTGTTCAGAAGAGAAGATTTTGACTTTATCAGTTTCTGCAGGTCTCAGACTTTCATTTGCCAGTTATACAAACATTAAAAAAATCAACCAATTACATCTTTTTTTTCCTTATAAAGAGGCTGGCTAGTCTTTATTATGCAGATCTACAATTTTAAATTTTCTAAATGTAAATCTTGCATAAAATATAAGGAAATTTTTGTTTATTGTGCAAACTGGTGTTGTAATATATAACAACATATAACTTGAAGGGATAGTGATTCTGTGGCATGAGTCCTACAGATAAATATGTGTGTAAGCTCAGTGGAAAGATGAATTTTCCAACATGATATTGCCAAAAGTATTCGCTCACCTGCTTTCACATGCATGCAAACGTATGTGACATCCCATTCTTAAGCCATATGGGTTTAACATGGTATCAGCCCACCCTTTGAAGTTAGAATAGCTAGAAGTGAACAGCAGGTTTAGGAGTGTGTTTAGCGCATTTTTGGCCATTCTTCCTGAAGCACATTTGTGAGGTCAGACACTGATGTTGAACAAGAAGGTCTGACTTGCAGTCTATACTTTAAATCACCCCAAAGGTGTTCTATCCTTTTAAGGTCAGGACCCTGTGCAGATCAGTCAAGTTCTTACACCAAACCCGCTCATCCATGTCTTTCTGGAGCTTGCTTTGTGTCCTGGTGTGCAGTCATGTTGGAATAGGAAGGAACCATCTCCAAACTGTTCCCATTAATTTAGGAACATGGAATTGTTGAAAATCCCTTAATCTCTTCATACTGAAGCATTCAGAGTTCTTTTCACTGGAACTAAGGGGCAAAGAGCAGCTCCCGGAGACCAACCTTGCACCATAATCCCCCCTCCTTCAAACATCACACGTGGTAGAAGCAAGCGGCAACCTCCGGCGGTTAAAAGTGAAGCCTATGTGGAAGTGCATAAAACTGCAGTTCCCCCTTCATCCACTAGGGGCTGGCTGCAAAACAGAGCAAATCCCCATAGACTCCCATGTTAAAAAGGTCAACTTCACGGCAGAAATAAACATGTTTACAACCTGGTTCAAAAATCCATTTTCAGTTAATAGGTCAGGTTTACCTTCATGACAACTGTGGGGGGAGTGAATTTTTTTCTAACTTGCCTCTTAAAAGTAATTTAATCTCGAAGTTTGGCATATTTAGAGGTGTGTCCTTTTGATTGACAGGTACTGGACCTCACGCTTCAAGTAAGAAGAATGTAGAACAACCGCGGTTTTTAGCCGGTTAACAACGTGGCTTAGCTTTAGCCCACTTACCTCCGTTAGCTGGTTAGCTCCCGTTATCTTGGGGTTAGCTCAGTTAGCTTTTAGCTACAGAAAGCTCGAAGTTCACTTGATGTCAATCATCCACCATGACGCTCACAGCTGCCCTCTCAGCTCCACCTCTTTGCCCATATTTGTATCTTCCGGGCGAGACGACGTGCATGACGCTGCCAAGATGGCGATGGTAGGAACCGCCCACCGAGCTTCAATTCAGCTCTTCAGAAACCTATGGATGACGTCACAGAGCTGCTTTATATACAGTCTATGGGTAGAAGGCAGTAAAACAGGTGCTGCTGTCCGTGCAGCTGCCAAACCCAGACTCATCTGTCAGATTGCTAGATGGAGAGGTGTGCTCTGTCACTCTAGAAAAATCTCCACTGCTCTGGTGTCCAGTGGTGGTGGGTTTCACACCACTGCATCCAACCCTTTGCATTGCACCTGGTGATGCAGCCGCTCAGCCATGAAAACCGAACCACCAAGCTGTCCAGGTTCTGTTGTGGAGCTAATCTGAAGTCCAAATGAAGTTTAGAGGTCTGCAATAATTGAAAGTTTGTGATCACTGTGCTCTACGCACCTCAGCATCCGCTGACCCCGCTCTGTCATGTTGCATGGCTACCACTTTGTTGCTGGGCTGCTAGCTTCAGTTTAGCTATAAAACCACCGACAGTTGGATGTGGAGAACTTAGCAGCAAGAAAATAAAGGTGGATTTTACCAAGCTTCAGAGAGAGACCCATTCCTTTACAAATGCTTGTAGTTTTATACACCTTGACCTTGGAAGTTCCCAGAACACCTGAATTCAGTTATATGGATGGGTGAGTAAATACTTTTGGCAAGAAAGTGTATGTAATAACACGCGTTTTAGAATCAAAGGGAAGAAATAATCAAATAAACACAAATTTCCTCATTATGCTAAGCATTATTTCTTCATTGTTACTCCACGGTTGTTTGTAATCAGCTCACTTTAACTAGCTCACTTTTTTCCAGACATTGAACTTTGACGTCATTGCTTGCTATATTTATTGTATACTGTATTCAATTTCCAACAGTTTAGATAGTCAGGGCTTTGTTGAAACAAACTGGAGTTTTGCTCTGTTTCCGTAACACTTTACTGACTGTAAACTTATCCTGAGCATAAATAAAGTTCCAGCTTCTGAGCTCGCTGTATCACTTGGTCATACTTAACAATTGCTTTTGCAACACACACAATCTCAGCTGAGGAAGTTCGTTAATTGCTCTGTAGTGTGTCAGACAGCTTTTTCAGTGCGTGTGTATGGCTGCACACTCTTCCACCCACTCCTCAGCCTATTAGATATGGTGTGTGTTGTTTCAGCTTTGGGCAGGTAAACAGTCAGAAGGACATTAGCTTCCAATCAGCCTCCACTAAATCACCTAGAAGTTTAATTAATTTCAATCCACAGGGCATGCTGTGTATGGAGACTCTGTATTTCTAAGTGTGTGTGTGTGTGCGCGCTCTGTCTGTTTCCATTTAGGTTTCCTTATAACCCCTTCACGCTCAGGGTGTCTAAAACTGCTGGAAAGGTCAGCACATAATCACTCTCTTTAGCCTGCCTCACATTTTAATTGACTATCTCCCCCCACCTCTCCTCCCTCCCACAAACACACACTAACACAAACACACATGTACTGTACACAGACACAAACTCCCCCGTCATTATGTCCAGTATAGATCCCAGTATGAATTGATGATCTCCTATCCGAAAGCCTAATCACTCTGCAGGACCTCAGGGAGACTCGGTGATCCGTTTCCTCTTCCACGCCACCACAGGAAATTCCCGTTCGCATGCTGGGCCTGCTGATGAGTAGAAAATGAGCATTTTCTACCTGCTTTAATATTGCACTTCATCACAAGTCCTGTGAAAAATTGAAGCGGGCATAAAATGGTTCTCGGAGACGGGCATCGAGATCGGAGAGATTGGTGGAAGTAAAGGATTAATTGTGGAATGCAGACGCAAATCTAGATAAAAAATTTCATGATGATTTGCTTTTATTGCCAAGTAATCTGATGTAATGGCCACATAGAGATGTGAGATGTGCGAGGTAATTTGACAGAGAGATAAACTGACAGATATGTAGATTGGGAGCTGTCTTTGATCATTTGTGTCCTTGTTAAAGCAGCAGTCTTTTCTTAATCAGCAAGGGATGGCTTTAGGAAAAGAAAAAAACATTATTTTCATATGATAAATAACATAAATCTACAGTGTATCAAAGATTATTATTATTATAGTGGGGTTAGAGTAATGGTTTTAATTTATTACACTGCAGCAGAGTTGCGATGATGAAGGGCCTGTTCGTTTCTCTTTGCTGTTTAGACTTTGTGTTTGACGCAGTCTTAGTTTTGCTCGGGAGTCAAATAGGAATCTTCCTGATTAGGTTTTACAGACAACAAAATACATCAAATACACACTTAAGAGGCTGAAATGAAGGATGTTTGGTCATATGTTATCTCTTAGAGTTGAGTGATGAAAAATAATTATTATAAACACAATTATTTCTCATTAAATGAATTTGAAATGCTGGGTAAAACGAACATAAATGCAATGATTAGCAATTACTAAAACCTTTTATTTTGGTTTAATATTGTAGAAAAGACAAATCAATCCTGAACATGATCTTATGCTCGAATATGTGATAAAAAAGATTGTACAGGCTTTGAAACTTTTCTAAAAAAAAAAAAAAAAAAAACTGCTAATGAGCAAAGTTTGTTAAAACTTGATGATGAAAAGAAAAAGAGTAGATGTTCCATCTAAATCTGCTTAAATGCTTCAAACTGCTTTGAAATGAAAAACTGAAAGTTTTAACTCAAATCCTTTTTATGCAAAAAATTGTTTCACTTTCAAAACAACATCATTTGTCCATTTGCACATTACGTGATGTTTTATGTATGTGCATGGGCTTAAAATAGTTACAAATCCTTGCATTCTGTTTGTATTATCAAGGGAAAACACATGTAATGTACTGCATGCAGTCATGAAGTCCTCCTTGAACGAATATAAGTGCACATACATACTTTTTTTTTGTTTTTTTTTTTAATGATAATCATCGAGTTTCTGTATTATGCAAACAAAACACAGACAGAGTTATGGGAACAGCAATTTACCGACAGACCCTGGGTGGCTGCTATTTAAACATCTACATAAAGCCCATTGATGCACCGTTTCCTGAAGGAACAAGACAGGACGTCCAGATACACACATACATTAACACACACGCACACACACAAACAAAATGGCAATAACACAGGCCTTCTTTTGTCTCAGCCTTTTGGAAGAAGAGAAAAAGCAAGGGTGAAAATGAGTGAGCAGGAGAAAAGAAGCCCAGGATGAGGTGTGTTATTCAGCCTCGCCACAGGGGGTTAGGACAACTCGGAGAGCAGGAGAGTCTGCCCATTGTCCACACATGCCACACACACACACACATGCCGGACAGAAAACAGGCTGTGCAACGGCAAAACCCAATATGTTGCAACATTTGCCAAAGAAATGTGAAAATGAGTGTAAATTGAGGTTATTTTCTCCACCTTTCTCTCACTGCCTCACACTTGTTATTCAGTCACCCTCGGATGTAATGGGGGGGCTCATTCTACACCCTTTCTATGACTGAGGTTCAGTGAAGTAGCCCTATGCAGGTGCCACCAGAGATGTAAGTTACAGGGAGCTGGAATTACTTTTTTTCCAATGTGCTTCTTTGTGCCACAGATTTCTGATATTAAAAAGGGATAATAAAGAGCTTTTGATGATCCACACTGAAATAAGATGGATTTTATGTAATCTGAGCCCCTCCAGACTCCTGGTGTGTGACCATAGTGTGCACTGCTTCAAACAGAAGTACAAAATATGATCATTATTAATAACTGATGGAGTATTGGATTAGACCTCGCCCCATTTTCCCACATTTATGGTGATGTGACTGTACATGGCTTAATTAAAACACGTGAAGCTACGTCAGATGATAATGGGGTGATTTGTTATCGAACGTTTTCATGTAAGTATTGGGAACCTGGTCACACCGTCTGCACATCACCTCCTGTTGCTTTGGTGTCACACTGCAATCCACAATTCAGCCTCTAAGGCTGCAAAAGTTAACTTTTGTTACCTTTCATTGGCAGCTTTGTGTTGAGAATTTTTAACTTCAGCATCATTGATTTATTATTCTTATGTAACTACTTAAGCCAGGAATCTGAAACTCCAGTCCTGGAGGGCCAGTGTCCTGCAGGTTTTAGATATTTCCCAGATTCAACACACTTGTCTTAAATTAATGGATCATTGTGAAGAGCTTGACTATTTTTACTTTTTAACTCCAGTATCTTCCTCATGTGGATCCTCCAAGTCAGGAGCTGTGCCTACTCGGCCTGCGGGGGTCATTGCTGTGGAGATGGCCATGGTTGGAGTGGGTGGTGGGGTCTGCACTGCAGAGGTTCCATGTGTATATGTATCCCTAATCATTTCTTAACAAGAAAGTCAATCCAGATGTTTATCCTCAGATGTTTCTTACCAGTTGTGTTTTTATATTGCTGTTTCAGTTAAAGAAAGGAGTGGGGTTGGAGGGAGTGGTGGAGGTTGCATGTGTGTGCTAAGTGGGTGTGATGGAGTATCTGTGAAAAAGAGATCAGTTGTGTTATTGATCTTTGATGTTTTGTGTGTGAAAGTCTTATATAAATTCAAATGTAGTTTTTATCATGAGAAACACTTGGTGCTGCTCTTGTCTGCAAAGGGCTTTATAAATAAAGTTTGATTTGATAAATGATCAGTTTGGCCCTGCCAATCTGTTAGTTAAATCATTTTAATTCAGGTGACGTTTGTAAAAGAACAACTCCATAAGTAAATGGTATAAACAAGCACAATTTTTGCTAAAGTTCACCAAACGACAAGCAAGAAGGGGTTAATTGTTAATCAGAAAGATGTGAATTATCGCTAAATCTTAAATTTAAAGGTAATTCAAAAGTATTATAAAATGTTTAAAAAGACATAATATGTAGTTTAAGTTTCTCAAAGTTAAACTATGAGTAGTTAAAAAAAAAAAATCCCATTAAACTTATGACCCCAAAACCAAAGTGCTACAACTTATTCCACCAACACCTCATGTTGGTTTTATTCCTCAATTATATGATAGTGTTTGCTTCAAACAATGCCAAGGTTTGTTGCATCTTGACATTGATGCACAAGAAAGACATTTGTATATCTCAGAGATGCTGCCAGCCTCGACAAAGCAGCTGTTTTCAGCGCCAGTGACGAAGCAATGCTGCTTACTGAAGCTTTGCGTCTTATGTGCTCCAAAAGCCATTTGCATTGAATTTCACTGTAAAAGAAAATACATACACACCCACATTTAAAAAAAGAAAGAAAAAAAAAAAGGCCTCCAGGGCTCAGCTCGGTGTTAAATTTAATGTTATAATATAAATAGACTGTTGATGGAATTACAATTTGGCTTTCTAAAATCATTTTTTACATTTCAGATGTTTTGACATGAACCTCCTGGAGAGTCTTTGTTTCAGCTGCTTAGACGGAGCATTGCAACGTGACGGCAGCAGCCTTTTACGCCACTGTTGGAGCAGTTTGATAAAATCCTTCTGCCAACAAACTATTTTTTAAAGATTTTCTTTTAATTGGCATATTTGATTGTGAATAAAAAGCTAAAACCAAGACCGAACAATGATTCATTGCTCCTAACTTACATTAAAAGTGGCATGTTTTGTTTTTGCAACACATTTTTGATTTTTTTTTTTTTTTTTTTTTTTTTTTTTTTAATCAAAAGCTGTATGAAGCTTAAGTGGAACGGATATTTTACTAATGTTGTTGTCGGATACAGCATGGGCATCCAATAGATACTTTTCCATTCCAGGTTATTTATGCAGTGTTTCTTTGTTTTGCCCACTCTGACTTTGCAGGAAATAATAAAGAGACATTTGTACACTATTAGCAATCACATTCAATGATCTTGCTTTGCTACTTGAAATAACTTTTTCTTGCTCCATTTTGCCTTGTGCATATTTTTATTTTTTTTCAGAGGTCAGAAAGAATCCAGAAGTAGCTTACACTGTTTTTGATACTTGAAAATCAGAGACGGTATATGTGGGTCTCTATATGTTAAATAATGGATTAGTTGTACTGATTTATGAGTCATTGGTAGTCGTCTTTTAAGATTGGCTTGCCTGTTTTTCCTAGCCTGTCAAAATCATGTGGAAACCAACTGTGAAAAACATTGGGAATGAGTTTTGTTTTTGTTTTTGATATTTTCCCTGAGATGAGCTGAGTTTAAGGGGGGAGTCCACGTGAATGCTTTGATTCTGTATTGATTTCTCCCTTTCAGATCGCATCCCTCCTGAGGGCGAGATTCAGATTATACTGAAGACACAGGTAGAAAAATAAGGGCCTGCAAACTGACACGCTGATGGCGTGAAATGATGAGGCTTGTTATTAAAGTGCTATTCCTAATATTCTGAGCACCGTCTCTGTTAGCGAAGCTGAGATCTTAATTTTAGACATCTGCACACATACATCATCTTACAAGGCACCAGCGGTGTATCCTTTCTAGTGTAAGACACCCGGTACAAAGTGTGGACATGCAACATATCTGGCTGCTTTGAAGAGAAAGTTGATAAGGGTTGATAACGATATATAGAACTACAGTAGAAACTGTCATCAGTTGTTCTTTGTTTCGCACCTTCCAGTCTCGCAAATCAAAAATCCAAACCAGTGGCTCTCCGTTTGTCGCCAAGTATTTTGATCATTCTGCTTTATCAGTTTCAAAGACAATATGGCACAAATACAAAAAAAAAAAAAAAAAATGTGTCACAGAAGCTCGGCAACTGTGACACTTGGGAGAGAAAAAAATGGAGCTTCGATGAAGGCATTCATTAGCTGCTAAGCAGCAAACGCGTCTGTTTGTGTTCTCGTTGCGCGCTTTGCTTGTGGCTTATTCTCGCTGAATCACTGCTTTAACACAATTTGTAAATGTTGACTTCTGTCAGGTATATTCCTCCTGCATTTGTACAAAAAGGTGGTGATAAAATATCTTTGACAGCTAATTTGAACCAAGTAAAAATCAGTAACTGTTTGTTTTTTGTTTTTTTTTTGTTTTTTTTTAAATAAATTATTTAGATGTGTAATTAGAATGACTGATGATACACACTTACCTGTTTGTGTGTGAGATACATCAAAAAGCCATTTGGAGCTATTATTGGATTAAATTAAATATTTTGCAGAAGCAGCTCCAAAAGAACAAACAAGGGAAAGTAAGACAGGACTGTGATCACTACAATCCATCTGTTTCACTTTTTTACTAAAAAATTTGAGAAAGTTTGTAACTACGACACGCTCGCAGGCAGATTTTTGAAGGATGGAGACGAGGAGAAACCAAGCTAAGTTGCTCAGTGAGGGGAATATCTTTTCTTTAATTGCCAGGACTCAAGAGCTCTTCTTCAATTTGCTTCATATCGTGCATCGCTATTATGTTTGTGAGCCTCATGCAACGATAGATCCACACACTTCTCCCTTTGGGCTGCAGTGCCTCTGACCTTTCACCTTGAAATCTCCAGTCAGGCTTAATGATCCAGTCCTTTCTCACCCTGGAATATGTTACTGTGGAAACATAGCCCATTCCCCCCACTAATAATGCAGGAGAGCTCTCCATCCGTGTCTAATTCAGTCTCAAGCCAAGACCACGACCTCTGAGGAGGTGTTTGGAGTCTGGTCAGTATATTCAGACATGCTGCTGTAGCTAATGTCAGGATTGCTTCAGGTTAAGTGCCACAGTTAATATCATTGACTGTGGCTTCTGTCCACCATCAAAAAAATATATATATATCTGGAAACACAAAGTCTTTGGCTTTTTTAAAACTGATAATAAACATAAGTATTACTACATTAAGTATTTGTTTTTTCTTGTATATTACAAGAAGAACCATCCATCTGCTTTTATGTGCTGCCCCTCGTCATGGTTTACACATAGCTATTCTCAAAGTTTGATTTATATATTTGAGAACAAAGCTAGTTTTATCACAACCCTTTGCACTAACGTCCATTTACACTTGGCTGCGTGATTTTGAATATGCATTTTACTGATTAGTGCTGTTACGTGGCAAACTAAATGTTAGTGAGATAAAGTTAACGGGGGTATGGATACTGCATGTCCAGCGACTGGGAAGGAGGAATGAAAGGTCTCTTTTAATCAATGTAATATTTTTGTCTGTGAGCAGGGGACCAGCCACATTATCATGTCAAGTTACAAATTAAAATGCCCGGCCGCTAACAGACTGGGGATATAAATGGGCCATCATGGCCATCTAAGTGTTCTAATGACATTTTTTGCCTGCCAGACAATTAATTCTATCAATCTGCATAACCTTTTCCGAAGCTTCGAAAACAATGGCATTTTTATGGCTGGAAATGAATGGAATCCAACTGAAAAGTATGCTTGGGCAATCATTACATTATTTAACAAATGTATTTAATTGGATTTCGATGCCTTGGTGTCTGTTTCTGGAGCACTGGGGCCAGCATGCTGACTCCAGCTCCGGCTAATTCAATAGGCTAAATGGAATCAGTGGAAACACTCAGCAATCATCACTGCATTAGGACGCTCATTCCCATCATGTAAACATTGCTTTGAGCTATTGCCATTTATCTTCGAGTCTCTCTGTCTCTGTTTTCCCCTGTATTTCCGCCACTTCTCAAGACATTCTTTCATCCTCCGTTTAATGAAAGTTGAGGTTGAGTTCCGTTTTGGACTCAAGTGAATTCACAAAAAGCAATTTACCAAAAAGCTAGCACTTCTAGACGCATGAACTGCTTAGCTCCTCACTTTTCATAAATTAGGGGTGGAAGGCTTCCATCAGACAGGGTCTCTGAGGGATTGGGAAGGTGCTAAGCATGTCTGCCTTTAACGGAGGTGAAAAACAGACTAATTCATTAAGCATTGATCACCCCAAATGACAGCAAAGTGCTTCAACATTTAGCGGGCAAATAACTAGCAAATTGGCACACAATTTTTGTACATTTCCAACTCTTTAATGGGTAAAGTATGGAGGAAAAAGGCAATAAAAATGTTAGCAGACAACCCGATGAACCCACACCCAGCCCATTATGCTCACCACTCCTTATGGCTAAACGCCCCTAATGTCTTAAACTGTGGGCAAGGGCTGTCCTAATGATGCATTTTGGTGAGTGTTTCTTACTTTTTGATCAAAATGACATGTTTTATTTGATTCTTTTAAATCCAGTTTGAAATAGGATCCCCATTATGCAGTGTCTGAATGGACCCATTATGAGGGGTTAGGCCTAAAGTACCTGAGTATGTATTTGAGTGAATGTGCTTAATCTTGACTGGTCTAATATAATATCTATCAACACTCCACCCTGTTCCTGCCTGTCAGATGAATACTGATATGACCTTATTATTGTATTATCATTGGTTTTGCTGACTGGCCAGCAGATATCCACATACATGCATACTTTCACCTGCAGTCTTAAAATGCACAATTCAGCCATATCAAATGTCAGAATAGGGCAGCACAAGTACTGTATTCAGACACATAAATGGCCACAAACATAACGGCATCTGTAATTTTAACAGATTCAGCCTTGGGCATGGCTCCATCTGAAGAACAATTAAAAGGGGCCAGGGCATGTCCGTCAACACAGCTAAGCTGGCAGGCAGCAGCAAGTGTGTGCAAGTGTGTGAGGTTGCAGCTGCGCTCGATGAACAGCAAGCTGACCTGAGCCCCAGCCAGACTTTATTAATCAAGGCAGGAAACTTGTGTAACCTCTCAAGCTTGACTTTCCCCGCTGTCTTCCTGCACCGTCTGCTTCTCTGTCTCAATGCACTTTTCTGTTTGTGTTATTAGCCTTTTTTTTTTTTTTCTTTCCTCTGTTCTTCCCGAGCTGACAGTGCCGACCTTACTGTCTGTCTCGCTCATGTTCTTTGCTGATAAATTTTGTTTTTGAGAAGATCAGATAGCAGCACAAGGATTTGGAAACAACACCTTTTCAAGCAGCGACTCTGAAAGGTGGTAATGATTTAGAGCATTATACCTGCAGAGACAGAGGAGCTCCTCTGTCTCTGTGATTAATCTGTTTCATCTTCTCATTACAAAACCACAGATGGATTGATGTCTGCTCCTTCGTTTCCCCTTAAAACTTTGTTGTTTATGGATGTTTTTCAGAACTGTTGTGCTCATTGTCAGTGTTTTGTGGTTGAATGTGGCTACCTGTGGCTATCTCCTTATTTGGTGCTTGTCAGAGATTAGTTGTGGTGTCGTACTATGGGATTTTCTTTTTTTGTACTGATGACTGTCAGACTTTCTAACTACTTTATTCAGTACTGTACACCTGTTCATCTGCTTGTTAACACAATTAGATAATTAGCAAATCACATGGCAGCAACTTAATGCATGTAGACATGGTCATGACAGCTTGCTTATGTTCAAACTGAGCATCAGATTGAGGGAGAGATGGGATTTAAATGGTCTTGAATGTGCCATGGTTGTTGGTGCCAGAGAGGCACGTCTGACTACGAGGATTTTTATACCAAACAATATAAAGTTTAAAGAGAATGCCCCAAAGAAGAGGCAAAATCCAGTGAGTGGCAGTTGTATAGATAAAAATGTCTTGTTGTTTGAGGTGAGAAGAATGGGCAGACTGGTTTGAAATGATAGAATATATCAGGTGATTAATTTTGAGATTAATTTCTAAAACAATGAATTATGAAAAAGAAATAATAGTTTGTTTGTTTTTTGTTAACCAGGCTGCAAACATGATTCTTTCTGCTGTGAAATTGGCCTTTTAACATGGTACTCTGTCAGGATTTACTCCCTTTAGGCTTTACTTTTAACCGCCTGAGGTTGCAGCTTGGGTGAAACAGGTGGTTCTCATCATGGATCTGCTGCAACTTTATGACGTTATCATGTCGATATGAAGCAAAATCTCTGAGAAATGATTCCAAAAAAATGATACATGAAGAATTAAGGTAGTTCTGAAGACAAAAGACGGTCAAACCTGGTGGATTTTCAGGCGGATGTAATAAAGTTGCTGCTATGTGTATGGTAAAGGCCGGGTATATCTTTTCTTTTTGCCTGTTTGTTTGTAGTTATTAATTTAAAATGAGGTAATCTATACCAAAAAGATCAAATCTTTATGGCTAAATATCTCATTTTTATTTATTTCTGCATGAGCTAAGCAGTTATCGGCATCATCTGTATAAATCTCTATTTTGCATGCAAATTCAGGGTATTCAAGTGTCATAAAATTAACGTTAATAAAACACCATTATACAATGAAGCTCCCACAAATTTTGAGGTTAACTTTAAGCCCTTCTTTTTGCCGCTAGATCCTCAACTACTCCAAGTCTTTTGTTACAAAAGAACTGCACTGCTAACTTTAATGAAGTTGATGAAACAAAAAGGAAAAAAAAAAAACAGCCTTGAAAAGTTGCTTCAGTTGAAATTCTGAGAAATCTAATGGCAGTTATCAGTGACTATTGCTCTCACTGAACGTTGCTGACATGATACGAGCACTACGCTGTCAAAAAGACTGTGCAGAACAAGAAGTAGCTGTGAAGTACATTTCTCTTGGGGACAGAGTGTTCTTATACCAAATGATGCAAATAAGGCATAGAGGAATGATTAATGTGATTGCATGAGTGATTGCGGGATCGATTGATGGTTGGCCTCTTTTAATAAAACGTTTTTGACAAATAATGTATTTGTGTGTGTGTGTGTGAGGAGAAAAAGAGCTTAAGTACAGCAGAAACTGGAGGAAAGTACCCAGACGACTTGGTGCAATATTGACTATGCCATCTGTGATGTGTGTGACTTCAAAGGTACAATTACTTTGAGCGGTTTTAAGACTGATACCTGCTCATGTTAAAGAGGCAGCCTCTCACCTCCGGAGAGCTGCCTGCCAAACGAGAAATAATTCATTTTTAAGAAACTTAGGCAAGGGCAAATCTACCGCACAGCTCCCTTCACATCCATCTTCAAAGAGAAGCAAGTTCCTGCATGAAACAATGGAATATTTAGCTCCTTACTCATGTCATGGGGCTTTTTTTTTTTTTTTTTGCCAGAGCAGGGTCCTTTAATTCTTCTATTGTTGCTGACAGGCCACACTGGGAAGGCCTAAGAAGCTTTTTGGACCCCACTGGACACTCTTAAACATAGACCAATCAGAATTCACAATAACAACTGAAGAACTGCAGGGATTTTAGTATCAGGATGATCTCCATTTTTAGAGACACAATAAAAAAAAAAAAAAGTCCTGAAGACATCCTCAGCGGTTCCACAAGAGGCCATTTTGTTCGCTGCAGCTGTTTTCTCCTGTCTCTTAACTGACAGCTTTGCCTCGGTCATTAACATGCATGCCACTGAAACAAGTATTATAGTTTAATTCCTACCATGAAAAGCTTCCAGAGGCATTAAAACGGAGCAGCAATATGTGGAGGAGGATGCAAAGACAGGCCGGCTCCAGAGGCCTCGTTGCTTGTGCGTTGGGTTGACTTAATGGCAAATTGATGTCGTTGGAATTTTCAAGCGAGCCAGCAAGATCTTATCACTCAGATAAATGAATTAATATTTTACACTTTAGTTGGATTTTTTTTTTCTGTTAAAAGAAGGCAAGAGTTGGAGAGGGGGTGGGAGTGTGGGGTTAAATTAAGAAAAAAGAAAAGTGAATGAGAGAGTGGGAGAAAAAAATAAAAGGCTGGAATGTGAACTCTCCTAATGTTATTCAGAAGCAGTGAGTCATGTAAGAGAAAAGGATCTTTTCTTGTACCATTCAAGGACATTATCTTCTCCTGCTAGCAGTTATTAGCATTAGCATTTATATATTCAAGGCAATTTTGAGGTCTGGTGATACTGTGAAGGGTCAGGAGAGAAAAAAAAAAAAAAAGAAACGAGCAGGAAGGATAGAGAAAAAAGGCTTTCTCTATTTCCAATTGGTGCTAACCAGCACAGAATAGCCAATGAGGGAAGACACAAGGACATTTCATGCAGGTATTCAATCTGTGATGTGAACTAAATTCTTCCCATCAACAGGAGAAGGCCACACCTTGGACAAAACCATAAATAATATAGACAATTTGATAATAATATAACAATGTATTTACATGAGTTCGCTTAGCAACATGTATTAATATTAAATATTATATTTAGAGAGTTTAAGCCATCCATGATACACTCTAGAGATGAGCGATAGTGTTACTGGGTCAGATTGCATTTGAAGCAAATGGTTTGAATAATTGAAGATTGGGTGTTAAATTGTGTTTTTCCATGAAAGAAAAGAAAAGTGGGGGAGGTGCTCCACTTGATAGGCACTCACACACTCATGCGGATTACACACAAAGTGACTGAACATAGTCAACTAATGGTTTACCCCCCCAGCACAGGAGGGTCAAAGATCAGGAGCTCTAACACTGAAATTGGTTTGACGCATTTAGATGCATCATCTGTTCAATTTAAAGACAATAAAAGGCAATAAAAATGGTCCATACCTCACTGATAATTGGGAAAAATTGTGCAGTAGTAAAGCATTACTCAAGGCAAATCGGTTATTATATTTCCTAAACACCTTATTCTCATGTAAATACATGACTGCATGCCATGTGATTTGCGTTTTTGGTTTAAGCAGACATAATTTAAGTTAGTCAAGTCTTGGAAAGATGTTAAATTCGAAGTTAATGCTGCTATTTTGTGCATCTGCCATCCCTGATTGGAGCAGATGGAGCCAGGATGCCAAGTGATGTAACTTAAAGGAACTTCAAATACATTTTTTTCTTTTTATGCAAAAAAAAACTTTAAGTAAGTTTTGTTCCTGTCTTTAATGTAGAACAAAAAGAAAAAGCATAAAACAGCCATCTCTGAATCATATCAACGCTTATATTTCAATATTCCATTATGTCCTCCGTATGTGAAATGTCATGTCTTCATAAATTCATCCCTTTGTGTGTCCACAAAAGTCCTCTAATCTCAGATAATAATGACTCCCTTTATTTTCATCATCTTTGTGTTTGTTCTGCAAGTAATTTTGGAGGCCCTAAGTGTCACAATTTGCCCACCAACCCCTCCTCCTCGCACCAGCACACACACACACACACACCCACAGCCCACCTTGTCCTAGACAGTCATTGTGCGGTTGTATTAAGTGGTAGGGGGCAGAAGAGGAGGGGATGGGGCAGAGGGAGAGTGAGAGAGAGAGAGAGGTGGCGGTGAGGAGGGGGTGCACATTCTCTTCTGAGCCTGACTTTGAGATTGTTATTATCATTTTCAAAGCATCAAAGCTTTTTCTCTGGCTTTCTCTCACTCTCTCTCCATCCAAGCTTAAAGAGATGAAAGTTTGCCTTTGTTCCATCCCCTGCTACATTACCTCTATGCATTAGGCCTCCTCTTTATCCGTGAAATTACCTTTTAGCTTTCTCATTCAGCGCAGGCAGCCTGCATGCGACGAGATGGCTCGCACTTTTTCACCACATCATAACCAGCCCCCGCCCCCCCCCCCCCCTTTCGCACACCTCTCACTCTTTCTCTCTCTCTCTCTCTCTCTCTCTTTTTACAAAAAAAGATTGTTGCGTTTGCAGTTTGATTTTGTCTACACCTCTCCCCCGTCTCCGTTTCACTGTGGTTCTCCCTGTCTCTCCACTTCATATAAGGTCCATCTGGCCCTTCATTATGTGGTTAGTGTTGTTCTTTGATCGTTCTATCTCCAAAGCAAACACAGGGGTCTGTGTTGTTCTCCCCATCAAGCAGATGGCTGAGAGATGATGGCTGAGATGCCTCTGTTCTCGCTGTTGTTCAGTGAGCCACTTTCGCAGCCTCTTAAAGCGCTCTTTGAAGCCGACAGGAAGCACTCTGAAAGAGAAAAAAGTTCCTTGATTGTCATGCAAAAACAGTTTCCTCTTTTTTTTTTTTGTTATATAGATTTTTATAAATCTAATCAAATCTGAGCTATCTGCCTATCTCTGTGTCCTGCTTTACGGTTTCTTTAAGTAACAGGCGAGGTGAATTTATCAAGTGATTGTGTTTCACAAGGCACTGTAAGGTGTTCTGAAAGTCCTAACTAACAGCATTACAAACAATAAATTGAAAGTGGTGTGAAGCTCGACACCTGTGCAACCAGTGCCAAGTCAATAGATTTAATAAATGTTCCCCTGTCCATAAAAATGCTCATATAGGAGGAGCCATGTGTTTGCTTTGCAAAGCAATACATCCAAGTAAAAGTCCTTTCCACACTCATAAACTCATCTCTGGAGAAGCACTTACAGGGCATTGTTTGGCCGCAAGACAGCATTAATATACAAATGAGCAAAAGTGGATATATATAAGGATGGGGAATATACACAGACAGAAATACACACACATATTCTACGCAGCTGGAATGACTCTCCGCAGACTAATGTAATTAATAGCTTTTTATCCATGTAGAATTTGAAATGAAGATGTAAATTGTTCGTTTAACATAGCCATAGGACATGGAGGCTTCTGCTGTCAAAGTCAATTACAGACTCAGCATAGTCCCAGACTTTATGAAAACCTAATCAAGATGTGGTCTGTGTGTGTATCTGTGTGTGTGTGTGTGTGTGTGTGTTTGTGTGTGTGTGTGTGTGTGTCTGGACAGAAGATGAGACATTAAGTTTGAATTTGCGCGCGTGCATTTGTATGCGTGTGCATACGAGTGTCGCCTCTGTCTTAGCATAAGCAGGATGTTTTACTCTGACTCTGGGCAGTAAAGCAGATAAGAAATATCTAAAAACCAAATCTTATCAGTCGAGAAAGAAGTTAGTTCTGTTTTAGCTGCTGCAACAGTGGAAGGATATTATCTTAAAAAGTGTATTTGACTTTTATTGCCACTGTTCTTCATCAAGCTGCTGTAGCCTCTCTAATGTAAAATTCAAGTGAATCGGTACCGTTTGTAATTTGCTATTATTTGTTCGTTCAGTTTAAAAGCTTTAGGCACTTAAGATGTTTTGAATTTTAGCCATGACACAGAGAAGAGTCTGATCAGTCTCGCTTTCATTTGGCAACAAGCCCAAACGTCCAGACTGATGGCCAGTCAGGCTTGTTTCATAAATCTGATCTTTCTAACAGATGATCAAGTGTATCTTCTGCATGTCACCACAAAAAATCCCTTCAGAAATATAACAGTCGATACTTTAGAAAACAGCATGACAAACTGTATTTTCTGTTTTTAGAAATGACAACTGGAAGGATTCTTCATATAATAATGGGCGCAATAGTGTTTATTTCCACTAAGAAAATTAAACAAAGATGCTTTGTTTTATATCGTTGTTAAGACATGGGCAGCTTTTATCATTCCCCATCTCATCATGTAGACATGCAGACATTAATGACATTTAATTCCACAGATAGTCCAGAAGATTTGGTTTGGTTAGCTTTAAAATGTCTCATCTTCATTTGGTTTGCTTTGCTTTCGTGCAGTGCTTTGCTGGCAATACCCAAAACAACAACTGAACAAGAATTAAAAAACAGCAGGAAGACGAAGAAAACCTGACTCTACAGAATACTTTCCGTTCAGCTGGCTCATCGCTACAAGTAAATAATGGAGCAACACCAAATCTATGTAGTCTACGGAGGTTTTTAAATGAGGCTTCCCAGTAGGAACAAGCAGATGAGCCAGTGATCGTTACTTCCTCCCTTTGGCTCGCTGGATGATCCGTTTGTTTTCCCACTGTAAGCAAGCTGCACCAGTCTCTGAATGAGACACACCATGCCAAACCAGCTGTACTTTCTGTGGAAACAGATCAGAGTTTGTTTAAAATGAACTAAACACCACCAGTGTGAATGTGCCCTTAATCTGTCGGGTTATTAGCATCATCTGGAGCTGTGTTTTCAACAGTTGCGTTGTCTTATTAATAAGCACATCCAACTGGTTTCTGTTAACTTATTTAACATTTAAAGCTCCTTAGTGTTGCCAGTAGATGACTTGGAAAAAAAAAAACCCTACTTCAGACACAGCTATTTAACAGTATACTGTCACAGTTAGAAACAAAACTTTAAGAAAAATAAAACAATTAGGCGTCATAATGGGAGTAAAATTAAGAAATGTAATCAAGATTTCATGCATACATGTTAGTTCAGTGAAGAGTCTGCACACGTTTTTGTGTGTGTAAGTGTGTGTGTGTGTTTTTTGTTTTTTTTATAGTCTTAATAAAATCTAACTTAACAAAGTGGCTTTGGATAACTAATTATGCACAA
Source organism: Telmatherina bonti (assembly GCF_933228915.1). Classification (NCBI taxonomy): domain Eukaryota; kingdom Metazoa; phylum Chordata; class Actinopteri; order Atheriniformes; family Telmatherinidae; genus Telmatherina; species Telmatherina bonti. The sequence continues at coordinate 13,592,413 of NC_136618.1, forward strand.
AATCCTTCAGCCAGTTGTATTTCAGCTCACTTAATATTTCATATAAACATATGGAGTTTGTTCGTTGAAGATCACTGCACTAAAAGATCAAGTCATCACAAAATCAGTTTTAAATGGGAAAAGTATACATATAATGATCATGTAAGGATTTCCTCCTTGGTGTGTGACTCTGAACGGTCACACTGATCCCCAGATGGCTGATGGGACATTACATAAATGTATTGGCTAGAAAATTTGATTAATTATACTCATTAAACTCTAAAGAAGTCGTTTGATGAGCAAAATGTACATTTTTATATGACCTGGCATGCATGTTAGGTGCACCCTCCCACGACATTAGAAACTTCATCTTAAAAACCTCATTGGGTTTTCACCTGCTGAACAGAAAGCGAGCTCATTTTTTAACCACCTTTTGTTCTTCCAAAACAACACTGTTTATCACTCAAAAAGTCCAAAACAGTAGTGAAAAATCTTGTCAAAGTTTTTAATGCAACTTGTCATTCTGTTGGACGACTGACACAAATTCTGTTGACAGGCCTCAAATACCCAAATGAGCTCAGTGGAGTAAGCCATGCAGGCGGAGGTTTGCTTGTGTGGAAAGTCATTTATAAACGCCAAGGGTAGCCATTCATGCTCAATGATTTAGGACTTTCAAAACACATTTCTAGCTCATTTGAATAATAATGGTCATAAAAAAACACTGCCTCGGGCGCTGCAAGCATACATCAAGCAACAACAAATGCCTTCTGAAGTTGTCGAAAGGCCCAAAAACATGAAAACAATTAGGACACACAACTTAATTTGCAAAAGGGTATATTTCTCAGTTACGCCTTGCTCATTTTAATGAGTTTGAAAGCAGCAGTGTCCTGTAGTTTGTGCTGCTGATTGATTGATTGTTGCAGCCACACAGCGCAGGCTCAGACCTTTATTAAACTTCAGTTTGTGTATATAGATGTAGAAACTTGGGCCTGTTTACACATGCACATACAAAAACATATTTTTCCTCCATTCTTATGCCAGACTTAATCACTCCAGGTAGCTGATAAGGCGTTCAGACACCCACATGCACAGACTCGCGCAAAGATGGATCAAACAAACCTATCCACTTCAAACAGATGACCTCGTGATTGCCTTACATCAAAACTAGCATGCAATTAGGCCTGAGTAGTGTTCATCAGCCTGGCCTCGCTTTGTCCAGAGACTTTTCATTGTCCGCCACACTTAGCAGCAAACATCAGAGACTCATAGATGAGTGCAATTACATATCACCAGTCTGTATAAAAAAAATGGAAAGAAAAAAAAGACATATAGAAAAAAATGAATGAACCTTTAACCTGTAGTATTTCTGTTTAAGCTGGTGAAAATATTTTATATTGGTACATTTTAATGTTTGCACTCGTGAAATTGTAAATGTGCTTCATACACAGTATGTTTTTGTGCTGTATTGAAGATTTCTTTCTTGTACAAAGATTCTGCTGGTTTAATTGAGGACATTTACAAAAAAAAAAAAATTTTCAGATTTACTGCCGCAGTTTGTCATTCAGCAATCAAAGAAAATAATTTGATCTTGACCTTCTGTATTGTTAGTGTTCATTTTTACCAGCTAATGAATTACAGTTTTGGGGGCCAAACATGCTTAAAAAGTCAATCTATTATTTTGAAAAAAAAAAGCCCTCAAAAATGCAAATGTTTGGGGAATGTTGAATCTAAGCTGCAGAGATTAAACCTCCTCATCCCAAACAAACAGGAAGTTGGTCACCTTGGTTCAAAGTCTCCTACAGATTTGATCATATTATCCTAAAAAATTGACCATTAGAGTCTCAAACTGCACATGATTAAAGCCTGAGTTTTCATTTGTGTCTTTGGCCAAAGTTTAATGTCTCACCTTAAAACAGGAAGTTATTCTAATTAACATAAACATGAATAAAGCTTCACCAAGAGGCACATATCTGATCACACCACCATACTAAATACATTTATTTGCCAGTATTCTGTAAATGCCAAAGACTTGACCTCTTACAGCAGGAGCTGTTCAACAAAACCAGCTGCATCCTTTGTTTTTGCTGGATGATGTGCTAATGGAAGTTTGGTTTGACAACAAGTTGATCGTATACATCTCAGTCTAAGTAGGTCCTTATATAACCTGAAAGAGCAGGAAGCATAATTTAGTTTTCATTTTGAGGTCCAGCTCGTATACGAGTGAACCTGAACCATCAATGGTTTGCGTGAATGTGCTCACACCTTTCTTGATGCAAGCTGACTGAAATTTTCTGGCTCCACGTTGCATCTAAATATTTCTCTATCTTGTGGTTTAAAACATCACTAATGAACTCTGAACTCTTTTCTTATTTGTTGCTCTATCACTTCCTTTTTTTTTTCATTTCTTCCCTTCTTTAGTAATGTATGCTTTGGCTTCGTTCACTGAATCAGCCATGGTGCACATCCAAAATGGCATGCGTGTTGATACCCAGCTACTGGTCTGTAACACAGAGCGATGACGCAAACTGCAGCCGATGCATGACGATCTGGGTTAAAAGACAAAGTTGTGGAGCGTGGTTTATCAGTCTCAGGACGCTGCAGCGCAATGACAAGTCCAGGACAGTGCAAAATAAATGTCAGTATGCACGTGTGGTTGAACAAAATCAGTAAATGTCAAATGATCAGCTTTTAAATTGTTGTCTTTTATTATACAAAGGCAACAAAGCTAAGAACCATGGCACTTCTACTGTATTTAAGGTATTTGTAAAGAAAATCTGAATTTATGCATTTTTATCTTATTTTTTAGTTACACCAGCTGTAGCAAATATGATACATGTTTTGTTTTCAACAATGTTATCCACTTACACTAATTCAATCATCAGCTATTGTCCAACATTATCCAATCGACCAATCAGACGATCCTACTCAACAGTTATAAATATCAGTAAAAAGAGGAGCTGACCATTTCCAACAGGGAGGCTGAAATGTAAAATATGAATTTGTTACCAGAGACCATGAAATAATGAGGAAAGACGGAATAACAAGATCATGTGGCAGTGGTCTAATTTCTGCAGCTTGTTTGTCAGGTGGATGCTGCAAACGTCCTCACAAGCTGCCTTCTCCTGTTCCCCCTGCTTGTCATATATATCACGGCCTCACTGATTAGCTTTTATTGTCTTTGTGTAAAGCAAACTCACACACTGTCATTCTCCACTGGAGACCATGTACCTGCTTTCAGACAGAAATGTGCACTGACACATGAAACAGAATGCAGACATTTACAAACAGAGGACAATACCCACTGCAGCCCAGGTGGAGGTGACACAAACAAGACCGCACAACTCACTGACTAAAAAAGCCACGAGCAAACAATGCAAAGTGAAAGGATATTCATATTTAAATAGATCATTTGCAAGATTGGTATAATTAGCGGCTCATATTCATGTATTCACTTCGGGGATATCACATCGAGACATGTCTGCTTATTCAAATAGGATGCAACATGTCACAGGGTGCGTATATGCAAATGCACATATGCCACTAATTACACATTGCCTGTCACAAAGAGAGAAATGCTTTCAGCAAAAATGTTCAAAGTTTCCTATGAACTGTTCAACCAGGCTGCTCAGGTCTAATTAAAACATGCATGTCCCCAAGGCCTTATCAAAGCACAGTAGAAATATGTACATCTCAAATAGAAGAGAATTAGCTAAATAAAGGACCTCCCTGGTGCATTTGTCCTGCTCAGATTCCAGGCTCGACACTAAAAAAACTTTATTTCCGATTGATTCTGAAAGTCCACCTCAGGGATTTGAGAATATTTTGACCTGAGGCGGGGGGACTTTTTTTGACATCTTTTCCCCTGGCACAGTCCCAGATTTGATACTGCACTTGACACCAGCTGTGTTGAAGGCTGTTGTGATCGGGATTGTTATTTTAATGAGGTGGAAATGAGATGTAAACCTTCTAGGAAGTGTTCTAATTAATAAAATGATTTGGCCTATGGAGCTGGCTATACTGATACATCATACGTTGTGTACCACACAAGTCTAATAACAGGGTTTATTTTAAGGTATCAAAGAAAATCTTCTTTACTTTGTACAACAGTACAAGCCAGAACTCTGGCTGACTGACTACAATATGATTCCATCATGGCTTTATTTGTTGTAAAGACTACAGGGAATCATGTATGAAATGAATGACTAAAAGTAATCATAAGTTGTATTTTTATCCAGTCACACAGTCATTAACTCTTTAAAGCCTCACACTGTAAATAATGTACGGAGGATTTTTCTTTTTTTTTATCTTAAATCTTAATTTAACCATTTTAACAATGTATAAGTAAATGACTAAATACAAAAACAAATAAGCAAACACATTCATATAAATGTATGTTACTATTTGCTAAGGCAAACGTATTGCGTTGTTGTAGTGAATGAAACTGTCCACCAGGGGGCACAAGACACACTTCACACTATAAACAACTGAGCTTTTGGCAAAGTTTTTACCATATGGTGATGAAATAGGTCTCAAAAATATGATAAACACAAAATTAAACTCAGACACGCCTTGTTTCATAATAGTTGTACTGCAAAACAAAAAAAAAACAACAAAAAAAAAAAGAAAATGAAATCCTTGTCTTCATTAGCTGCAATAATTTAAAAAAAAATGTAACATTTAAGTAACCTATAGATCCTGATATATATATATATATATATATATATATATATATATATATATATATATAATATATAACATAATTGTAACATAATTGTGTAACGTAAATTTAATTGTCATGATTAGAATATTAACTATGATGACGATAGTTGTGCACATTAATAAAGAGAAATTTTGAACCTTTTGTACAATCCTCTATTCACTAAATGAATATTTATGGTTGACTGACAGGTGAACAGTCCTCACACATTCCCACATTACATCATTTTTTATTTCTGTCATCACTGCATCTTTTTCTCTTTCAAACACTGGTCAGAAATCATTTGTTTGCTTCAGATCAGTGTCTTGTTTCATCATCCAACTTGTGTAAACTTTTCTGATATGGTTATAAATGTTTTTAGATCTGCAAAACACATCGTTTGAGCATCGTCATCACAATGTGAGTGTGTGCAATAGTTACATTGCAGGTCCTGCAGTATAGGAGGTGAATGAACTCAACATGTTTTCATCAAATTGAAGGGTACCTGACACACAGATTTGCTTATTACTAATAGTAATATTTATTGGCTTTATTTATTGCAATAAACAAACCTTTATGGTATAACAGAATTCACATTTGTTCATGATATAACAAAACATTTACTAAGGACCTAGCATATAAAAGCATGACAAGTGTCATGATCCACAGTCAGAAACAAGGATATAGGATGCAAAGGACTACAAGCCAAAAACACAGGCAGTGACAGAAGATGCTGCAATGTCAGGGGAAAAAAAAGAAATCGAGCTGAGAATAAAAAGCAAAACCCATAACGAACTAAACAGACAAAGTTAATCTGGGAATCTAAAGATAAACGGGGATAGGATGGAAAAGGATCAGATAATGCACGGAAGAAATCACAGTACTTACACAGAGACGATCAACTGCACAACAGGTGGGACTGAAACCAAGTGTGACGGATAAAATAAAGCTATAACTAATACAAATAGAAAAAGCTCAACTACAATGCTCAATTTTATTTATTTAATTCAGTATGGAAAGAACACACCCTAAAGCGCAAATCAAAGATCACTTGAAACAAGAATATAACACGAATTAAACTTCAAACTGAAAAACCATCATATCACTTGGAGGTCGCTAGTTCGAACCTCAGCTGGGGTTTTTCTTCGGATGCTCCGGCTTCCTCCCACCTTCCAAAGACATGCATGTTTGGTTTGTTTTTTACTCTAAATTGTGAACGTGGATCGTTGTTTGTCTCTCTGTTGTTGTTTGTCTCACTGAATGATTGCTGGGATAGGCTCCAGCTTCCCCTGACCCTTAACTGGACCAAGTGGTTTGTAAAGAAGGAATGAATAACATTTAAAAGTTTGCACGTTGGACATTTCTGCAAGTGTTTTCTGTCTTTCTTGGGTTTGTTATCACTTCTCAGAATTGTTATTAGTGATCTGAGCAGGACATCCGCTCCCAGGAAAAATGGCAACATTCCTGGTTTCATAAAGACAATGTGCTTCTGTATGTTGGACTGATGAACTCTCAGTTCTTAGAAATGTTTCTATAGTAGTTTTCTAGCTGATTTTATTGCAGATTATGTTGTTATCAAGCCACGGTTAACAACTTTTATCTATTTTTAGATTTAGAGTAGCTGAATACTATGTTTTGGTGTCCTTCGAGCAGATTTAAGGATTAAGGGCCTTGATCAGGGGCCCAAAATGAATCACCTCCAGGCTCTCTGAGGACTCAAACCCAGACCCAAGCCCGCCTCTGTAACCACAATGCTACCACTCCCCGCTGTGTTGCCACATTTTTCCACAGTGAAATGTTCTCTCTATATCCATGGTTTGCATATCATTATTATTATTGAAATTAAGAGAGGGTCACAAACTTTATCTTCAGACATAGTTACATTTATTGTTTGCTGAGTAGTAGTGACTGACGGCCTCTGCCCAGTTTCCATTACTATCTCTGCCGTTTGACTAAGAAATTGACAATCAAGCATGGCTCAACAGTTTGTTTTTTTTCTGAGTTTTGATGTCCAAACATGCTTAAAGCCAAAGCATCAATCAATTCTCTGGAGAAAAGCAGGTGTAGCGAGTGCATCTGCCAAAAGTAATTGTCAGAAATGACATTTGTGTTTCACTCTCCTGCTTTCAAACGAACTGTATACACATTCATGTTAACAAATTCTTGCATTTGTACGCACTAACACAAAGGCTTTTGCATCCGTTCTGCAGAGCTCGGAGATGTCCAGAAGCCTGTCGGTGGGGGAAAATGAATTCAGCTCAAATCAAAGTGATGTTGCACACAGTAATCTTTCTATATTAAGGATGTCACTTTTTGCAATCTTTTTGCAATTGCGGCCTAATATCTTTTACCACTCCGCTGCAGGCTTGGTGAGCTTCGGCAAGCGTGCATACACACATACACTTACTGTCTCATCACACACCCATGCTGTGTAGGTATCCCACTGAAGGAGTCAGTCATGTGTATCTTTCAGATAGGAGCTGAGAAAGCTCTTGATTAGGACAGGAAGTCATGTGTGTAAAATTCTTACTTTTCCCCTTTTTACCACCACCGTCTTTCTATAGATGGTCACGGCTTGTGTGTGTGTGTCTGTATGTGGAGCACACATCTATAGAGACCATAATTTACTGACGTAAAGGTAAATAGTAATATAAAATTAATTACACGCTTACAGTGAATTCCTTTGTACCTTTTTAAGTGAGCTCAGTTCTAATTTCGAGGTAAAATAGTTAGATCCGGAGCTGTTTTGGAAATGAAACGCCTCGCCTCTCCCATGAAAGACAAATTATTTACACTTGGTTTGTTTCTGATGATAAAATTTGAAATGAAGACCCTGCAGTCTTGTAAACTGGAGATAAAAGTGGCTATAGTCTAATTTAACTGAACTTCCTCAGGTGCATTTAGATCTTATTTTATTTTCTTGATTAAACCTAATTTACTCGGAAATGATCAGATTCACACTGATTTGCCTCACTGCAGCAGTGCTGACAAGCAGCTGCTTCTGCTGAAGCATCAGTCATGCATGTTTTTTTTTATATTTATGCATGTTAGACATTAATTCTGTCATAAGAATACCCACTGCATCATTTATATGTAATTCTGCAGGCAACTTCCTGCAGTTTTTAAAATGGTCTTGAAGATTTCAGAAGGATTCTCTTGTGCCTGTTTTTTATTCGTGTGGAGAGCAATCAACTTTAAAAAAAAAAAAAAAAAGACTGGGCAACTGAAAAAACTAATGGTTAATGACCACACGAGAAACAACTTGTATTATGACAGAAGTATCACATTACAGACAATTGATGCAAGTGCCACTGGAGAAATTGCCACCTCTGCCTCTTGTCTGATGGATTTTTCTCTGACTGCCGAACATGAAAATGGTCAAAAGCTCATCCTACTTGATTCTCAGCGGCTAAAACCAGATTTGATGATAGGGCTTTGGATAACATACTGACACTATGTATTTAAATTTTTACACATTTTTGTGTCCATGTGTGTACTTCTTTGCCAGTCATCATGCAGAAATGCTCAACAGTCACAAAGCATCGGACTTAACCGTCCAGTGCTGTTCCACAAAAAACTGTAAAATTCCTGCTGATTCGCCACTTTGGTTAAGATCCTAAAATACCAACCACACTGTCGGTCATTGACCTGAGTTAATCATGTCTGATGTTTGTGTGTTTCACAGTGGCAATTACTGATGAACTACGGGTAAAAAATCAATTAGACTAGCTAATGAAATTGAAAATGTGGTAACTATTTATGTTTATTTAGCTTCTGCTTTGTATTTCATGCCAAGTGTTAGCACGCAGACAATAATGAAAACTGAAGCACATGTTTTAAAAAAAGATACTCCTACTAACATTTCTGAGCTCATTTTGAGGCTAACAGCATCAACTAGACCTCTTAGCTCTCCTATAGCAAAAACTAGCTCTGCTCAGTGTTCTTACGAAGGCTTCCTGTTATAGGATTTTATTCAAACAAACCCTTAAATATCTGATTATGTTAAGCCACCTTTAACCTAAACAGTGGGACTAAGAAGCAAACATGTCTCCCTGCGTGGTTAAGATGAAGATGTGAGGACTTTTGGTTAAAAACCGCTGCAGTGAAGTCATTTTCAAAGAGAGGCATCCAGCTATGCTTGGCTTTGATTCCATGCCGCTGTGTATAAATAAGGGCAGCATTCATGCAACCCTTATTACTGTTTGATATCACCTCTCATCGTGCAAAACATAGCCCACCTACATTCTACAATTTGCAATACATTTAGTATTATTGACCAAGGTCCATAGACCGCCTATAATTTAAGATTCCAAGCTCAGACTTCCACTGTGCTTCTCTACAGGACTCCTAATATCCTTTGGATTGAAGGTGCTTTAGTGTGCGCTACAAACCTGAGACAACATTAGATGAGCGAAAAGGAGTAAGACTTCCCTCAATGTAGATGGACTTATCAGAAATCATAGCTTTCTCTACCTCCCTCTCCCCTTCTCCCTTCTCTCTTCTTCTACCCCGTTCCTCTCTTGTCCCTTCTTTCTCAATTGTGTCCCTCGCCTCTGGCAAATGGGAGTCATTTGTTTGTGTGAACTTCCCATAACCCGGAGTGTGCCAGACACTTATCATTCAGAGTGAGGCTGCATCGTCCTGAGTTGTAATACCTCTTCTCCTCTTCTCTCTTCTCTCCCATTTTTTCCTTTCACGCCAACACGCCATGTCTGTTCCAGTTGACTTTCACTATTGTTCATCATATACGAGTCTCCATATTTCTCCATTTTTTTTCCACTCCCCCTCAGATTCCCTGCAACCCCATTCATTCCTTCCTCTGCCGTACACCCCCCACCCCCCTCTCCTCCTCCTCCTCCTGCTGCCTATCCCTCTTTCTCTCCAATCTCATTCCCAGCGTAATCTCGGGGTACACAGGACCATTTTCATTACTGCTCTACTCATCTTATCATCCACCTTGTCATCTCCTCTGTCTCCTGTCCTTTATATATTCCTTTATTCTAACAAGTCTGCATCTCAGAACCCATCAGTGGTCCACCCCTTTTCATTTCCCTAATGCACCCCAACAAACACACACACACACACAACACACACCCTTGAATGGTTCTAACCCCTAATTTCATTGCTCTAACCTATTCCCCATCAACATGATGTAGAGTGCACCCCATCACCCTGCACCTATGTAAATCACTGTGCATGTAGCCAACAGATCAGTAAGCATTTCCTTTTTTTTAATGTTTTGTTTTTTTTTTTTACCTGTCTGCTGGCAAAATGAGCAGTAACAAGGCAAAATAGATATTCTGAAAAGGGAAAGAGACAGTTCAAGTGGAAGACAACAAATTGATGTGGAGACTTAAAGAGGTGTGAGACAGGAAGAGGTAGACAGAGGGAGAAAAAGAGTGATTTAAAGGAGGGAAAGCTGTCATTGAAGACCGAGGTGAACCCACACCCTCCTGCTTACTTTAATCCCTCATTTATGTGAACTCAGCTTTGGAAATGAAGCTGTCGCTGTATTTTCCTTCCTTTCACCCATCCTGTGGTATAATCAGAAACCGCACATGCATTCAACACACACACACACAGTCGCAGGACAGAGACACAGAAAATCACTCAGGAGAGGTTTTAAATTCATTCCAGAGTTACAAGGAGAGATTCATACCACCTCACCTTGTCTTCTGGTGGAGGAATCATTGGATATGTTACGGACAGAGGGGAATTATGGGTAAATGCACTGGTGAGGAATGATAGTCTGCAATCTCTGGCTCTAATCTGGGGTCGCTGTCATGTGCCATTCATTTCAGACTTTACCAATGTTCCCCAGCATGCTGCAGAAGCAAGTGTGACTTTGCAGCACTTTATATAAAACATTTTCCACCTTTCTTGAAACAGACTAAATTACAAAACCACCTTTGATTGATATAATACGTGAAAACATTTGTGTTTAGTTAAGAAAAATATAAGACAAAAAAAAACAACCAAATAAGAAAATAAACACCTAATAATGTTAAATAATTCTGTCTTCAATATGCATATTAGTATGTTGTCAACTCTTCATGGATTTGCTTAATTATTATAAATAATTCAAACATTATGATTAGGCCATTGTTTTTAGTTTTTTTTTTTTTTCCAAATCATCTTCGGTTCGGGTGGCAGTAGAAGGGCACCGCTCATGAATAACAGCCATTTTAAAGCCATCTATCAGGAAACCGTAGACTTATACTGCCATCTAGTGTCATGAGAGAGAGAAGCTGGATGCCAGGTGGATTCTTACTTTATTTACCAATGGAAGTAAGGATAGAAGAAGAAACAACTGATGTCCAGATTAGTCTAAAATCATTTTAGACTAACAATATTGCTTTAAATTTAGAGTAAAAAAAAAAAAACATAACCTTTATATTTATAACAGTTCTATTTTGGGACATTAGTTGGTCTTAACCATGTGCTTTCATTTAGCAAATTTGGTTGACAGTGAATTATTTCAGAAAAGTTAAACCTAAGAGTAGTTACATTAAACCTCCCTTTGGTTACATTAACCACAGGGAGGAAAAAAAGTATGATTGTATGTCCAGATTTAAACTGAGGCTGAGACTGGGGACATTTTGAAAGGTAACATCCTCATTTAGTCAAACAGATGTGCAACTAAACAAAAAAAGACATTTCATATTCCTGTCCATCCTTTGTTTCCCAACCCCCTCCCGTCTCTCCCCTTTGTCATCCTCCTCAGGTGGAGCAAGCATCATACTGGTGTGTAATAGCAGGCTGTCAGTGTGGGCCGCGGTGAGGTGTGTGGAGGAGAGCGATGCGTCTCAGATGAGATATGTGACTGGCATGCTAACACTCAGTTTTATCTGCAGAAAAAGAGAGGGACAAGGCCCCCACATCTCCTCACTATAGGCCCTTTGATTAAAGCTCCCTGGGTACACACACGCACATGCACGCACCTCCAAAAACACACATATTGGAGAGTACACACATGCACCTGCTCAGATTATAAATAAATTGCAGGTAGAAGCATACACACATACTGTATATGCACCTACACACATTTCCCCATCGTAGGTGGTGTTGTTTTGACCTAAGCCTGGTAGCTTGTACATTATGGAGTTGATAGAAGGATTTCGCAATGTTGATTCTAGACAACATCATCTCCTTTGCCATAAATAACCTGAGAGTTTTCTCTGAGTCACACAACAATATACAGAGAATAAGAGCTCTCAGCTTCATCCCCCGATCCCATCCGCTGCACACACATAAACGCACAATGATTGTGTGGGGATAGTCAGAAAGAAAATGACAGATTTAAAAGTACAGTCGGCCACTTGGTTTCAGTCTAAATGACCATTTTGCATTCTGTTTTGGTTTTTAGTGTTTGTCACAAAGTGTGTTTTCTCAGAGGAGCAAATGGATAAAATTGCTTTGATTTAGATTGACGGCATCATCAGACAGTCTGGTCTCAGCAGTGTGCCAATAAAGCTTTGGATAAAAAAGTGTGTATCCAGAACCAGAGTGACTATATAAAACATGATGGCTTCCATGAAGGGAGTAATAGACACACCACCTGTATTACTGCATGGAACCGCTTTGAAATATACTTCTTCAATTTGTCATCTTTCTGTTTGGACCGTTTCTCATTTTCGACTAAACACATGAAAAAAAACCAAAAGAATGAAAAAGAATTACATTTTTCCCCTCTGAGACTGTTTTACTTAATTTTGCTTGATCAAAAAAGAGCATAAGAAAATATGTGCACAACATTTTTAATATAATATACATATATACCTCATCTAGAGATATGCTGTATTTAATTATTTTAATTAATGAAAAAAATTCGGAAATGTACACATTATTAGCATGCAACAAACAAACAAAACTAAACATGTTAGTGACAGGAATATTTCCAGTTATGCAATTTACATCATGCAATTTAAATATTACATTTACTCCACTTTCCTTTTAGGTCTGTAGATGGGGTTCATAAAACTACATATAACTACATTTAAGCTGCTAAAAATGCACGTAAACTGTAAATATGTTGCAGTTTGTGGTGAATCAAATTAAATTAAGTTGTTTTTTTTTTCCAGGAAGTGAAATTTTGAAGTCCTTCCTCTTTAAACGCCCAAGTTATGAGTAAATAATCAAAGAATATATTGAAAATAATTGATATGTTGAAACTGTTTGCAACTTTTCTTATTTAAATAGTTACTCAAGGTCAAGACAAAACGGCATTTAGTTGCAGGCGTAACTTTGTACGGTCACATTCTGAAGGCAGCTTTTAAAATATTCTTTTAATCACCCCCTACATGAAACTTTTGATTGCATGAAATATTAGATATTTGCATATTTTTAGATTTCAGCATTTGATTAGTAATAAACTGCACACATAAGATCATTAGGGTGGCAAGTCAATAAAGACATTAAAACAGAAAATTAGTAGTTTAAAGGATCTAAAGTTTGAAGCACTTTTGTGTCACTAAGGTTCATGTACGTTCTCCTGACCACAATAAAAAGAGATGCTGCACAATAAATTTACAAAACAGGCTGATGTAGCCATAAAAATCCAGGAGACATATTAAATTTGACTTTTCTGTGAGATGCAAAAGAAATCTGATCAGGACCTGCATGTTTGTACATGTAGCATGATGAAATACCCTTTGAAAAAACTATAAACTTCCTTAACTATAAAAACTAAAAATGAAAACTGCAAGTTTAATTGACAATAAAATTGTTTTGGATTTACAAATGATCAAGACATCCATTGTGTTGTGCTGAGAGTTGCGGAGCTGTGTGCACGATCCTCTGCTATCCCCTTAGTTCAGCGGAAGCCCACCTGAAACTAACAGGGAAGCTTTGTCTCTTGACATAGTAGTGTAATTTGATGTCTTGCTGCATCATTTTCTTCTGCACACACTTATCTTCACTACCTAACATGCTGCTCTGAGGCCAAAAGTATTTATGGGTCAGGTCAAGCTAGCCCAGCAGGGTCAGAGCTGGATTCAGACTGTTGCAGGTAACAGATCAGCACGGCGGCCGCCCTGTCCCTCCCTGTTTCTCACATTATCCAAGCAAACTCCAAACTGCTCCAGCATGCTTTATTAATTCATGGTAAATTCATGGTAAATGGAAGGCTGGAGGAGCGAGGGCAAATATTTATTAGAAAAACCCTGTGTGGTGAAACTGAAAACTCACTGTGAGAGTCCATGTGAAGGAAAATAAAATGAATACAAATTATTTTTAGTCAGAGCTCAGGAATCATCCTGGGGACAGCTGCATTACTCCAGATGATTTTACATTTAAATCTGGAATTTGTGAGAAATTGTTGCTTTGAAAAGCGCGTAACGAGCTTCCAGCTGTCTGATCCTGCTGTCACTTTTGGACATTTAAATAATTCAGCTAAAGTCATCCCTGCTGCTGTGTGATGACTACAGGACTGATGAGGTTTAAGTCAAGCTGTAACACAATCTAGAGACTGATCTGATCGACGCACCCAGCGAACTTCCCGCACTGGTTCCTGAGAAATAGGTTTGTGGCAGTTTTGCTGCTGAGATTTTTAAAAAAAAAAAGCTACACATGGCTGCTGTGATTATTCTCAGAGCTACTGTTACATGAGTGGGGTAAAGTCTCGCCACACATACTGAACAGAGCGTGCTTTCATATTTTCACTCTGCAAAAATGTACAAGAAATCTAATCCCATGTCAGACATATATGAGGAAAAAATCAGGGGTCCGTCTGTGTGGGCTGTGATGGGCTGGCTGGAGAGCGGAGAGGCTGGGGAAAATGTTTGTACATTTCTGAGGCAGGACCCTGCGGCGGTGAAGGGATGGGAGTGTCTGGTGATGCTGCTGGAAGAAAGACAATGACACCACCATTTTGGTTAATTTTTTACGTGTGGATGCAAAGTGTAAAAACTCACAACCCATACATGGACTTTTTATCAATTCAATGTTAAAATAAATGCCAGACTGAGTGACTGTAATTTGTGCAACTGCACGCATCATTTTAACTTTTTATTGTTTGTTCTCAGGGATCTTACCAATTTGTGGATTGTGAACAACAGGCATGGCGCTGATGACCAGTGTGTGTCCAGTTACAGAGTCCTGAGCCAACTGGGTGTGTGCTGAGTGGTGCAGGTGTGTGGGCTCTGCTGTTAGTCCTGCGTATATAACACACACAGACATGCTAGAGTTGTAACCACCACAGTGAAAGATGTTTTACATAATTAATGCTGGAATATAAGCAGCTCTGACAGCAACATGCTAAACTAAGTGTTACTGCGCTGTGTCGGACTGCTCACTCTGATCACTCATAAGAACCACTGGGAAATCCCTTTTCCTCTTTCCTTTTTTTTTAAATTTAATTGCCTGGTTTGGTGAACTATTTGTTTTGTTTCAAACTTTTGTGAATAAACTGCATCGCTGTCAGCTCGCATAAGTAAATATAATACTGCCTCAACAAAATTGGCATAGCAGCAGGTTTGTTGTTGCTGCTTTGTGTGACAACATGGTTGAAAAAAAAAAAAAAAAAAGAACGCTGCTTTTTCTGCATACTGTCATCTAAGACAAGCTGTCATTTCCAGGAGGATTTTTTTTTTTTTTTTTTTTTTTTTTTTTTTTTTAGTCTGCACGGTGAAAACTGCGGGACATGTTTGGAGATGACTTTTTACTTCTTTTTACACCTCATCTTATGCTTGAATTGTTTGTCATGGCCCACCAGAGAATATATTTGATGCGTTCTAGCTTTAACTTCAGACTATATTATTTATACACAGTTTGATATGCATGCAAATATCCCTAGCAGCACATCATGTAGCCTGTATTGTCTATTTCAGCGTTGCCTAATATATAAGTGGATTATGCAAAGTTTCTTCCACACAATCTTGAACTTTTTAGCTTTTGTATATATCCCAGAAAACTTTACTGAGCATGCTTTTTTTTCTTTTTTGTTTTCTACAATGCTTCATACTGTAAGTACACTCTCTTCTGAGTAACTGTGCTGAAGGTCACCTTATTTGTATAGACAGTTATAAGCCCAAACAGCAGCAGTCTCACCTCCCAGCAGCATCTCGTGCAGCAGGTTGTCTATCTTGGCCAGGCCGCAGAGCTTAATGAACTGGAGTTGTTCGATCATCTGCCATGTGATGCTCTGCAGGGTGGGCAGCAGGAGTAAGAGCTCACCAAAACGACCCCTGGAGTCGTACTGACGGTCGTTTATGTAATCTTCCAGACTCATCTGAACCTGAAGAACACAGAAACATACAAGGCCAAACACCCATTGCTGTAAGCAGGCTGCGAGTTTGAGTTTATAGACTTTGCAAATAAATTATTTACATACATAAACCAAAGGAAAGAACATGGCGAGAATGAGTGACTCACCTGCAGACGCATGGCTTTTATCTTTGAGGGGTCCCGCAAAGACTTTGCATCTGAAGTACAGAAAGCGAGGGTAAGATAAGGAGGGATGGAAGGACATGACAACAACAAAAAATTATTACAACTGTATACCAGGTAATCAAATTGTGAGTGAAATTGCTGGAATGATTTCGGTCAAAATGGGATGTGAAGTTAAAATGAGGGAGTTATGTGAGGAAGAAAGAAAGGGGACACAGATAACACTAAACTGGGACAAAGACGGTAATCACATAAAGCCGTGAGGAGGGACTGGGTTTAACGATGAGAGAAAATATAACTTGGACACTTTTTAACGACTTATTTCATCCGTACCATACATAAAATCCTGTTATATTGCACTAAAATTCTGCCTTTTTTTTGTCTTCACTGTATTTATCATCTCTAGTATTCAACTGAGCATCTGAATTTTTGTCTGTCAGCACAGTACAAGACCAAAAATGAAACCGTGGTTCAGTTTGGATGATGTAGCGACATCTAGTGTGACTAACATGTGTGAACAAGATAATTCAGTTGTGGCCACGTGATAGTAATGTGTTCTGAACTCATCCAGTCTCCATGCTTTTCTTTCAAACTGTGCATCTAAATGAAATATCTCTACACCACTGTGATTAAACACAAAAGATTGCAGAACTCCATTTTGACAGACAGAGCACTTTCCACATCTGGTAAGTAATGGGCTGGACCTTCTTTCTATAATGTGGTGAATCATAATATTGGCATTGCAATGTGTTTTCCTTTGTACTTTCAATGAAGAAATGCCTTCTGAGGACGGATGCCACTGCAATCTATGTGCTAACCTCACTTTTTAACACATGCAGCTGCCACTTCCTATTGTTTAAGTAGAAGCCGAAAGAGACTGATCCTTAAATGATCGTCTTCTTGGGAGAATCCATCTATCTTGCAATGTACACTCATCTCTAGTAAAGAGTAAAAGCTGCTTTATTAAAGAAAAAAACCACACAAATGGCCTGAATGGCTGCCAAGTTAATGTTTTTTCATTTTTTCACACATTACCTGGGTCAAAGAAGACAATTGCCTTAAGAGCCGCATACTCGTTGTCATCTATTTGAATGTCTTGAAAGGGGTGGACCAGCTCATCAAGGACTCTGTTGGCTACCCTGCAAATCTCAGATTCAGGGCTGTTCCTGTGAATCGTACAGCCATTACCTGTAGGCAGAATGGGCAAAATGTGTGTTAATGTGGAGACAAGTTGGCTGGAATAGAAAGGTATGTGGGTGTGAACGAGGTGGGGCATTATTGGGATTTTTTTTCCCTTTTACTTGCCATTGGGGGGGCCTATCTAAAGGTTTTAGTCAGGACTATGGTAAATAACTTGAAAAGCTCTTAAAACATATGGTAATGCAAGAAATATGCTTGAGTATTTGTCATTGGGAGCTTTTTGTTTACTGTATGATGTTGGTAAATGTCCCAGCAATGAATAATGTCATTTACAAAAACACCTTTGAAGTCGCAGAGACACATAAAGCTTTAGTTAATCATTCTTAGTGTTCACACACCAGTGCTGAACCACATGATTACACCACACAGAAATAAGATGCCACTCTAGTGGTCAGTTTCTACCTAAAAGCAGGAAGTCCTTGAATGGCATTGACCTTTTGGCAACCCCAAGCAAGAGGTGTTCACCTGCATGAGCCCTGAGCAAGCTCACCTGGGGGAACACACACACACACACACACAGTTAAACAAAGAAAACAAGCTGTGGAATAACAACTCCCTTTTTGCTCTACATACATGGAAAAAGTTCCACATTTGTACTGAAGTGCATTGTATTTTTAGTTTTAAAAAGCTGCACGAGTGTTTTCTTCTTACAAGGAAGGATTCTTTTCAATTCAAACCAAATAAACTGAAAATTAAAATGTACAGATCAAGCTGGTGTACATCAAATGTCATTACTTGGTCATCCAGTGGCAGCTCTCCAAAGGCAGGAATGTATTTGGCCCATTCCACCAACACCAACAACTGCTGCCTCATAGAGTCGCAAACGTCTCCTACCGTTGCCAATTTCAACTCGGATATGTCTGCCAGTCCTACCGGAGTAGTGATCTGTAGGAAAAGAGGAACAGAAACTGCAGTAAAGAAGACTGGTGAAGCTAACATACAAACTTTTCTCTTTAGTAGACGTGTGTTGAAAATTCCTTCAACCTGTTGGGATAAAGATTCCGCTTGTGCCAAAATAGTAATGGGTGGCAGGTCCTGGGAGTCAGCGATGCTTCTTCGGGAACTGATCCGATCTCTCTCGTTCTGTACAGCTAACATAAAAAGCTACAGTCACTGTTTTGGAATAATATCAGAAGTAAAGCAGCATACTTGCACTCATGTTGGGCTGCAGCTTAGAGATTTAGGGAATAAACTCAAGTTGGTATTTATCAGTAGTAAAAGCTGGGTTGTGTGTGTGTCCTGAATAGAAATGATAACAACAGATACTTTGGAAGTTAATATTTAGGAAAATAGTCATACAGGCTGGCATCAGCAAAGAGGAGTGAAACGTTAACCTGTTGCAATCCAGAACAACATGTTTGAATAGCGCATCATTACATGTCATAAAACTCTGTGCCAAGGTTATACGCCTCATAAATACACACGCACACACACTTAGTAATCACATCTTTTATGATCAAGCCCATTTCGATTATCTTAAAGAAGCTTTGAGATTCTGTGACGATAGTTTTTCTTTCGTTGCCACCACTTTTAAACCTGTTTTTGTCTCGATGGCGAGAATAAAAATCCTCTTCATGACAACATAGAAATGTACTGAAAACTAGCTATGTAATACAAATCAGGTCATCTTTGTATAAACTGAAGAAAAAGAAAAAAAAAGCCTTTACAGACCTTCAACTATATTCTATAAATTCTTAGTATATGAATATATGATTTGTTTTTTAATGAGCTGTAATAGTTTATCACTACGTTCTGTTTACCTTCTTTTTTCATGCCAGCTCTGAAGCATTTGTTGAGTCTGCAGAAACGACACTGGTTCCTCTTATCTTTATCCACAATGCACTGTCTGCTGAACCTACATAGGAAAAACACATAATCTTATAGTAAAGCTTTACAGAAGACATGCTAAAACCAGATGTGATACATCAAAACAGCCAGATCAGCATAGATGTGCATGCATTTGTTTCTGCACACTTATGCATGTAGATCATGTTGACTTATGTTGATACATGTTTTTCAAAAGTGTGTACATGCGCTCAAACGGTGTGTCTTGGTTGTACCTGCAGGTGTATACGTGGCTCTTGCGTATGGATCGTCTGAAGAAGCCTTTACAGCCATCACAGCTGGACGCCCCGTAGTGTTTGCCTGTAGCTTTGTCACCGCAGATTGCACAGTTACTGCTGAGCCCTTCTGGACCAGGGTGGCTTGGCTCTGTTGGCATACTGTCTGAAACATGCAGAAACACACACACACACACACAGCTAAATACGCTTGCATATTGATCAGCAGAAACATTGAAGCATATTACAAGTCAACACAAACTGATAATGACTTTTTACAATACAGTCTAATGATTTGAAAGAATATCCTGCTGTTAACAGAAAATGTTGATGTTTCCGTGCAGTGTTGGGGTTTTGGATAACTGCAAAGTCGTTTGTGTGTTTTGCAATCAGGAAAAACAATAAATGCCAGGTCAGTTATCAGGAATATGTAACGGTACTGGCAATCGATTGTTTTTACTCTTTAATGACATCAAAACCACAATCTGAACCATAGTTGAACACATACTCATAATTATTGTCTGTGTATTTATTAATCAGTTGAGCCACACACACGCAGAGCACAATATAATGCTGCTGTAAATGTAAAAGCTTGATAGGCTGACATCCTTTCTGCACACATCTTTCCACAGTCCCACACCAAGGTGTATCAGTGCGAGATGAGTTAATGTTCGACTAATTCTCCGTTCAAGTGCTGATCTGACATCACCATATCACTGAGGTGGGTTCTAGTTTGGCAAGCTATCTTTATGGCAGATATCTCCTGCTACATACTTTACTACATTACAGCTTACAATAACTTTAGTTTCTAGGTGGATTACAGTTTTTATTCCCTTGCTGCTGGGGGGGGGGGGGGGGGGGGGGGGGATCAGGCACAGTGACACATGAAAGTTTGGGCAATGATTCACAGAAAGCATTTGACAGAGCTTCGATTTTATAAAAGGTTCAAATAAGAAACCAGGATATCAACACACTCCAACATCTCAAGAGTCAATGCAGAAGTTTAGACAACTTTCTTGACACTTAGTAGGAAATACATGATATTATTATCACAATTCCAGACACTTTTACAGGCAGATGGAAGTATTGCTGGAATTTTGCTCGTTTTTAATTTTTTATAATTTTTTTTTAATTCACAGATTTTCTTTTAGGTTTAATATTTTATGAATATGAGAAACTTTTGGCTTTTCGCAGCTAGGTGGGGGGAGTTGAAGTTGCAATGTTTGCTCCAATTGCATCCAAATCAAACTTTATTTGTATAGCACTTTTCATACAAAAGCACAGTTTCACACTTCTAAACACACACGCCCGTTACCCACACACGCAGACAATCCAACCCTTCCCCTGACCATTAATGTCAAAATAACAACTAATAACTTCAGGATTCTGTCATCTGTATCTGGCTTGACACCGCTGGGCGGAAACAACATCTGGGGTATCCGTCCATGTCAGGAACCGCCCCAGGAATGACCAACAGAGACACAGCCACAGGGAACGCCCATGCCGGGGCAGACCAGGGTCCACACCACAGCCATTTGGCTGAAGTGTAGAACCCCTACCAACATCCCCAAACAGGTGCGCCCCCCAACATGGAGGATCCCCATGAGGGGATCCTTGCTTCATCCAGTGAAAAGTTTCTCCTACCACCCTCTACAATACTGGCCTGCAGAAGCGATCTAACCAACAGTCATGCTGTTTC
Source organism: Telmatherina bonti (assembly GCF_933228915.1). Classification (NCBI taxonomy): domain Eukaryota; kingdom Metazoa; phylum Chordata; class Actinopteri; order Atheriniformes; family Telmatherinidae; genus Telmatherina; species Telmatherina bonti. Next base: position 13,613,432 of record NC_136618.1, read on the forward strand.
CATCATGTATCGCCTTTTGTCTTTTTTCCTCCATACATGTCTTTGCTCCTTGTCGCTCAGAAGTTTGTTTGGACTCCTTCAGAACATATCAGCAGCTTCATGAAGACTTTTTCTTGTAAACTTCGGACACCAAAATTTGGCACTCGGACACAAGAGAGCTTTACTTTTGTTTTCCATGAAGATCATATTTTTCCAGGTGTCATCAGAACAGTGCAGGAACACTTTAGAGCCTGCTAAATTTCCCAGTTGCTGTCAAACTGGGGTTTCAGGTTCCTGCATTAGTAATCCCACCAGTAATTTCTATTCGAAAGATTTTGGAGTTTCCAGGACTTAAGCCTACACAGCTCTTTGAACTACTAAATATATAAACCTGCTCTGATTTATTTGTTTTTTGTGTTTCTTTTTTTGCTGTTTTGTGTTGATTTGGACGATGATCAGTGATGTTAATTAAATGCTGTTTACAGGATTTTGTAGCTGCTGACTGGTGGGTTAGGGTTTGAGAATTGAACATATCCAAAAGGTTTGAGCTGCATCTCTTGCAGAATGACTGTGAACAAGTCCTAATCCTAACAAAGGAATTAAAGTCTGAGACCTTGTTAAGACTGGTAAGACCAACATTTATAGTAACACAATTCCCCTTTTTTCTTAACTTCAAAGGACATTTCAGAACCCTGTCAAATTGGATGGACAGAACATTACAAATCAGCAAACAGAAGTGCAGATTTGTGGTGGACAGTAATGCAATGGATGACTCTACAGAACAAAATGCACATTATTTCAGATCAGCATATCAACAAATCAGCTGCTTTCTATGAGTTCATCTTCATTAATTTGCCAAGAGAAAATTTAGGATGCACATTAATGGAGTGGTCTGTATCTGACATTGACAGATGACCTGCAGTACAGTCACAGATACATACACATATTTACAAGCAATAGGCATGTGGAAAATATGCTACAGTAACTGGATGGACACACAATTGGCTGATATGAAACACTTAACCTGTGTTAACCTGTTAGCTTTTTAGGCCTTTGAAACAGCTGCTCATTTGCTTTCATCTTTTCTCACATCATCAGTGTATTTCAAGCTACTGTAACTATCGCACTTTCTCTCACAGTTCTCAGTGTGATGAACCCAAACTAAGATAAGCTGCATCATTTTAAAGACGAGGCTGCAGACCAAGACTCCTCCTATTTCTGTTTGCATCAGTTACCCACTTCGTTGTGGGAGCTGTGAGACGTACATCTTTCTACAGTGTGAGTGGTTATGAAAATGATGTATGTATGTTTACTGTAACTGTGTTTAATTTGTAAAATTGTGGTTGGCGTACATGACTGGCTGTAAGTTAACACATACTGAGGATCATTTCCAGTCTCTTGCACACATTTTGTGACTTTCTGAGTGTGTGACTTACCTCCTCCTCCATAGAGAACCTCTGCATTCTCAAATCCCAGAGTACTGTATGATGGATCCAGGCCTTCGCAGTAGTTAGCTACTTCCATTTCTAATAGAGATTTACTCTGAGAAGCAGGAGGATACTTCATTCCTGTTTCAGCTCCTCTTCTCTTCTCTTATTTTTCTTTTACTATCTCTGTTTCATCTAATTGCTACAGATATGACAAGGGAGATCCTTGGGATATGATGCCATCCGATTGGGCCGTGAACAAGGAAAAAGGCGGAGCTTGAGCGAAGACCTCTCACCTTATTACACCTGACTTATCTGTTCTTTTCTCTGACATTTATCATGAGTATGAGTAGATAGTGAAGGTTTTTTCCCCTCTTCTCTCTCCATTTGTTTTATTATTTTATGCAGTACATTTCCATCAGTCACATTCTATAATTTACGCATACTGTATGTGCAAGCTTATACGAGCTTGTGTGTGCATGATTATGCCCAAAAGGATGTGTGTTATCATATGGATTTATGAAAGTGTGTGTGGCCACCTTAGGGTTCCTAATCTAATCAATACCTTAGTAAAATGGCACCACCCCTTCAGTAGATATAATCTATAAAAACACAGAATGAATTAGAGAACACTGATAACTTCCTTTATCTCTCACACATTCAAACTCATAACACCTCAGTCTGAATCAACCCCTTTGTTTTCAGCCTTTAATTCTCCATTTTGCTAAATGATTCGACCTCATGCAAACCTCATCGCTCCTTTTCTGACATCTTTTTTTTCAGCTAATAGAGTTCATTTCCAGATCAGTGGGGAAAACTTGTTGCAGACGCTTCGCACTTCTTTGAGATTTCTAACTGATAAAGTAAGTCATTTTTCATGAGTAATGCCAAGAGAGGAAGAGGAATTCAAAAGTAGAAATCACAAGTAAAGGTAACACCCCCACCCCCAACCTTCCTCTTTTGAGGTAAGAATGCTACAAACACAATAATATATTCTCATCATGTATAATTAAATATCTCCACCCACTTATTTTCTATCAATCGTTTGTTTGCAGTAAATCTTATTTAAAAGCATTGTGTGAAAGGAGGCAGTAAATGATAAAGTGATGGTGTTATGGGTGATTTGATGACCTGGATCAGTGACCAGTGGACCAACCAGAAAAGCAGCAGTGTATTTCAGCAGATAGGAGGATAATGTTTTGGCACAGTTGGTATAAAAATGCACATATCTGCAGATTGCTAACAGAGTATGAAGAGAAAAGGCAGTTAGGATTTGGCCACATGTTCATTAAAAATGTCCAATGATACTGGAGGGCGAACTAACTGTGTTCAGAGGCAAGAGTCAAGAAATGAGGTTGTGGGTGGGGGTGGGAGAAGTGATACAGAGATTATATTTTAACCAGGCAGTAAGGTTAGGTCTTCTGACTCATCAAGTTTGGAATAAATGAAGAATTTTCATTTTACAATCCTGTTTTCTGCTTCCAAACACGCTGACGCTGTGTCAGATGAATCGGAACAGGACAGACTCGGTGTGTATGAAGAAAAGAGTTAATTAGTTAGCTGTGATGAAGTTGGTTAAACATACATAGAGCACCATCACCTTTAAGTGCAAAGACAACAAGCCGAGTTATTCAAGTACTTTTCTGTTCTTTCTTTAAGAAAAACATACAATGTATTAAGTCAGAAACCTAAATGGCTGTTTGTGTAATAGTTGTTCACATAATTGTTATAAACCTAATATAAAGGGATTATTTATTATATTAGGGATTATATTAGGGATACACTTAATAAGAAGCAGGGTTAATATGTTTATAGAAACAGGTGTTATGACTTCTTCCAGGACACTACTGGGAAATGTTTTTTTCCGCCTACCAACCAAATGCTCTCTGGAGCCATAAAACCCTGCGTTAAGAGGCAATATCTGTGTGAACTGGCCATAATACCACTACCTCTGTTTAGACTGGAGGTTTTAATAGTCACAGATGATGATCAGTCTCTCAAGTCAGTCCTGTAAACCCCTACTTCCTGAAACCTAGGCAACAGTAAATGATAGACAGATCAGCAGACGAGTATTCACATCTAAAGCTCGACATTATCGACTGCGTTTGCATGGATATTAGTTTTTGCAGAAGTTCATCAGAACTAGAAACCAGCCTCACCATAAAGATTCTTAAATATTAGAATAATGTGCTCAAGAATGGTGTATAAGGAATAATTTCTTCAATGGTAGTGAACCCAGAGTGCTTTTAGTCAGTGCACACATATTTAACATGCTATAATCCAAAATAAGTTCAACACAGCATCACATATTACAGGCTCAAAAATGAATCAATTATTATGATTAGTTCAAAAGAAAACTGTCATTAACACTTACTGCTGCAGGTATAAAAGTGTTACAGCCATTCATCTGAGAGTATTGATCGTACACTGTAAATTGTACCAATTTATTGGTGATTGGCTCATAAAAATGAGGGTATCTTTCATTGCTGGTATATTGAAAAGTGGTGATGCATCAGAAGAGAAACATACAATGTTGAACTGAGCAATCTGTTGCTTTTGTTTATGTCCTTGTGTGGATGAAATGGGTTATCACATGATCTTTACAGCACAGCATTTGTGACAAAGTGAGTCTATCTTATCTGTTTTCCCATGTCTTTGCTACAGGACATACTGTAAAGCAGCAACTGCGGCGTGTGTGTTAATCAAGGAATCCTACTGTTAACCAGCAAACTACAAAACCACGTGATTTAGAGGAACTTCTTAGGAAACTTCCTTGCAAAGTAGTTAAGGTAGGTCTCACTTCCTCTATTTCAGCTGCAAAACTTCTTAATATTCTTACTTTGTGAATATGTTGCATTTCTAAAGCAGCTTATATTAGAAGTAAAGCCTGACTTACCTGTGTTTCTGTTTCCGTGTGGTATGTGCATTTAAGCAGGTGTGCCGCTGTATTCCGACAGTGATCAGCGCTCACAGTGCCATGGAGCTAAGGGACACTGAGCTTTGGAAAGTGGTAAAGGTGTTGGACAACATTAAAAAGGAAGGTTGGAGAGCTAAGCGGCCTATAATTCATGAAGCGACACATTGGATGGCGCCACCATAGCCCTGTCATTAGATCGATTTACTAAACAAACTCAAACTAGGGTGGGGATGTTAAACAGTAACCCAGAGCCATAAAAAACGAAAAGGAAAAGATCACCAGGTGTGTGTGTGTGTGTGAACGTTAGGCCAGGCCTCTGCCACCACCTCTGAGTGCATGACGCAGGACATCCAAGAGGTCTGAGGTAATGTTTCACAAAATATGGAGGAGAAATGAATGATTTCAAACATTTATTTTTCTTCTCAAGTAAAAAGCAGAACATTTGGTTTCATAAGACAATGACGAGATGTTTAAATACTTTAAAGAAAAAAAAAAAAAGAAAACAATTCTCGGTTCCATATTTTATAGACAAATTCCAAGTTTGAACAAAGTACTACAAGGAAAAACCAGCAGATGGCAGGAGGACTTTAAATTCCATCAAAAATGTTACTTTTTACCCACAAGATAACAAATTATATAAAAAATGAACAAAACAGAACTGCAGCTTGCAAGATAATCTCTGCTTCTCTGTTTTACATAATAAAAGCACCAATAAAAACAAACAAAAAAAATACTTAAAGAAGCAAATATTAGGTCATAAAAACAGCAGAAAATGATACAATGGATGGAACTAATAAAGCAGAGCTAAGCATGACTGTTGGAGCTTAGATAAGAGCTTTAGTCTTTTTATGGCTTTTAAGATGATTAGAATAATACAAAAAAAAACCCCAGAAATAATACATGAAGACTGTAAGAATTCTTCCTTCTGCTTTTGTATCATATCGTCTCCAAAAACACACAAAAACATACAGGCAATGTACTAAAACTTTTCAAACTGCTCTTCTTGGCAGACATATGTTGCAGGTTCTCCCACCTAAAAAGGTGAGCATGTCCAAACAGTTAAAAGTGGTCAAACTCAGAAACACCTCATTAATGTTCTCCAGGTCTTTAATGTGATCCACGTAGTACATCCGAAACATGTGGTAGGGAACGAAGCAGATCACCATGATTAGCACAAAGAAGAGGCTCTTCAGCTGAGCTCCAAAGTCCTGCTGAGAGGTGCATCCCTGGCGATGTTTCCTGTATAAAACCCACAGGACATTGCTTTGGAGGGCTGTCAACCCCAGAGCCACTACTATAATCACTGTGCTCATAAAGAAGTTCCCCTCCCTGTATTTGGACTCATTGTCAATGTGTTTTCCAAACTTGAAGCAATGTCCCGTGCCGTTAATTTGGTTCGTAGATTTGTTCTGGTCTTTGCCATACAAGAAATGGATACTGCAAGGGACTACAACAAGCACAATCAGCCAGACCAAAACGCTGCAAATCACCGCATGCATTCTTTGGAAGGAGGCCACTTGTGCAGCTCTGTGGTAAAATGTCAAAAGGCGGGTGACAAGGATGACCACATAGAGGATAAATGACATGTACATATGGATGTGAATCATGGCGCTTACCATTTTACACCACTCATGGCTAAGTGTCCAGTATTCAGTTGCATAATAGTAAATCCTGAAGGGCACAGTGAAAAGGAAGATGAAGTGGGCAAAGATCAGGTTGAGCACAGCGATGGAGGTAGTGGACACTGTGCTGGATTTCATGATGTGCATCATCAGGCTCAGGCTAATGGTGCCACAGAGCAGCACCACGGAGTAGATGACCAGCAGGATTGTTCTGTACTCGTGTTTCTCATCACTTGGCGGGTTGGAGGTGGTATAAGAAGATGTTGTGTTCATCATGGCTGCGGATAAGTGTGCTGAAATGAGAAAGGAGATAAATGAAAGGGAGGATGGAGAAACTGACGCAAGTGGCAGAGAACAAAAAAAGAGGAAGGTAAATGTGTAACAGAGTTACAGAGAAGAAAAAAAGAAAGAGAAATACAAAATGCAAAACAGAAAAAGAAAATATGTACATTGATATTTGCTCAGTTTTTTTCTATTGTTGTTAATATTACAGATACATGTCCAACAGTAGTAAGTCTATGCACCAAACTTAGCAGACATTCCATTAGCAAGACTGACATCTTTACAGTCCATCCTTATGGAGAGAAATATAGTGTAGTGTTTCTTCCAGTGGCATCTCAGCCAAATTTCATCTGACCAAGGAATTGACTCTTTTATAATTATAGCTTTGAATGAAAGAGCAAACATGGGTATTTTTCAGATAACACTCTTAGACACTGCTTCCAATAATCTGTTGGCAAAGAATCAACGAGCATCTTGTTGCTTTATTACTAAAATACTACAATGACAATCTGACAAGAAACAATCATACATATATCTGTCTATTAGTTAGATATGGATGGAGAGATAAATTGAAATGCTGTGCATGGATATGTTAGACAAAGCACCAGTTTGAACTATGGTAGCCGTGTTAAGAAACAGGCATGCACCTCAGCTATCAGACTGATGTGAAATGAATGAGGTAAATAGCTTAAACTTGATCTTTACTCACCGTTTCTCTCAAAGAAGATCTGTTAGCCTACTGCTCTTAAATGTCTCCACGCTGCACTACTTTAATGCCATCAGAGCAATAAAATGTTCAGGCTGTTGGCATGAGGGAATGTCTAAAGTAAAAAAGAAGAAAAGTTGTCTTTGTAGCAGCAGCAGGTGGAAGCTGAAGATGTGAAAATAGACTGTGTCAGAAACCACCGTCCCCTTTTGCATACCTTCTGTCTGTCTACGTCTGTCTGTCTCTGTGGGAGTGCTTTGCCAGAAACAACAGACAACTACATACACATACAAACACACACGGACACACACACACACATTAGCATAACCACAGAGCTGGAAGCTTCCTCCTTCTGGTTGCTACTACTACACACACCGTTTTCTTATACTTCTTGAAAAATTTGCTTAGTGCAATATTCAATTCAAACTAAATTAATGTTATATATAATTTTACATCAAGTCAAATGATTAATTTAATAAATAGTCTTGACATGTTTGCTATGACATTACATTCAGGGTAAACAGGGTTATGACATAACAGTGACTGCACAATAGAAAAAATCTTCTAAGTAAAAAAAGAAAAAATACTGACCTAAGTTAGTAGTTCATATAAGCATAACTTTCTAGTCGTGAGATTTTACCCATCATGGTCTAGTATTTGGAAATTCTAAAGAGATGTGTGTGAAATGTTGTGGTTAGAGCTGTGGTGTTGACAGAGGGCTCGATCCATAACTAATCCAATCAGAATGAATGCATAAGATCTATCCTGCATCCTCTAATGGCAACATGTTTGCAAGGTAATGTGTGTGAATACACTGAATTCCTCTTCTACCATTAGGAAAGGCATAGTAAGTGGTCGGGGTTAGAATGTACAGCATGTCATCCCTTCACAGGATATGACATGCAAAAACAAGGGAAGGAAATCAGCATGATGTTCTATATGTTCATTTGAATACTTTTAACAAGACTGCTTCAGTAGTTTAACACTTCAGTGCATTAAACACATCGACACAAAGTAGAAAAGAAGACATTGCATTTACTCTGACCACAAAACTGACACCATGTGATGTTGATGCAACACATCTCTGAGAACAGACATACTGTGTAGAAGTAGCCTGCCACTGCAGATTCGTATTCTTTCAAGTCTATATTAATCAGTGCTTTTCTGTATTTTGGACTGCACTGCGTTGCTGGAGCCTCCCTGTGTAGTTTGTGCATGTATGGGTTCTTGCCAGGTATTACGATTTCCTCTAATAGTCTAAGAACATGCTTGTAAGTTAACTTGTGTCTTTAAAGTCTAGCTAGTAATAAGTGTGTTTGGTTGTCCATCTCTGTGTTAGTCCTTTAATGAGTGCACTCTTGTTTACCCGCAGCTGGGATGGCTAGAATTTGTTCATTTAAGCCAGTGTGTGTATGGCATAAGTTTACTGGGCATTTTTTCTGCAGGTTGACTTCTATGCTAATTTTGACTTTCTGAGGAATGGCCTCATTTTGTCATCAAGCTCTCTTTGGTATGATGCAGAATTCACTTATGTAAAAAAAATGCAAGTCGTCCAGTCACTAAAGCTGCAAAGGAACCTCAAACCTCAACATCCCAGTAACTCAACGATTTCCTCTAAAAAAGCTGTTTTAGCATGTATTTTCCCACCATACTTGATAAATTATGATTTCTTTAATGCACTTTTTGCACAAAATTAGCTATTTTTCCCAGATGCATCCCACACTTGACATATAGGCAATATCAGGACTCCTTGAAACTTATCCTGAGCAAATTTCCTACTGTTTGCCAAACTAGCTATGCCTTCAGCAGACTCGCACACAACCTCCTTTTCTGAACGCATAAGAAGGAGGCCAAGATGCTGCTAAATGCAAAAATGTGGCTGGAATTTGCTTTTTCTATCGCACAGCAATACTAAAATCACCCCATTGGTAAAGACACATGATTTCCTTTCCCTTCTACATTTTTTATTAACAAATACATACCAACAATAAGTCAAATCAACGTCCCCTTTTCTGTTCCAGTTAACAAGCAGGTACTTTTAACAGGAAACAGTGTTGCACACTTTAAGAGTTAAAGAAGTTATCATTCATTAGATCACATATCTCCACTCTTAGCAAAAGTTTAATTCATGGTCAAACATTAAAGTTTCAATGGGTCACATTGGGCAATGATTAATGAAAACTTTGTTTCTGAAGTTATATAAATACATATAAAAACCCTCTATCCAAAGACAGCAGACCTGGGCTGCTGTTAAAAAAGCAGTGCATAATTTGTCATACGCATGAAACACAAAACAACTTATTTAAAAAAAAAAAAAAAAAAAAGAGATAAATAGTAAATACTTATAACCAGCCACCTGAAAACATAAACACATGTTCATTTAGGGAAAGTGCATTTTGGGTTTCCTCCACAGGAAGAGTCTTTGTGATGTGAGCATGTGTGTGACCACACTGAGCAGCATCAGAAAGATCGTCATTGACATCACTATCACATAGTGGCTGATGCTGCAAAAGAGCAAAAATAAATACAGAAATCAAATGAAACATGTCTAAGTGTAAATGTAAATCTAGCAGATCTGATGGAGAACAATGCAAGGAGAGAGGGGGGTGGGAAGGTCTATAAATAAGTCAGGGTATTAATTTGTTATTAATTAATACTTACAAAACCAGTTTTCTAGTTAACCTACCTTGTACCAATGTCCAACCAGCTGCCATAGTCCTGCACCATGAAGAAAAAATGCTGAAGAGAAGGAGGGGTTAGTTCAAAATTGTATGAAAAGGAAAGGAGAAAAAAAGATGGTTGCATTTGCTGGTCAAAACCTTTCAATCTGGCAAAACGGGCCTTACCAGAGCCATCACATCAGAGATAACCAGAACAATAAGGAACAAACTGCAAAAGAATGATAAAAGAAAAATAAATATGGGTATTGTTATGGGTGTAATAAAATGATCCAAAGGGCTGATTAAACTTGCACTGCTGTCTTATTTTAGGTGAAGCAGGAAAAGTTTACCTTCTTGACGAGAGCTGAGTTGCAACTTGGATGGTCTCAAATGTACACATAACTATGATGAATGGAATGATAACCTAAAGGAACAAAAACAACAAGTGGAAACTTAGGAATACATGAATAATTCTAGGGAAAAAAGTGATGGCATAGACATTTCTGCAAGTTCTAAAACACCTTTAGGTAATAATAGATCAGAAACCTTAGCTTTTCATTTAAAAAAAAAAAAAAAGATCCAGGAGGTGAAATGTGCTGCTGAGAATGCACATATGCTAGCAAAACAGAGAGATTAAAACACATTAAGTCGTCTGTATATGTTGAACCAGTCTGCAAGACAGCAACTCTGCCCTGGAAATCAAGCATGTAATGTAGAAAGAACGTACTCAACAAACAGTACCTTCCACATCATAAGCCCTCCCATGATAAAGGGGTTGAAAACCGTGAGAAAACAGTAAACAGAGGCCGGGTCAAAGCTAAACACCAGGAGAAAGAAGCAGAGTAAGTGAATGTACACAAAGCCCAACCTCTCTCTTTATATCTCAACTGAAGGGTATTTTGGATTAATACATATATTAAAACTGCCTAAAGCCCCCCCCCACCCCCAAAGAAATATAAAGACATATAGAATGCAACACAGTAGTTTATCTAAATGATGCAAATAAGTCAGGGTCTAGTCAGTGCTGTCTTCACAGGGAACTTGTTTCCTTCCTGTATACAAATAATGCAGTGCGAAGAACCTGAAAAATGACACATCATGCAAACCTGGCTAAAAAACCACTTGTAATTTTACCGTCATTAACAGCACAAAAATATATACCTATTAATAGATGCAATGTTTCCAGTGCCAAAGAAAGCTGTTATTATAAAAAATACCTAAAGAAAATTTTGTCAAGAAAAAAAGAGCAGAGGCAACAAGAAACGTTTTGTACGTGTGTGTCTGTGTGTGTGTTTTCATCAAAATCACTGTTGGAAATGCTAATGAAAAAGGATACAAAAAAATATGCTCTTCTGATGTCATCCAGCTTTAGTTGTCGGATCTTGCTGATATCAATGTTTGATGAGAAATCAATAGTGGACAACTGCAAGAAAAAACACGAAGACAATATGTCTACAAAGCAAACACAGATCAGTCTACATCATGAAGAGCTGGGTCGTTCACACAGGGGGTTGACATGAGTGTGTGAGCTTCTTATGTCCACACAAATATTTTTCTCTTTTTTTGTCATGTGTGGAGCTCTTCAAGGCTCCATTCTTGGTCCAGCCCCCCCTCAATGTGCAGGTGGTCTTTGTTGACTTTGACCAAACTCTACATGTCACCAAAAAATAAAAACTAAACTTTCTGCTCGCATGTAACGGACTGCTGATCTAAACTTGTTTAATCTCAATAAAAACAAGACTGAGATTAAACTATTTGAACACACAGTCTTGTAGATTTCAGTGTTATGAGAGGGAAAAGTGTTTTTATTTAATGTCAGTGTCGGTTTCAATCCACTGACTTGCTGTTTGTTAATGGATTCATGTTAATCCTGAATGCCACTTTTTTTTTTTTACATGCAATATTTTACTCTGACATGTACAGAGACTCTTTCCTTTGTCTTTAATAGTATTTGACTTTTTACATAGTTTATTCATTCTATAGAAAAACTTATAAACTAATATATTGTCATATTTATATAGCAGAAATATTCTTTAAAAAAGTGAGCAGTATAATCTTGTCCTGTTTATCACAGAAGTAAACTAAATGTTCATGTATATGAAATTTGATACTAAATTAGTTTATTCTTCAGTGAGTGGCAGCGTGGTGTTGGGTGACTCTCCTAATGTCCACTGAAGTGGCAAATTTGCAACTATACCGTCCACATTTATGAAAATACTAGAAAACAGAATGCAACTAGGCGTCCACTGCACATCAAAGGGTTATGGTTTTATTTTGTGTTGATCTGACTTCAGCCTTTCAAGCTAAATCTTTCATCATATTCAAGTTAAAGAATTTCGACCAATCAGATGTTCCAAGATGCAAATACAGAAACAGAGTTGATCTGTCTTTGTACTCGCTGCTCAACTTGTCTGTTTATAGAAGATCTATTTAGACTTCAGAAAGCTTAAAGAGCTTTAACCGTTTGTTTCCATTTATTTGACTCATTTAACCCACCGTGCTTCACTGTTTTTATGGGGTTCTTGGATTATTTAAGTTTTGTTTGCGCAGCACTTTTTTCTGCTCGTACTGGATTTAAAAGTGCTTTATAAATTAAATTATCACCCTCAGTGTATTAAAGAGGTGAGCAGGGAAAAAAATGTAAACTTAAACTAGAAACATGTTTTCTCAAGATGACCTGTGCAAATCTGCCTTTAGAGAAGTATCCTGAATAAAAGAGGTGTTATTTTATACAGTTAAGGTTAAGCATCTCAGGTCCATGACTTTAACTGTTTTCAACTCAACTTTATTTATAAAGCTCTTTAAAGCGACCAAAGTTGGGACAACGTGCTGTACATCAGCCTAAAATGACTAGATAAATAAATAAAACAATAGGTCATATAAGGAATAAAAAATTAAATAAAATTATAAAACAAAATGAAGAAATAAATAAAACCAAATAAAACCCAAATTAAAACCAAAATATAGCACACTGACCAGAAGCATATTCACACTGGGTTAAAAGCCAAGGAATAAAAATGGGTCTTCAGATAAGTTTTAAAAATGAACAGTGAGGAAGCTTGTCTAATGTGGAGGGGGAGCTCATTCCACAGTTTAGGAAAAAGCTTCGTTCCCCTCTGAGCTTCCGTTTGGACCTCAGTACGTCCAGGAGCAGCAGGTCAGCTGACCTGAGGCACTGAGCAGGAGTGTGGGGATGGAGAAGCTCAGAGAGGGAAGGAGGGGCCAGACCATTTAAAGATTTAAAAACAAATAAAATAATCTTTAAATTAATTCTATATCTATACTTCTAAAAAAAAAGTTAAAAAAAAAAAAAAGAAAAAAGAAAAAAGTAGCCCCTGTAAATCTGAAACAGATGTGATGAGGTTGAGGTAAACATCTACCTCTTGCCTGCCAGAGACACCTTGAGCGAGCAATGCCTCCTGTTCAATGTTGATCCACACAAACATTAACCAAGATAACACTGGGGGGAACAACGCCTCTGACCTAGTAAGAAGCAAGCAGATATTAAAGATATTCAATGCATTTTGCTGGAATGATAACTCTCCATACAACATCTAATTTGAAGTGTTGATGTGTTTTATGTCTCACCCAGTGCTGAGCAGCAGGTATGTGGACGTGAGAGACAAAAATATGCTGAGGAGTCGATGGAAAAGACGCGTAGAGCTCAGCAAAGGAACAAATATAGAAGATGCTGGGAGAAGATAACAGAAGTTTGAACACACGTCTTTTTATTTCGGGTCAGTCCATAAAAACCTGCATGTATCTGGAATTTCTGCAGTGTTGAACACCGGCAGCATCTCGTGCTTGCTTCCAACCCTCCTACCTAATGAAATCCAGCTGATGATCTGATTAGGAAGTGGCAGGCCCTGTTTCTGCTGCAAGCTGGAGTGTGTTAGGGATGGCACGTACGCGCACACACCCACGTGGAGCATCTGTTGCGGTTGATGGAAATGATTTACTAAACTCAGTGACGAAACCCAACAAGCACCTATGCAAAGTGCATCGTAGCTACCTGAATGAAAAACTGCTGCCTGTCGCTGAAGTGCAGAGGTGTCCTCCGATGTGATGACCACAGGAAACAGGCAGAGGTGAAGAGAGTGAGCAGACCTGCACAAGTACTGAGTACACAAACATCCCAGGATGATATGTGTCAGCTTCATGCAAACACATGTATGCTGTGTGAAGCTTCTGCTGGAAATAAACAACTTATGAAAGACTTATCTTCTTCTAACCTCTCTAGCAAGACCATTATGTGTTAGTAAAAGAGGAAATATGCAGATATTTATGTAGTTTGCCATCTATGGGTGGCTTTCATTTTGATTGCAACATCTTTCAACTGAGACCAGAAATATGTTTTTTTTATTCCCCCATCAGTCACGTCAGATGTCACGTCAGCACTGCTGAAGACATTTTCTTTAGTATGTCGAAGTAAACTATTTCAGTGTAACTGACCTGACCTAAGTGTGATTTCTGAGTATTATTCGAGACATTGTGCTAAACATTCTGAGAAATGGGAAGAAATGAAGGAAGCACTCACACCAGGTGTAGGTTAGGCTCTCTACCCACAACTGGCATCAGGGGAAAGGCAGCCAAACACAGACAGCCCAGAAACCAGCTGAGTGAGCGAAACTACACAGGAACAAAGATAAATATAACTGTCAGCGGCAATGATCACAATCCAACAAAATTGAGCATCTGTTCAACTCAATGAGCGCTTCACACATAGCAGCTATACTGCACGAAGCTGTTTCTTAGTCAGCAAGCTCTCACCGACTGCAGCAATGCAGAAACGGTTTACATCACACCTACCCAAAAACATGGCTCTTTTCATGAGTTTTCATCTTAAAATCTTCACACAAACACACATTAAAATACATAAAGGTCACAAGGTCAGGTCACAAGACAAGCGGCTCTACCACTTGAGCCGCGATTTAAAAACGGGGAATAGAGGCTCAGATACACAGACATTAACACAATAGGATTAATGTGTGAGTATCCAGTAGAACATTTTAAGATGGTAACTGAGTTTTAGGTAAAACAGATTGACTGACCTTTTGTCCTTTGATTATGATATAGCATATTGTCTGTGTCCTGCGATGGACTGCGAGCTGTCCAGGGTGTACCCTGCCTTTCACCCAAAGACTGCTGGGATGGGCTCCAGCTTCCCCCTGACCCCTAATCGGACTAAGCGGTTAGGATAATGAATGAATGAATGAATGTAGTCTATGTATGATGTCTTGGTATTGTACTGTTTTAAGTCCATCAACCTGCCCAGGACTGGAATGAAAATTACTGTTTGGCTCTAATCTTGTATATTTAGATAAACATTTACATGAATTATTCCCCATTTGTAAATGTTGATCCCCTTTCTCCTTGTCCCTCTGAAGGGGTCGCCACGGCGTGAATTGGGACACGCTTTACACCGGATGGCTCATTTTGACGCAGCCCGGTGCATTTATCCGGGCTTGGGACCGGGCCTCAGAAAACAATCGTGTTCCCCTCAGGGCCGCAGCAACGTATGGGAGTAGGACTCAAAGGCAGATATCTAAGCTGACTGCAAGGAAGCAAACTTTTGTCAAATAATTGTGGATGTAGAGAGAAAATTTGTAAAACTAGATGATGTTTGGTTGTTCTTTTAAAGTTTGGATGGTGAAATGTCTCAATACATATACAAGTCACACTCAGTTTAATTTATTAATAAAAACATTAATGGATTAACTGAATCATGATGTAGATTTTATAAATCACTTATCAGTTATAAAATCATGGCATATTTTATTTTTTAAATATTGAGTTATTCTAATAAAATTGAATTAGATGTGAAATCAGCTGATGATCCATTGTAGGTTTCATGATGATGAGATGAAAATCTTCTAATGCTGGGATAGTACTCCAACTTCAGATTCATTTGCTTTAAACAAAAACTTCAGGAACATTAGCTCAACTCTAACAGAACCGGATGCTTCACCTCAGGTTTTGGAGGTCTGGAAGTTTCTTTGCAAAGTTCCATGTTTAAAGGTCTTATATTTTATCTGTAGAGGATTCTGAAAATTGAATCCATACCTTAAATGAAACCACCTGATTAGGAAATCTAAGAATAGTTTCAGTGATGGAGTGTAGTTCTAATGAAAGTATAATATTGTACTTTAAATTGGAACATTTTCCACAGTGTGTGTATTCCTCTTCTTCATGGAAAACCCCGTAGCAAACTTCCTGGTAGGGACTTTTTTTACATCCCACATTGGAGGAAAAAAAGTTATGTAAATTAAGAATGACATTACTTACCTGGTTAAATTTCACTCCAGCAACATTATTTGACATTAAGTTACCTTTGCCTTGCCAAAAAGTCCCAACAGGAGGGGCCACAGGGAGAGGACAGCCAGGCCTACAGTCAGCATGGCACGATGAAAGAAACTCGCCACCTGGGGGCAGCAGAGGTAAAACAATCACTGAAGATGCAGCCATCTCCCATAAACCCTAATATACTGTAAGATAAAACTATGTGATCAGACTAATATTATTTACTTACTTGGTTTATTTTTTAGTAACAAAGAGCCGTACATTTATCTGCACACAAGCAGAAATAATTGATTCAGAAACACCTACCAGCAGCTCGATCCCACATGCCACCAGCAAAAAGTAGCCCAAACATTTCCACAGTGGCAGGGAGGGGGCTGACTGGATCAAATCTGTAAGAGCTCCAGATCTACAAACAGGGACCATAGAGAAGATATGTTTTCTACTATGAAAACGAAGAGAAAAAGAAGTATGCTATTCCTTTCAAAGAGGAGAAAAACAGACAGAAATACTCATTCAAAGAGCGTTATTATTGCTTTTCTACTCCTGGGTTTGACATATAACCCAGGAGTTATATGTCCTGGGTTATATGTCAATGTAAATGGCATCTGCTTTTTTAATTCAATTATATGGTGTTTGCAAGTATGTTGGAAATCCTATCTGACTACAACATCACTCTCAAAGAACTTCAAATAGGAATCTAAATAATTGATAGAAATAATGATGTATATTTGTGGATAAAACAACAATAGATTTATATAGTGCTTTTCAAGGCACTCAAAGCACTTTACGCTGAATCCATTATTCATTCACTCCTCATGTGTGTTACTTGAAAAGTAAGATTTTTTTTTCCACTTGTATGTTACTCACTCTTTAAATACAGAGTACCACACCGGGACAGGCAGCAGGCAGTAAACATAGTAAGTAAGAGGGCTTCTTTGGATGAGCAGGAACGCTGCAATCACCACTGCCACACATAAACATAGCCTTGCTAAATTATGACTGGGAATCTGCACACACAGAAGATGAATACCAACTTAACAAGTCTTTCAAGTTTCATGAACCAGTTTTAGAGGCAATATAAAGTGAATATGCAAAGATTAAACATCAGCAGCCCAACCTGTTTGGTGAGATTAGGGTGTCTGTTGAGGCTGGCGTGAGTTCTCAGTATGATTAAGATGACATATGAGGTCCAGCCAACAAATCCAAGAACCACGCTGCAGCCCAGAAAGAAGCGGTCATAGGTGTGGTAGTAGACCAGTCCTTCCAGAGACAAAGCTATCAGAGACTGGCACAGGGAAATCTGACAGGATACAGATCAGGCTACATCAGTGGGAGTGTTTTAGTAAATATTCTATAGTGAAAAGGAACATTTATTACAAATAAAAAAAAAATTTAAAAAAAGGCCAAAAAAAAAAAACATGTAAAATCAGTCTAATGGTTTTTATTTCAACAATGCAGCTCTAGTGTTATATGGTGTGTTTGTATCAGTCAGCAGTCAGTAAAACAACAGTATGGTGCATTAAAACATAAAAAATAGTCTTATGTAGAAACAACTTTTCTTTTAGTTTCTTTTTTTACTGATGATTTTAAAGCGCTTTTTTATTTTTGCATTTAAACGTTTGGGCTCAGGAATAAAATAATACTTTTTTCAGTAGCTTTTTGTGGTTTAACCTGAATGGAAGTATTTGTGTTAAATCAGCATGTGACTTTGCCTCTTATTGATCGCTGGCTCCTGAACTCAATTTGAAAAAAGTATCATGGGAAAATTTGTGTTGTTGGCAAACATCAAATCAGTCTAATATTGTATTGTGATCAAACTTAAACTTTTCCTTTATACTTACAGCCTCATTGAACTTCTCTAGCTGAATCAGTATTTGTGCCTTATGGATGAATTCTGCTTGTTTTGACTCAGTCAAGTGTCTGAAAAAAGGAAAAAGAAAGAAATACAGACGGAGTGTGAAAGATATTGACAACATAAGGGCGAAATCTTTGCCTTGACACAAATACAACCATAAAAGCTGAAAAATTACCCTATTTAATTTGCATTAATAAACATTCTTAAGAACTCTTAACTGATCTCTCACAAATTCAAAGTAAAATTACTTTTATTGTACTTACTGGTATGGTGTAAAGAGAAAAGACAAAGTAGTTTCCTTTTTCTGCTTCATTTTCATCTAATAAAAACACAGATATATATGAATTACTGTGCTTAATAACAGCATCACAAATATGTCACATCATGCAGAAAGTCAAAGAGTTACCAAGCAAATGTCCCAAACAGATTAAACTAAGCTTTAATTCTCTTGTTTGGAGTCATTCCACATCAACACACCAGCTTATGTATAACAAAAATGTCTGCTGTGATACCTGGAACTGCTCCAGTACTTGAATAGCATTTGTGTACATGCTCTCTGCCTTGAAGTGGTCGCTGTTGTTTAGGTAGAGGAGCGGCAACACACCCTGAACAGACACATAGAAAACATTTAGATTTTCACAACAACTCAGAGTTTGGATTGTGATTGTTAGAAAATATTTTATTACACATAAAATCTGTTCAACTGTTTTTGCAGTGACTTAAATGTGCTTTCAAAAAGTCGGTTTTGGCATTTCTGGTACTGCAGCGAGTGGTTATAAATAAAAATAACTAGATTATTTCTCTGTCTGCCGTTTATCCACTGACTTACAACTGAGTTTACAGGGATGGGCAAACCAATGAGGGAAGCCATGAGTGGAGCAATATCTGCCTGGAGAAACAACAGGAGAGCATAAGATTAAAACTGATTAACTCATGACAGCCAAATTCCCCCAAAGTGTCTTTTTTTTGTGACCTTTACCTGGCTGACATCAACTCTGCGAATGTGCTCCAATTTCCAATCTGAGAGAAACAGCAGGAAATATGTGGGGGAAAAAAATAGAAACTCAGCAAAACATGTGGTGTTAAAACTAGAGGATAAAGTAAATATAAGCGATTCAGAGTACCTTTCAGGTATCCATCCTCGTATGGTTGAGGTTCTGTCACTCTCTGGGCGTTATTAACTCCAGCTCCCCACACCACTAAAGGGGTGAGTGTCTCAGAAGGGTGGCCTGCTCCGTGGGAGCCTTTAAGCACATGTATACAAGTTTTTAAAAAAAGGAAAATATAGCAGTTTAATATACTCTGTAATTATTCCACCACTAAATCTTACCCCAGTTTGTCATGCCGTGATCAGAGGTAAACACATATGCTGTTCTGCCATCATGACCAAAAAACTCCTCAACAACAGACACGATCTCAGCTACACCCATGTCCACCAGATGAATATTGTCTAGGTATTCCCTGCAAAAAAACAAAGTACAGTATTCATTGGTCAGTGCAGATTTGGAGGAATCTGAGTTCAAGAAAAACTCAAAGAAAGGAACTGACTGTGACATTGGTCTGTGAGCATGTCCATTAGTGTCAATGCCAAGCAGATGTAGGAAGAAGACATTCTTATCCTCGAGCAGACTGGTCTTCAGGGTGGAGTTCGTCTTCGCTGACTTAAAAAAGGACTGTTACAAAGAGAAAAGGCTGTTTGATGTCTTTTTAAAATAATTGTGCAAATCTTCATGCAAATCTTCTGTTTCTTAATAATATGAAAACAAGGCTACAGGCTTATGAAATGAATAAAAATGGCTTCACACTCAGAGCATGAACTGTGTGAGTATAAAGTCCATCTGTGTTTTACATCAGCCAGTTCTTTTTATAAACTGATTTTGGAAATCTAATTAATTATTATGAAAAGATCAATGGCAGTAGCTAGATTTATTTTTGGTATTTCCACCACCGTACTTTGACTTGAGTGAAAACCCAGCTGTCCAGCCTGGAGGCATCTGTGGAGGCAAAGTCCTCCTCCACAGCTGGGTATGTGTGGGTGTACACATGGTCTCCACTGGCACCTACAAGAATTCAAACCAGGGAATTAAACTAAATTTTCATTAAATAATTTAATGCTTTTACTATCCAAACATCTGGAAATTAAAGAAAAGATAATAGTACAAATGATGTGATGATAAATCATAGCACATGCTTTATGATTAGCTGAAATTTGTATTTTTTATAGACATCATCTGTAACATTTTGCTTTTTGCAAGAACTGCATTAGTGTTTGTATATGTGAGCTTCATGAAGGTGTGAGGGCGAGCACCTTTAGCAAACATGGGCAAGATATCAGGGCTTCCCCAGCACCAGGTGTATCTGCTCTCATTAAACACTGAATCAAACTCCACAGGGTTCTCCTTCCAGCCTGAAAATATGCACAAACACAGTCAACTCTAAGTACAAAAAGATACATCATACAATGATATTCTGAAGCAGACAGAAATAAAATATAAATAAAAAAACTTCTGGCTTGTTGTTGTCAAAGAATCACCTTTAGCAACTGCACTAACGTCCTCATAGAAGCCTGCGATAAGGGCAACATGACCGGGCCGGGACTCAGTGGGCACACGTGTGTGTGACACACCCCAGGTACCAGTCTTTTCTATAACACTCCTGATGTAAGGACACAAACAAATATATGCTCATGCTTGTTGCTAATGATACACAGAGCAGAAAAACAATCCCACTTTTGATGCTAAAAACTGTAAAACATACTGTTCCAATTACAGAATAAATAAGCCCACAAACACTCCACATGAGAGATCACTAACTAAAATCTGTTCCTGACCTCAGGTATGGAGTCCTAGATGAGCCGTTGGGGAGCAGAGTGAAGAGACTGTCGGCTCTGAGGCCATCTGCCACCACCAGCACCAGTCTGGTAGCAGGGGGAGAAATCTGTGTGCTCTGTGGTGTCATCCCATGGACCAAGGGAGAGGTGAAGTAGATGTCAAAAATGGACAGGAAGAAGACTACATGGACTGTCAGTCCAACCATAAAAAAGGTGATCATCCTCATTTTGAGTGACAACAACAACTATGAAGATAGTTGAGAAAGAGGAATGGAGATTTTGTCTAGAGGTAAATGAAAAAGACTGAAAGAAAAAAAAAGACAGAATTAAATAACATATGGAAACAAAGAACTGACAGAAATACAGTCTGGCTTTCCATTCAGGATTTAAAAGTTAAATAAAACAGATTTAAAAGTTACATTAAACAACAACAGCATTAGTGTAGAACAAGTTAAACAAAAGCATTGGCCATGAAAAGGCTGCTTAAGGGCAGGTCTAATCCGTTCACCATATGTCATTAGCCAATGTCCAAAAACTAATGTCACACTTAACTTAGCTGGAATCTCTACCAGCATACTATCAAAATGTTGAAAAACAATCAACTACTTCATTAAACTTTTTTTTTCAAAGCCTTACCTGTATATCTCATCAATGGACCCCTTGCATTAAACAGCAGATGCTGTCTTCTTCAAGAAGGAATGGGCGAACCAAGCTATAAACCATTATTCCATATTTTGGCCATTCATTCATTTGTCAGACTACACGGATTTGTCTTCAGTTCAACCTTCGTAGATGACTAATTATATGCCCAGAGAACCGGGAAGATCGAGGCCCTGCATTCCAAAACTAGATCAAACTAATCTATAAGTAGTTCCTTTTACAAAACCTACTGCCGCTCTTTCTAATGAGATTACTGCAAGAAATACAGGCACCACGAGCATTCTCTTCCTTGTTGTGATTCCGACGTTGATTGTTGACGCATTTGCTTTGCAGCTGAATTATGGGTAGTGTAGTTGAACCACGTTTTTTTCTTTTAGTTGGTTTTGTCTTAAAATGTTGCAAAAATAAATAATTTTGTTCTTCCATTACAGTACAGTTTAACTATTTACACAATTATTATAATTATTTTTTACAATATATGAACTAGCATAAGCTGTCAACTCTCCAACGTGCCCTGCCCAGTTACCTCTGTCATATCCAATTATTTCCGGTTATCCTGTAAAATAGGCGGGCTTTAGAATTACGTACGTCTAATTTGGCCAATCATCGTTCCGCATTTCTTTCCCTTGCAAAAAGCCACCTACACCTCTATCCATTCAGGAAGAAGCGAGTCTGATTTGCTTAGCTAGCTTAGATTGCTAAAAAAAAAAAAAAAAAAAAAAGAAAGAAAATCTTTATAGTGGAAAAATGGCGTCGGTCAACCCTTTTAATCTCAGTGATTCTGAAGAAGAAGCGGAAAGGCGGCCTAATGAAACAGTTGACACAGAGAGAAGCCCTAGTGAAGGGGCACCAGGGCCACCGCCAGGCAACCCGTTCTCCCCGCCTGCAGACGTCGAACCTCCGACGCTCCTGCTGTCTAGCAACCGGACGAGCCCCAGTGGTGAGGGCATCTCGGTGTCGGCCGCGGCCACCTCCTCCATGGCAGGCACCGCCGAGACACGGGTATCTACGGATGTTATCGCTGCTCAGCTATTACGAGATCAGTACATTTTAACAGCACTGGAGTTTCACTCCGAACTGCTGGAAGCCGGTAGGGAGCTTCCGCGGCTGAGGGATTATTTCTCCAACCCTGGCAACTTCGAGCGACAGAGCGGCACTCCACCTGCCAAAGACCAGGTACTTGGACCTGGAGGACCACTGAGTAAGTAACATTAGCTCCTCCCGATGCTATTCGCAGCAGTTCGCATGCTCTATATTTAATGTTTCATTACACAAAGCCAACCTAGCAAGCTAAAGTTAGCTTGAAACGCGGTTTTTGGAAGGCAATTGATCTTGAAGTATCATCTTGCCGCTCCTGCTACACCGCTCGAGGGCCGCAGTCATCAAACGGGTTTTAAGGGTCAGATGTCTTTGTAAACAGCATAAAGCCCAAGGAAATATCTTAAAACGTGATAAGCTTGCTTAAAGTGGACGGATGCGTCATATCGTGACAAACCTGTAGCGGGTACAACCAGGGCATTTGATCCCTGTGGGAAACAGCCCTTGTACTCAGGCCACAGCGAGGTCAGAGGTGAGGATCAGCTGCAAAAAACAGTAAAAGACTTAATGCACCTACTCCCACTAATGAAATTATTCATTTACTGTAATAATTTAGATACCAAAAAAGGCTATTTTGCATTTGAAAGTTAGACCATCGCTTTTTGAAAGCGTCCTCGTGTATTTTTTACCAGTATGCTCTCTGGAAATAGGCTCATAACACACATAGTATGCAAATAGTTACCATAGTTACAGCCCAAGCCACAAATAAAGACTGCTTAGAGCTCAGATGGTAGCTCAAACTCCACATTTGCTTTGACTGGGTGTAGGGTCCCTTGATTGAAGGGAATATGAGTGACAAGACTAACTTAGTGGTCCCATTTCAGACTTTGGCCCCATTGAACTTACACCTACAATGTAATGCACCATGTTTCTTTTCATCTGAATTGTTAGCCCACTAAAGCAAAGTATGCTAAATTGGGAAACATATACACTCATAAAACAATACAACATTAGGTATAATTACTTAGTAATAATACATTTTTTTACTGTTATGAACCATATGAATGGACCATTTGTACTTTTTGAATAATAGAAAGGACTTGTTATAATTCTTTATTGTAGTAATTTTAAATGTGATTTAGTTTGGGAAATGCAGGCAGGAAAAAGTTGTTGTTTTTTTTTTCTTTTTTAAACATATTTTTTTCCACCATCACCTGTTTTCTAATGATCTGTGAAACTTGACGATAAAGTGCCGTGCCACTCAGGTGAGTGTAATTTGCCTCCTCGACTGTAATTCCAAATTAAGATGTGAAAATGCATTTATTATGTCTCAAATCTATCCATTGGTTGTCTGAGAAAAAGTTTTTAGTTGTTAGTTTTATTTTTTCATCATAAATTTCAAACTGTATTTGTTTGGACTTCCAGATAAAATCCAGTCTTGGGATTGGGAATTGCTTAATGTCATAGTAGTGGCACTGCTACTCTAATTATTTTAGACCTGTAGCATTTCCAGCATTGTACATCTCAGAGCCAGTGAATATAAACTAAAAATAAGGGTTGCAGATTTTTTTTTAGGTCTGGCAGTTGCAAGAAACTGAAATGTAAAATCTGTCTTACACAGAAAATGAAAACCCTGAAACAAATGATAAGTAGACATGAAAGAAATGCATCGCCCAAGGCTTTGTCATATTTCCTCTGCAGATTAATCTGATAGCCAGGATATCATGTGATCACTGGAATGATCTTTTTCTTGTTTGATGGACTCCCCAGTTGCAACACAACAGTCAGGCATATCTAAGTAGTCGTTATCGAGGGAATGATCTGTGTGTTTTGTTTTGTTTTTACAGAGAGAGACAGTCAAATGGCGTTGAAAAGATCCATGTTGTAGCTTTAACATGTGACTAGACTATGTGACAGCACACAAATACTCAGCTTTTAAAAGGATGCACCAAGAACTTGTGGATTATTTAATAGCAAATTGCTTGGTTCAACTTTGCCTTTATCTATATCTGGGTTAAACAATGCCTTATTGAGATCTATGTATCATCTTATACAGAATAACAGAAGTCATCAGGTGACCTGCCAGGCATGTACTTGATGAGATCACTATGATTACACAACCTGTGCCTGTGAGCTATAAGCAGTTAATGGCATTGACAGCGTGCTGCATCTGCAGCCTCATGAGACACCAAGACATCTTCCACCACATCTCTAATATGCAGCGAGGAGGTATGAGTGATACTCCCTTGCCCCATCATTGGCCTGTCAGGTAGTTCAAGTTCAAGTGACAGATTTTAGAGCAGTCATGTTAATTGTTGCATGAAAATGTATAGTATAGCTTTGTGAAAAGCCTTTGCAAAGAAACTGAATACTTTTTAGTTGTTGTAGGCATATAATATGTTATATAAGTTAATAAAACCACTAGATACTCACTTAAGTTCTATATTTGAGATGCTATGTTTAACATTGAAATAAATATTATGTAACAACAACTCACTGACTTTGGAAAGATTGTGGATTTATTGATATTTTTGTTTTGTCCCTGATTAGCCTGGCAATGAGTGAGAAGAATATTTTTATCAGGAAGGGCTGGGGATGTATAAAATATGTGCTTGATAGACAATGCAACACAAGATAGTGTCATTTTTTGTAACATAGAATGCACAGTAATATGGTATTTATCTAATCTAAGTTGTTTTGCATAGACCTACATTCTCCAGTAACCTTGTTGTTGAGTCAAGTAACAATAATTTCTATGAGTGTAAAATCAGATATGGAGCTTATGACTAAATTGTAATGCATTCCCCTGTCCTTACTGAGAGAGAATGCAGATATTTTACCTCACTTATAGACATTTGGGGCTGATGACTTCCCATCTTGACTTTGAACAGAAACCTTTTTTTTTTTAAAAAGTTTTTAATTTTGTAAAAATTGTTGAAATCTTTGTCTTTGTCTCGACTTTACACACAAAGACAGATACACAGAGGAGGAAAGACGCTCCTGCATTCATTCAGCGTTGCTTGCTTCATTCTAGACATTTTCTTGATCATTTTGTCACACTTGTATTTCTGATTTTATCATATAAATGCAACGATTCTCAGTCAAACGTCATTAAAAAGTGCAAAGCAGCCCTGTTATTAAATATCCAAACAGCAGTGATATTAATACTAATTTGTAAAGATGTGACCAAGCTCTCCCTGTTTCTTTTGAAAAGGGAACAGAAACCTAATCGGCTGCTTTGACTGACCTATAGAGGGAGTCTGATCAAAAACAATTACAATAAATTTTGGTTTTTAATGATTAACATACCCTCACCATTTAGTAGCACATAAGCTCTCTCTGGTCTTTCCATCCTTTTGTCTGTCTCGGGGCAGTAAGTTAGGGGGGGTTTGGTATTGTGTGAGACGGTGATTGATGGCATAGTTGGAGTATTGGCAAGCCTCCATGTCGTTTGAGCTGGCTCCAACTGGCTGGCTGTTAATATTTCTCTGCCCTTCAGAAGTATGTGTGTTTACTTGTGTGTCTCCACATGCAGGTGGTTTTGTGCAGGGTTATGCCGGTGTCTATGTGCAAGCATCTTAGGTCACAATCTCAGCGTGGATTATAACTGTGTACTAGGGTTTGACTGTTATTTGCACAACTAAATAGATTCAAAGTACCAAAACGTTTTCCATCAAAACTGTTGCTGTGACAACAAACCATTCAGATGTATTTCTTCTATCTACATAGGTTCAGTGGTGTAATTTTCCTTCTAAATCCATTTACAAAGTGTGATTTTGAGACCAAAATGTGCATACAGATTTGTGGTCATGTCTCTGCGGTCTTTATAATTTGCTGGCCAGTGTCTCATCTTCATAATAACCACATTCTAGATCTGGGTAAGTCCTGCCAAAATATCCCTCAATTAAATTA
Organism: Telmatherina bonti; assembly: GCF_933228915.1. Taxonomy (NCBI): domain Eukaryota; kingdom Metazoa; phylum Chordata; class Actinopteri; order Atheriniformes; family Telmatherinidae; genus Telmatherina; species Telmatherina bonti. Next base: position 13,639,620 of record NC_136618.1, read on the forward strand.
AATGAGGTTGCTGGCTTGCTTCTGATAGTCCATTCTCTCTGGTTTCTTTTATTTCTACCCATTCTTTTTTAAACATTGTTTTTGGTCAAGTACTAAATGATGTATTTACTCTATCCCTCTGTCACTGTCTCTTTCTACTGGCTAAAGCAGGATTTATTCAGGGTCTTTGTGTCTATACAGGATAAAAGGTCAACCATGCATGAATAAAAGGCATCCGTGCACACTAGAACTGCATTCTTTTCCCCATACACACATGCAAACAGTAGCCACTCACAGCAGAAATCCTGGTCTTCACAGGAAAACCCAGTTGAAACCAGCATAACAGAGCAATGACACACATCCAGCGCTGCATTGCTCTCGGTCACAGGACCCAGAGGGTGTGTGTCCTGGGTCAATCTGCATGGTTATACATGTGATAAACACGCACACACATACAATGAACAAATCCAGTCTTGTTATTTTCACATGTCTTGAAGTTTGTTGTAAAAAGTATTTTAAGTACAAAAGAAATCATTTCTGTCAGTTCTTGTATGATCATATTGGCATCATAGTTTCACCATCCTTTTACTTTGTAAACGCTATTTATTTAATCATAGTCAGGTTTACAGATTAGCCTCCTTTTTTTTTCTGTCTTTTCATCTTCTCTTCATTGCTCACGCATTCTGTGCTCGTGAGGTCTGCTAAGCCTGGCTTTTAGGCCAAAAAAAGGCCATATTTTGCCTGACCTTCTCCTGGTTCTGGATATCAGAAAGCAAATAGGCCAATCTCACACATGCACTGCTGTGGAAAGGAAGAAAGCTAATAACACTGACAAACCTACCAGAGAAGCCTTTCTCAGTGAAATGTGAGCATGAGTATGCTTACTTATCAGCTTCATTTTGTTATTGAGGTAATAATGCTTCTGCTACTTTTATACTCATGTGGAATGGGTGTTTTCATTAAGTTCAGCTAAATGAGCACTTCATGACAGGGTTAGCTTTCACCATCACTGATTTATGTTGTTCATAAAGTAAAAATATCTCAGTTTATAAAGCTAAAGGAAACTTTACTTAAGTTTCACTTCAGATTGTTGAAAGATTTACAGGCTTGTCTGAATCTGTGTTGCAGTTAGCCCTCATCGAACACATCCCACTGATGCACTGTGACGTGTTTTTTTTTTTTGTTTTTTAAGCTCTGTGAATTGTGGGATCATCTGTCAAATCACATAATTACCATATGTGATTGTACCCTTGTCTAAATCTCTCCTCTGTGTCTCTGTTCAGATCGAGCAGGCAGCATTAGCACCTTGGACTCTCTGGACTTCGCACGTTACTCAGATGACGGCAACCGAGAGTCAGACGAACGGGTTGCAGGTAAGATGAACCAGACTGACCAGCCTCAACGTCAGAGGCCTGTTTCACCTTTTGGGGAAATGTAAGATCAGGAGAAAAGATAATGGCTGGCTGGGAGAGTTAAAAACAAAAAAAAGGCACCTGAAAGCTGCATTAATGACTGACAGTCACTGCTTTAGCATGCATGTTGAGCTGTGACATCCAACTATGTTAATTTTCATGATGTATTTAACCACACGGTGGAAGTATTGTCAACACATTTTACTTTCCAACATGCAGTGTGTTATTTTTATTTATTTATTTATTCACCCACCTTGGTTAAGGTAAACATGCCTCCTCCTATCAGCACTCACACCGTGGACTCAGTCAGTGAAATTTCTGGTACGCAGACCTGTCTCAGCATTCTTCTAAATAACACTCCCCCCCTCCTGCAGCTCTGTCGTGACACACTATGCAAAGGCTTTTTTTTTTTTTTTTTTTTTTTAAATCCAAAATAAATTAACAGTTTAATCTAATAATAATGACACATCAGCGCGTGCTGGTTTTAAGAGCAGCTGCTTAAATATGAGCCTGTTATCCTTTTCCATGTGAGTATTTTTAGATCATTACAAATCCTTTTATTGTTTTATTACAGCATGCAGGAGAAACAGGGTGCATTCCTGTCACCTACCAGTAGCCTTGATCTGATCTGTCTTTAATGACGCCAACATGAACACTTGGCTTTCTAGCCATGTCCATGCTGCCATAATACAATGTTTAATGCATTACCAGTGTAGGTCGCTGAGCCCCAAAAAGTCCCAGTTCAGAGCGGCAGCATGGATTTGTGGACAGAAACTTCAGCTGTTGATCTTTATTATTAACAGTTAAATGGTTTGATTTTGATCAGCTGATTGAAACGACGTGTTCCACAACGAGGGCGAAGTTAAAACCATGCAGCAGAGATGTTGGTTTCACCTTTACATACAAACTGTGCATCTTTTCAAATTGACCTCTATTCACACACATTCCCCGTCTACAAAATTGCCCCCCCCCCCCTCATATCTCTCTCATCTCCCCACCTCCTTTAGTTTTCAACCACACCTGCTCTCACCCCCTCCCCTCAACCTGTTATTCTTGCCAAGATGCCTGCCCCCAGCTGTCTGACTCTGGGTTTTCTGGCTTCCTCCTGACGTTGATCAAACCCCAGTGAAATTCTGGACAAGTCACTCCATCCAGACTAGCTTTTTTTTTTTTTCTTATTTTCTTTCTCCCTTTTTTCAGTTTTTTGTTTTCCATTTTGTTGCGATTGCAGCCTGTGCACTCTAGATCTGCTAGAAAACCTTGTAGACAAAGAAAGGATGAAGTGTTTATGATATTTACTTCTTCAGTGTTGCAGGCTTACTGACACTACTGAAAATTTGCAATGATCATAAAAAAATGATGGATCTCGACTTGTTATCAGAGCTTAAAATCCTGCCTGTATTTGATGCTTTCTATGAAGAACTACTGCACAGCTGATTTTCACCCTTGTCCTGGATATTGCATTGTTTATTTTAGGAGCAAAACATAAAAAAGCAGATTTTCAGTGCACAGCTACGCAACCTTGTTTCCTTGCTCCATTGCTTTTTTGCGTGTGGTATTACTCTGACGTGTCGTACGATCTTGTGTGTACTATATTTGCCTTTATTCAGTGTTAGCTATTAGAAATGCAGATTTTATTTTTGCAAATTGTGCTATTCAAGCATCTGCTGCTTCTGGCTATGTAAAATGTCAGACGCAGTTTGATGGTGGTATTCTGAACAATATGTTTTTGTAATGAGCTAAAAAAAAAAAAAAGATGCAATAGAGATTAGTTTTATATTGTGTCATGGTCTGATCGGTGATGACAAATTCCCCGAGCAGTGGCTGTCCTTTGAGTGGTTTGAATCCAAATGTCTAATTACATAATAATAAGAAATGTTTGGAAAAACAAACAAAACCTGTGTCAGACAGCTCCTAGATTATTAAGGATGATTTCAGAATTTGGATTATTTTCCTTACATTAACTGCAGTTTGACTCTTAATTTGACCCATTTTTATTCATTCAGGCACATATTTGTAATAAAAGGGGGAAATCAGGGCAGGGAATCCAGTCATTGAGATTTCTCTCAATGCATTCCCCACACCTGTCAAACAAACACAAGCCATCTTTACCACGTACCTCTGCTGCATGTGTTTTTAAACCCATGATTTGCATGCTTCCTTTTTTTGTTCCGTTTTATGACTCTTGATCTGTTTGTGTCGTTGTTTTTTTTTTTTTTTATTTCTTCTTTTTTTTTTTTTTATGCCCATCTTTGTTTTGTTTCTTCCCTGTCTTTGGTTGGATCCACTTCCTGTGTGTGTGTGTGTGTGTGTGTTGTCATTTCCTGTCCAGTGCTGGAGTTTGAGCTACGGAAAGCAAAGGAGACCATTCAGGCTCTGCGCGCCAACTTGACTCAGGCAGCAGGTGTGGCGTACTTTTAAACTTCTTCTCCACCTGAACCCTTTTTTTTGTTTCAGCTTTCTCTTTTCTTTTTTTTTTTTTATTGAGTTCATTCCTGTAGATAAAGTGATGTTCAGCATCCTGTCAAAGATTTAATATCTTCTCAATTTCTCAGAGAGCGAACTGCCCTCTCAGGAGAGAAAAAACCTCAAGTCAAGCCCTGAAATTCAGGTGGGGAATCTCATTTAAGCTTGTAAAATGTTTTCTTTTGTTAAAATCAATCAATAGTTTAGATATTTTCCTTTAAATTCAAAGCGAAGCAATAACTTGTCAGGGCTTGAGTCAATATCTGACAAGCTTTCTGTTTTCTTCCTACCGCAGGAGCCTATACGTCCACTGGAGAAAAGAGCCTTAAACTTCCTTGTGAATGAATATTTATTAAAAAACGAATACAAACTCTCATCAATCACCTTCTCTGATGAAAACGATGATCAGGTAACGGCTTTTTTGTGGCTGCTGCATCTGTGGGAGATGGAGTGAGAAAGGTTTAGATGTAGTTAGAAGGAAGAAAAGGAGGTAGACGTAAAATCATGACTGGTCATGTGACAAAACATATTCATTCATTAGTTTGGATTTTTTACCTTGTGTCCTGCTTAGAGCTACATAAATGCATGTAACAAACAAGTGTTGTTATTTATTCCTAGGACTTTGAGTTGTGGGACGATGTCGGCCTCAACATCCCAAAGCCCCCCGACCTGCTGCAGCTCTACAGGAATTGTGGCAGCACCCTCTCCTCACTGAAGAACATGGTGGATGTGTCAGTCGGGGTGGATTTTGGTGATCTCACAGGAAACTGCATCCCTCAAGAGACCCCAAAGAAGCCCGACTTGTCACAGCAGGTGTGTGTTAAAATGAACCTCTCATTCAGTTTTAACTAAAAGTGATGGAACGTCAGCAGCATTACGCAGTCGCTTCAGATTTTGCAAAGTTGCAGTAACAATAGGAACATATAAAAGCATGTATGTGTTGTGTTCAACGTGGAAAAAGTGCTCTGCAAACATGTAAACAGTCTGACACCCACTGCAGCTGTCCGAGAGGAATCGGACAGATGCACAGTTAGATAAATAGGTGGAACAAGTCAATTTTGCTCCGATATGATTTAACTTGTGATGTTTTGCTGAAACAGTCTTATTCAAAATGAAGTATCAAGTCTCTGTCTGTACACATACTCACCAGTCCAGTGACGTCCAGCCCTGGTTCTCAACGGCCAAAATCCTGCAGTTTTTTTCATGGATTCCCTGCTTCAACACATCTGACTCAAATTATGTCTTAAATAGCAACAAACGGAGGTGGTTCAAGAGTTGGAGTACCAGCTCAGCCTACTTAGCAGCGAGAAGCAGAGCCTTGCTGAGCAGATCAAGAAACTGCAGAGGTATGTGCACAAATGGTACAAGCTTCTGTGTCAGACAGGCTAAAGCACAGTGTGCTTTGATGCTGACGAGGTTTCCCTTTACAGTTAATAATGTCCACCACTACTGCTACGACCAGGCTGGGTGTGTGTATTCATCATTCTGCTTTATAATAACATGCAATGAAAGAATCACAGAGTTGGAGGCAGTTTTTATGTTGTCTTCCCACAAGCAAAAACTTTTGAGACATTTTACTGTTTCTGCCACTAATTTCTGTGTTGCTTCGCTGATAACAGTTAGATGGCGTTGTTGACAAGGTCTTTCATTTGCTTCACAGTGAGATTCAGACTCTGAAAAGGACCGTCTCCTCCCCACCTCCTGCCACACTGGACCTGGGCTCCCAGAATTCTCCTAACCCCTCCTCTTCTTCCACCGCCAGAGCTTCCCCCACTGACCCTCCCTGTGTGGTATGTTGTTACTCTGTCTATGGACTGGTTGTGTAAGGACGTATCAGAACAGTGTCTTTCCATTAATGCAGTCAATAAAATTAGTGGGCATTTCATTCGTTTATCCTAATTTGGTCTTCCTTTCAGCCTCCTACAGATAACGGCAAGTATCTAGACATCAGAGGCGTTTCAGAGGCTGAAAATAACCAAGGCCCTCCGTCCACTCAGAACTCATCACAGCCCCACCTACCGTCATGTGGAAAAATCAAGAGCCAGCCACGGGCCCAGTTCGATCAACCGAACAGGTGAGGTTGAGGAGAAGATGTACATGTTTGTGAAAAACATACCAACCATCCTGGTTATACAGAGGCTATTTTTCCTTAACATGCGGATTACCTTCATACAAACAATGTTATCCGTATTAAATTTAAAAAAAAAAAAGCAAACTAGTCTAAAAAAAAAAAAAGACTGAAAACAACCATTTGTTCCAGTGTCAGTCACTTCCTCATGCAATTTTTTTGAAACACCACAATAATTTTTTTTAAATCAGTCAGTGGAAACTCTGAAAGTATCTCCTCCTGGGCTTATTGCCAGACCATCTACCTTTTCCATCACCAAGGGTCTTCTCAAGGGAGCAGTTTGCAGCCGAGAATTATCAATCCACTTTACAATGGCTGCTTCTATCACAGGCTGGGTTTGATTGAACCAAACAAGCTAAATCGAAGCTTCCGTTTCAGCAACTTCTTAAAAGTTTTGTGGCGATTCACTGTTGACACTCAAAGGGCTTCGATTTTTTTCAAAACTGATTTATTGTGTGTCTTGCCACAGACTCCCAGGTAACGGTGAAACAGATTATTTCTTTTCACAGAAAACACTTTTCTATTTCAACTGCAGCATGTTACAGATTGGTTAGTGGGGCCTTTTTTTAAAATTTATTTTTAAAAGTTCTCCATGTAAATATGTGCTACACAGTAGATAATGATTATTCTTGTGTCACTAGGAGTGTGTTTGTAAGAAGTTGATTTGTCTTAATAAATATGTAAGTAATGTATGAATAAAATGAATAACTATGAATTCAGTTCCTTTGAGTCATCTTTACTCATTTTAGTGGCAGGAGGGAACCCATGGTGACTTTGAGTGCCCCACAGTGTCCACTAAAGTCTCCTCACTCATTTTGTTGCAGTAACAAAAATAACCACTAGAGGGAAGTAGTTAACAATTATTAAGTGGCTGCCTGGAGTAAATATGCCCTTTTTGACTTATAATTTAAAAAAAAAAAAATCCAACTAGATATAGTTTAAAAATATATGTATGTATATATTTTTTTCAAAATGTTAGAGTAGTTACAAGAAAAAGAAAAAGAATGGATCTTTCTTCCTTGCATGGTTCAGTCTCATCCTGTTTTTCAGTGGTTAGAACGATCTCTAAGTTCGTAGTTGTGACAGGACCATCTCATTTTCTGTTTCTGGTGTTCTAGGAAACTATCCCCGGCCTTCCAGCAAGCCTTGCTGTCCTTCTGCAGAATGTGTTCCGACAGCCGCCTCGGAGCAGAGGTCAGCACCACAAAGTACTCCAAATGAAATTGATACATTTCAGAACAGCACAGCAGCGTTATGCTATCGCCCCTGTCGCCAGGTGTCACGTATAGCAGACAGCGAGGATAGTGTGATGCTAATGCTGGGCCGCTGTCTTCCTCACATCGTCCCCAATGTCCTCCTTGCTAAACGAGAGGTAATCCCATTTCTGCTGCTCTTCTTCCTCTTCTTCGTCTGTTCCCTGTTTTCCGCCTTCATTGTTTTCATCGCAGGCTCCTTGCCTTAATGTCCAATAGATACACACAGAGCAGCAAGGTTAAGGTGCTCCAAAGATTCAGCTTATATTTTATGTGATGACATACTTTTAATTAAAATCTTAATTGGGTAGTTTTTTTTTTGTTTTTTTTCCAACCATAAACACCAAAAAACAAATGTGTCAAACCTTCTAAAGTCACAAAAAAACCCTTTATCCTTTAAAATTGCATCCATGTCACATATTTGGAGAGAATTTGTTTAGAAATTTTCAGTCTTAAAGTCAACCTTGCTGGCTTGTGTCTCATCTATTGATGGATTTGTGCCTTCTTTTAGGATGGCACTGGTTTTCACCAGTCATCATCATAATTTCTCCTCTGCTAGTTTTGTCGCCCTCTTACATTTTGCTGCCTTTTACCTTCACTGGTTTTATTTTTATTCCTCTCTCTTCGTCTCACTCATTCTCTCACTCTCATGCATGCCTCTCTTCTAGAGAATGGTTGCACATCTTTGCCAGGTGAGTCTTTCATGCACTCATCTGCATGGTTCTGACATGACCTGTAGATCAGAAATATGGGAACAATGACCAAAGCTACAACTGCTGACACAGACAGTTTTTTTCTTCCTTTTTTCTTCGTTTTTTTCATGTGCAAAGTTCAGGCATTTCTAAAAAAAAAAAAAAAAAAAAGACTTATGTTAGTCTGAACATTTTTTTTTTTTTTTAAAAGAAATTGACGTGTAATTTGAACATGCAGAATGCAATGTTTGACTAAGTTCAGCAGTTTTAGCTTCATACAGGTCATACTGTATTTTATATTGTCTTTTATTTGCCCGTTGTTCCCCTTTCTGTTTTATTTGCTGCAGCTTCTTTGCTTACTGGGGTTTTGCAGTTTTAGTTGCAGTGGTAGCAGTTAATGGAAACAGATTTCCAATAAAATGCTATATCTCTGAATCTAAATAAAGGTTTTTTTTTCTTTTGTTCATGTTTTTCTTAGATTTACTAAACATAAACCAGCTTTTTCTCTAATGTTGCCAAACTAAGTCCATTTTATTTTTTCTAAAAACTGATTTTTTATTTTTTTTTCCTTTGAGAAGAAAAGAAAAATGGGATTTTTTTTAATGGAGTTGAACTGAATGAGCTGCTTGCTCTGAGCTGTAATGCAGACATCTGCTAAGGTGTTGCGTTCACACTAACTACCTGCATGCAGTTACCGTTTTGTGAATGTCAGCCACTGTGTACACAAACACTGTCTTTTGCGCAGCACTGAAACCTGATAGCACATTAAATTTAAGTGTCTTAAAGAGGTAAGTCAGGTTGGATTTGTTCAAAGAGGGGCTGCTTTGCATATCACCATGGTTACCTTGCTGGAATTAACCACAGGCAGTTATAGAAAACTTTATCTCTTCACAAAATCAGAGTAAACAAATGGAAAGGAGAGGCTGGCAAGAAAGTCAAAACAGAACATTATGTTTAGGGGTGTCTTTTAGATTGATGTGGACTTTGCACTGTGTCCGTTAGATCCACAGCCCATGACAGTGTGTATTCATACACACATGCAGCTGCTCATGCTTCCACCGTGCAACATGAAGCTTTCAAACCACCGCAAGCGTGGAGACACACCTTTAGCTGTTTGAATGTGACACCCACTTAAGAACAAAAGGTGTTTGACTTGAAACGGTAGTATGATATAGCGGGACTCTGCCTGCCACTTGGCTGTACTATCAGAATCTGTAAATCATTATGCTTTTTTTCCAGATACAGGAATGGCTTGTAGTGGAGCAATGTGATTTGCATTCGTCGTACTCTTTATTTGCACTAGTAGAAAAGGAGAGATTTGTGTTCATTTGCTAGAGCAAAGCTCTGCTTTATGGAGAGAGTAAGGTACATGCAGGCTCTGCAAATTGACATCCTTTTGTTTTCTACTTGGATATTTAATAAATTTCTGACAGAAGAAGGAAGCACAGATATTACTGGAATGATTTATGAAAGAAAAATACTAAGAATGCATTCGCTCATTCCTGCTGTGTTGAAAATGAGCTGTTAAATGGTGTTCAGTCAGATATTGCAAGAAGTTGGGTGCTCAGCACCTTCTTTTATCAGCCGCATTGTTGGTGTTTGGATTAATGAGTTAATGCACCAACAGCGTGAATATCTAGAAGAATGAGGCAACATATACAAACCGTTTTCCTGGAAACAAACGGGAGATTTAGGGCTGAAGACATTACTGTGTAGTGCATACAGTTAATGTAAATATGGCATTAGTTTTGCAGGCATTTGATTTTGAACAAGTTAAAGATTTAACTTGATGATCATCATGTTTGAGGAGTCAGGGTTCTACAAGGATTTTCAACCCAAAATGTTTCAGTAGAGGAAAAGTTAGGGAACCCACAAAACCATCACTACTAAGTAAAACCAGAATTAGTTGAAACATTACCGATAAAAGAGCGATAGATCTATAGACTAATCCTTTGTAGAAGGTTTACTACCTCTGATCTTCGAAGAGCAGCATCGTGGCCGCTGTTTGTGAATCTTGGCGTCGTTCTGTCCGCTCTACCTGCCCACAGTGTTTACCCAGGACGGGTCAGATGTTTCGCCTCCTGAAGGAGTCTTCACATCAGAAATGCTGATGTTCGCTCAGAAATAGAAAAGGGTCAGCGTGGTTTTTGGCTTTTAGATGTGTTCTCGTTATAAATTCCTCCACTTTTATCAAGGCAGACCTTGAATAACAACTCTTAAGAAGTTTCATAGTACTTTCAGAGGCCACAGGGGGGAAGAAAAGATTGAATGTGACAGCTAAAATGATTTCTCACTTGCCGATTTTTGCAGTTTTGTGACCCTTGAACTGATTTTTTCCCGGACTGAACTGACGTGTGAATACCGGTTTTTGTTTTTTTTTATGCTTTAAAAGTTTGCCAGCATGGCACTGACTTCAGAGCGTCGGTCCGGTGACTCATCCCAGAGTCTCTGAGTTGGGTTCATCCATCCATCCAGTGTTTGGGGTTTTGCTTGTTCTTCCAACACTTGACAGGAATATATGATATCTTACTGAAAAAAAAGGAGCATATTTTTAACTTTGTGTGCACTCTCTAATTTCGGTGTGTGTGGCGGGAATGTGGGGCTGACCACAGTTTGGCCGTGGAGGCCCTGCATCAAGGGCAGCTGAGCTCTCTCCCCTTTGGCTGCAAGACCCACGAACTCTGTCTGAACTCTGGGATAGAGCTCCGTTTTAGGAGGGGGGCGGGGGTGGGGGGACTTTAGGTGTATGTGTGTCTGTCAGTGTGGAGTCGTGTCGAGTATGTGCATGCAACTTGGTAAGCTTTTCCCGTATGTGGCTCCAAAGCCAAATGAGTCAGTGTGTAACACCAGCAAGGTATGACAGGTAAGCATGTTGTCAGCGGTGTTGACTGACTCCTGTTGGTTTTCAGAGGCGACCCTGTTGTTTCCCTTTGTCCCCGACTCTTCTCCTCCTTAAACACTTCCTTGTTCTTTCCTATTTGTGCTCCTCCGTAGATTGACAAACCTATATGACAACAATTACTATCCTTTACTAGATTTAGCAAATAGTGGTGAAATCTGATGGCAGCTCTTTCTGTCTCTCTTTCTAACATCAGGAGTTGATTCCACTCATCTTGTGTACTGCATGCCTTCACCCGGAGCCTAAAGAGAGGGACCAGCTCCTCCACATCCTCTTTAACTTAATTAAAAGACCAGATGATGAGCAGAGGTATGGATATTTAGATGCATATTGGCCCAGTCGTCTGCATAGTTGTTATTAACTGAACCATTTTAACACATTTACTAATTTCAGGAGTGTTAACTGTGCTTGTGTTATTTATATATATATTTTATTTTTTTTTAAAAGACAAATGATCTTGACGGGCTGCGTTGCATTTGCAAAGCATGTGGGTCCCACTCGTGTCGAGGCGGAGCTCCTTCCTCAGTGCTGGGAACAGGTACAGTATATTTACTGCGTTTTACTGAACGATCTGCCATCACAGTGCATGTCTGTAAAGTTTCACTCACCCACTCCTTTTGCCAACAAAAATACCTTAAATCTTCTCGGCATAGATTCAACAGGGTGTTGGAAACATTCTTCTAATATTATGCTCCATATAGATATGATAGCATCACGTTGTTTGTCCGATGCATGTCGATGATGAGGATGTGCTGTTCCGCCACATCCCAAAGCTTCTCTATGGGACTGCAGTCTGGTGACTGTTGACGCCATTGGAGTAAAGTGAACTCATGGTTCACTTTACTCCAGGATGTGTACCATTCAGAAAATCAGACGTGCTTCCATTGAGAATCCCATTCAGTGTTGTTTTAATTTCACTTTCGGATTTACAAAAATTCTTATCACGAAGCCGATGAGTGTCCTTGATATGGATGTGAGAGCAGTTTTGTTTTTATTGCCACCTGTGTCACCGCATTCGTGTTCAACAAAATCTGCTGTCATGGCAACGGCAGCTGCCAGCAGTTTGGAGGCTGAGAATCTGCAGAAAAATACAAATTGTGGTTTTCACAGGGTCAGGATGTTGATGATCGTCTCGTTGTTTCCATTCCACAGTGGCTGCACTCCCGTCTATCCTTCCTTTTCTTTCAGCTTTTGTTTCTCTTTCACCTCCAACAATTCTTTTTCTAAATTTGTCCTTCACAGATCAACCACAAATATCCAGAGAGGAGATTGCTGGTGGCCGAGTCGTGTGGAGCCTTAGCGCCTTACTTGCCTGTAAGAACACATTGAGCGCGTGATGAAAATGGAAAAAAAAAAAGTGCACAAATGTGGCTGAATGTAAAAACGCGAGAATTTTTTTGTGTTGCTTTGTGTGTCTGCAGAAGGAGATTCGCAGCTCCCTGGTGTTGTCCATGTTGCAGCAGATGCTTGCTGACGATAAAGCTGACATGGTCAGGGAGGCTGTGGTCAAAAGTCTGGGCATTATCATGGGGTATATCGATGACTCTGACAAGTACTCCCAGGTATTTTAGTTCTGTTACTGTGTTGTTGGTTTTTTTTAAATAGACTAATTATGTCTTAAAATGATTGCTCCAAAGATGTATCTCTGCTGTTTGAGCTGTTAATCAGTGTTTGCTGACTTGATTCTTTTGACTTGATTTTCTTTTGTTCATTGCAGGGTTTTGAGTTAATGCTGCTGTCCCTTGGGGACCCATCAGAGCGAGTGGTCAATGCTGTCCACCAGGTCTTTATTCCTGCCTTTTCTGCCTGGGCTACAGAACTTGGCAGCCTTCACACTGCACTCATCCCTTCTCTGCTGACACGTATAGAAAAACTACTTATGGTGAGTAATCGTGTGTTGACTTAAAACTTCTGGAGAAATTCAAGGCTTGAAACCGAACAAATGATCTTTTCATGCTAAATGATGCTTCTTTCTGCAGCAAGGAGAGCACAGTCTGGATGAACACAAGCTACATATTTTTCTGTCGGCCCTTCAGTCCCTTATCCCTCCTCTGTTTGCCGTGGTGCTGCAGAACGCACCCTTCACCAGCAGAGCCAGGCTCCACGGAGATTTACCTGCAATAGAAGGTGGGATGGTGGTCTAACAGAAGCACACACGGGTCACCTATTGGAGATGACAGGAATTTAGTTTATGTTTACTTAACCAGTGGTTTGATGTCTACTTCTTTACTTAACCTGTTCCTTTGGTTCTACAGTGACCCGGTTCCCCAGGCCAGCTTCTCCCCTGCAGGATGTGGCCACCATCATCGGCAGCAGAGAGATGCTAAGCGCCCTGCTGCTTCTCTATGACCACCAGCTGGAGCACGAGGGAACCACTGGCTGGGACAGCCTGCTATGGGTGGTCAACCAATTGTAAGAAACACACAAACACTCAGTCAAAGTTGCATTTCCATCCCTCAGAGGGCATTCCTTTGACTCACACTGTTTTTTTTTTGGTTACTTTGAAGAGTTGTAACCATAACGACAACATTTATGATTCAAGACTCATACTGATTTACAAAACTCCTAAACAATGCTGATTGCTTAAACCAGACCTTTCTAACCTTATCTAACTTCTAATAAGTCGGTAAGTACACCCTCAAAATTTAATCTAAAACATCATTATTTTATACTTCATGTGCTAGTTTGTCTACATCAGCTGTAAATATACAGATGGGCTTCCTGTCTGAGCCCTCTACACACTAAATAAACTGAATACCTTACTTCACACATCCTGTTTCCTGGATTTTTTCCCCAAATGTTTGACCTTAGCACTCCCACATGCAGTCAGACGTGTTCCAGTATACTCAAATGGGGACCGGCACATGGTTTTGGTCCGTTCCTTGTTCCACTGCTCAAACTGGGTCCACATGTAGACCTCCCTCCTGAGGCCCCTTCTGTTTGAGCCAATCAAATGTGAGCATGGCCAGACAGCTTTGGCTAAATGAGCAAAACTTAGCTTTTGGGTTCTGTAAAGATATTATAGAGATTTCAGTTTTTATTTATTTGTAAAAGAAAAAAAAAAAGAAGAAAAAAGTCCATATTAAGAAAAAATTGCTACAACTTTTGTAAAATTGTACTTCAGGTTTGTAATATTTTTAAAAAATTAAATTTTAAAAGATTTACATTTTTAAAATTTTAAAAGCAACAGGATTAAATCTTAGATTAGAGCACAGCTGTGCATATATTTGATTTATGACATCAATATTAACCCAAATAGTTTCTGTTTATTATATGATATAAAATGAAATCTAAATCTAAATGTGCATTTACAAAGAAAACAAATAAGCAATATAGATTTAAAGTATGTTAAAATTCTTTTATAGTTTTTTTTTTTCTATGCTTGGCTGTTTTACTGTCATTGTATGATAGTAAAACAGTACAGTATTTACTGCCTTCTACTTTGGGACAATTTTTTTTTTTAATGAATTATGTCACCCTGAGATTAAGTACACAGATTGTTACATTATGACATCATTGTCTGTACTCGACAACCTGCTTCTGCTTTTCAAAGAGTGAGCCGTGCTTGGCATTTTGATTAGATTAAATTGATTTATGTCCCCAAAGTATGAGCGCTCACCTGCTCATACACACACATGTTGTAGGGCAATACTAGAAGACAATATGTACATACCAATGTCTGTCCATCTGCTCTCCTTCCAGCCTGCCTCAGCTCATAGAGATTGTTGGTCGCATCAATGTCACGTCATCCACATGTGTCCACGAGTTCTCTCGCTTCTTCTGGAGGTTCTGTCGCACGTTCGGCAAGATTTTCACCAACACTAAGGTGCAGTCATCTCATCCATGGAGATGAAATACTCGTCTGAAGCTACGTTCAGTTCGGCCTGAGCAGGTCCTCCAAAAGCCCATTTATCCTCGAAAAATGGCCAAATTATCATTTATGTTCTGAAAAATCTTTAAATTGAAGTTGGAGATGTGAATTTCAACTTCCTGCTAAAGGGCTTGCAGTGCAGTGCCTCATCTTTTTCTCCAGCATTATAAATCTGACGTGCACAGTCTGTATTTGATGGATATACAAATAAAATGGTGATGTTTTATGTCTCCTTTTGACCTTTTCAGGTGAAACCACAGTTCCAGGAGATTCTCCGTCTATCTGAAGAAAATGTTGGTAAGGATTGTTTTTTGTTTTTGCTGGTTTTTTTTTAAACATTTGCACACTTTTCTGGCCCTGTCATGAAAATGTTGATAGGTGGAGTTAAGACACAGACACCATTGATGTAAACAAGCTATTTGCAGCCTGTTATGGGTGTTCCCCTTCTTTTCTTTTTTTATCTGATTCCAGACATGTTTCTGTCGTTATGAGGAGGTGCTCGGTCTCCTTTCATTGCCAAGTAATTTAGCTTTGGTATTGTGGCCATTCACGACATGTGGTTTGTGCTGGGACCCTGTCGCTGTTGACGTCTTCACGAGCTTTTTGTATTTATTGCCCAGTTCAGTGGGTTTTTGCAATCCCACAACAATGTAATGTACACCGAGGCCACATTTTTTGTAGACACGTTCTTGTTAACAAATGTTCAGTACGATATGATCGATTGTAACTCTTTTCTTCATGCCCTGTCATGTTTATTTGTATGTTGGGAGTAATTTCCCTGATTTTCCCACAGAAAAAAATAAGTCCTGCACTTGAGTCACATACGTAATAAAGTCACAACAACTCTCTCTGTCTCTCTCTATAGCTTCTTGTACAGCACAACTACAAGAAAATAGATTAATAAATTCTGGTAGTTACAGGATAAAAGAGGCAGTTAATGTTAATTAATTCAACAAACTTCTATATCCTGTCATTTATCTTGCACTTTCTTTATTTTATGACTTGTATTCTGAAGTGCTTCTCAACCGTTTGCTATTTTGTCAGATGCTTCAGCAGGGAATGGTATTCTGACCAAAGCCACCGTCCCCATCTACGCCACCGGGGTCCTGACATGTTATAACCAGGTAACTTAGCAACATCTGACTTAAAGCTCGAATCTTTTTATGCTTTCTAGTGTTCGGCATCTGCTTCAGTTACATGTAAAATGTTAATTTGGTGCTGTGCTTTATTTTGCATATCATATATTGTTACTTTTTTCTTCAACAAAAGTTTGTGTTGGATGAGAAATCCTTCTTATCTTCTCTGCAAAACTGACTCAAACTATTTTATGAATTTAATGAAGCGATGACAGTACCATGAATATACAAAAATATGTGGTAAAATGGGGAATTGTATTTACAGGAAGCTTAGAAAAATGCTTAAAGTCATTATTAAATATTTCCATGAGTTTCCTGCAGAGTAAAGCTGCCACAACGAGTCATCCTAAATATAGAAAATTTGTGTCCTGTGCCTGTTTTTTAAGATGTAGAACCCTATGAAATTATTGTAAAGGGAACACTTGTTGATTTATTAAGATGGGTAGATGCCTGCATATCTGTTACTGGTAAAGAAAAAATAAACACAATAAGTACAGATGGAGAGATGGAGAAAAAAAGCTTGCCTAAAAAAAAAAAAATAAAAAAAAAGTCACTTTCAAGATAAATTTCTATGAATATCCCTCTGGAACGATGCTGCTGTAGCTCTAAACTTCTAATAAACCATAAAACAATATGTGAACATATGTACTCAAAGACCGCTCTGATTTAATAAAGCAGAACAAACTTAGAGATGTTTTTAGGTCTCCACGGTTGCTGGGCATCTGTTCTCAGCATCCCCTAATGGGGAGACCAGAGTCTGAAAGCTTGTTGTCCGACATCCGGTCAGACTTTCTGCTGTGAAAAAGGTCTGCAGCCCTCCGTTTTATGTGTAGAAGTGTGTAAAGCTGATTCTTTGTTTTCCAGGTCTGCTCTATTAAGATTTAAATACATTGAATATTTACAGCATTTTGCATGTATTAACAGTGGGAAGTGTGTCGCTTTTAATGTGTAAAGAAAACAAGCTGAACAAGAAACTAATGAAATGAGTACATGTTGCTACATGGAGGTAAGTGTTAGGCCCAAAAGACATGAAGAATCTAAATGAGAAATAATTTGTCTCGCTGGAACAAACAAAAACAACCCTAGTTTAATGACCCCTTCTTCTCATTTTTATATGAAGAAAGTGAATACCATTACGCTTTGGATTATTGTTTGGTCTATTCTATTCTATTCTATTCTATTCTACAGTCATTTAGCAGACAATTTTATCCAAACATACACAATCATAGCCCAATAGGCACATTGGGGGGCAACTTGGGGTTCAGTGTCTTGCCCAAGGACACTTCGGCACATGATCAGGGGAAGCTTGGAATCAATCTCCCAACTTTCCAGTTTCCAGTTGCAAGACAACTGCTGTTTCTCCTGAGCTACAGCCGCCATTTATTGCCATTTGGGGAACTCCACACCAAAACAAGTCCACTTACCACATATTCTGTTTTGATTTTAGATTCACAAAATAATCCAGCACTTTCCAAACACAGTGGAGCTGAGGAATGCTGGATTTGGTGTCAGCTTTAAGCACAATGTGTCAACAAAAAAAAAAAATGTCCTCAGCAGCTCAGCACAGTTTATGTCAGAATAGCAAGAAAAACGAACCGTAACAACAGGAACCGAGGATTTACATGCACTTTTGGTTGATCCTGTGATGTGTCTGAATTAAACATATCACATCTATAAAGGAGGAGGATCGCAAGCTGTTGGTGGGTTTCCTGGAGGATGTCATGACGACTCTGTCTCTGTCCCATGCACCACTCGACAGCCTGAAGGCCTCCTTTGTAGAGTTGGGGTGAGACGTACACACACACACATGTCCATGGATTTAATCTTTTATATTGCAGCCTTGATTAAATACTTGCAGGTTTTAATGTGACACATTACCCCGTCTATCTGTTTGTGTGTGTCAGTGCCAACCCAGTGTACCACGAACTGCTGCTCACTGTGCTGTGGTACGGTGTGGTCCATACATCTGCTCTGGTTCGGTGTACTGCAGCACGGATGTTTGAGGTACAAAATACCTACACACCAGCTCACTCATATGACTTCAACTGTCATGATGGCTTCTTATACATCACGCTCAAAGGCTACTTTATTTGGTACACCTTGTACTGGGTTGGACCACCTTTCCCTTCAGAACTGCCTTAGTTTTTGGTGAAATAGGTTCATCAAGCTGTTGGAAACATTGCTCAGAGGTTTTGGACCATCATGACATGATAACATCACACAGTTGCTGCAGAGCTGCTGACTGATTGATGGGAATCTGTCATCCCACCACATCCCAAAGGTGCTGTATTAGATTGAGGTGTGGTGACAATGCAGCCCACTGGAGTACAGTGAACTCATTATGTTCAAGAAATCAGTGTGACATCATCTGAGCCAAAAGCGTGCCAAGATAATATTGTCAACACTACACCACTGTGCAACTTGAACTGTCGGTAGGATGAATCCAATTCTGACCCTACCATCTGAAAGTTGCCACCTAAATCGAGATTCATCAGACCAGGCGACATTTTTCCATCTTTTATTGTCCAGATTTGATAAGCCTGTGTGAATTGTAGCCTAATTCTCCTGTTCTTATCCCCAGGCGTGGCACACTAGAAATGGTTTTAAAAATGCCTGCAGATCAGCTGTTTCTGCAACCAGTTGCATTTAAAGTCACATTAATTCCCTTTCGTCCTCATTCTGGTACTCCGTTTGAACCTCAGCAAGTCATCTTAACCATGTTTAATGGATGTACCAAATAAAGTAGCCAGTGAGTGTACATTATTAATGAAATAAGAATGATGTCATTTAGTTGTTAAATTGTGATTATTTGTGTTTGTAACATATTTCCTTTATATGCTATGGAGGCTTAAGCATGCTATGAAGTCATTTTAATCCTTTCTACAGTTTAGTGAACTGTATAAATGATCTTCTGCAGTGACATCCACTCCTACAATGATACAATATGCATTTACTGTTGATGTGTTTACTGTATATGGGCTAGCTCTGCTTGCTGTTGCTGCTGCTTTTAAACATGTATTTAACATTAAGCTGCTCTGTATTTTCAGTGTAAGTAAAGAATGTAGCTGTAGCTTAGCAAAACTCTGGTTCCAGCTGTACGGCTAAACAATCCTGAGCTAACTAAGGGCCTTTTTCTGTGCACTCATCTCAGAAAAGACTACAAAAATGCTGTACCTGCTCTGTGTTGGACTAATCAAAGGAATTTAAACAAGAAAAAGTATTTCTGATTGGCCATTAAGTATTTTGCAGCTTATGGAAACATAAAACCAGTAGCTGCTCTGTTCACTTTTTCTGCAGTGTGTTTTTTAGCAGATACTTTGCATTTAAGACAAAAGTCCCAGCCCAGATGTGTGCACACCTCAGGTCCAATGTTGGGATGAGGATTTAGCTCCAACAGTGGAACCTGGGGGAGGAGGAGGAGTGGTAGTCTGTCTTCATGTCCCCTCTTGTTTTCTCAAGTACTTCCACTTCCCCAAAACACCTCACTTGTCACCATTTCATAACGTACAGTGGTCCATCGTGAAGACTGTGGATTGAAAGGTGGCCCTCGACCACAAATGCCAGATCAAATTGGCTCATCTGAAAAGAAATCTGATCTGGAGTCTGTGGAAAGAGCACAGCTTTACGCTCACCTTACTGTAAAAGTACTTGTGCAGTTAAGATATGTTGGCTTTGCTAGTTGAGTGCATGCTTGTCTGTGTGTGTGCGTGTGTTTAAGCGTGCGGGTGTGTGTGTGTGTACAAGTACTTGGTGATACGCCGCACTGTGCCTTGCAGCTGTTTCTTGTCATTGTATATCACTTTCTTCCTATCTTTTTTGTGTTTGTCTTTCTTTTTTCCTTCCCCCTTTGTTTTGTTTGGTTTTTTTTTTCCTGTCTGTTGGCGGTGTTGCTCGCTCTTGTCCCAATGCCCCGCCCAACCTATGTGACATCATGGCTGGCTCTGTCCAATCCGATCAGCTGCTGGTGAAGGGGGTGAATGAGACGCTGGTAGCTCAGAGAGTGGTGCCGGCTCTCATCACACTGTCTTCCGACCCTGAAATGTAAGTGGAACAACAACAACAAACCGCGCCGCGTCTCTCTCCCCCTTCTCTCTGCTGCCTGAGAACTATCACACTTGGACCAGTCTGTAACCTGCATGGAGCATATTCAGCGCAAAAGCAACTTCAAATTCAGGTTCTTATTAGCTCTCTTGGACACTGGTTAGGTTGAATCCATTTGGCTTTTTATGAGTGAGAAACGGCTCCTGTTAAGGTTTAGGCTGTGCTGGGGTGGTTCTTGTGCACAACTACTAACATCATGCATGTGTGCGTTGTCGGTCTGCAACACTAACTCACGCCAGCTCTCATCGCCTCATCAGTCAAAAAGCACTAACTCCTGCAGGTGCATGTGCATTTCCCACATCTGACAGCAGCACATCCCTGCATGCTTCCTCTGTGTCCCATCTCCTTCCTCCTCCTCCTCCTCCTCTTTCCCCCACCCCTCCTGGTTGAAGCAGGACCACTTTGTCTGACAGACTCGTCAGCTAGTGGTTGGTTATCTTTACCCCCCCCCCCCCCCCCCCCTCTCTCTCTCTCTCTCTCTCTCTCTCAATTTATCCCTCTTACCCTATTTTTCTCTCTCTCACTCTCTCTTCTTTGTTTTTCCCTCAAACTGTACCTTTCACTTCTCCCTTTCCTCCATCTCCCACCCTACCTCTCCCACTCTCATCCTGCTGTGTGGTGGGTTTGCAGTTGGTTCTCCGAGGCATGAGTGAAGCATTAGTTGATCGCCGGGCGGCTCCAGCCCTTATAACTCTGTGCAGTGGGCCTGAATTGTGAGTCAATCGACACAAGAAAACATCTCTGAACAACATTGTCACTTTGTGGGGCTGCATCCTTACAGTGGAAAACAGTGACTTCTTCTAAATTTGCCTCTTTGGGCTTCAGTACGAACTAGAATCTTTACATTTGGCCCAGTGTGGTGGCATCTTTTAACTTCCACAAACGTGATATGGAAGAGGAAAAACTTAGCATCACTGTTGGAATGCAGGCCTTTTTCATCTCATCATTCTCTGTTTGTACACATTAATGCCGGTATACTTTTTTATACACATAATTATTTATCAGAATCCCTTATGATGCACTCAGTTGAATATCCTTCATGTATCTTACTGTTTATATTTAGGAAATAAAAGATAATAATAATAAAAAAAAGTAAAGCTGTGTCCATACATGATGAGGAAAGGTTTTTAGTTGTTTGGCATTTGTTTTGTTTGTTTGTTTGTTTTTTTTTCCTCACCTTTCAGTCTTTTCTATTGCCACTGATAATGGAATGATTATCTAATATTGCTCTAATAATTAATTAACCTTGCTTTATGCAAATAATTTGATCATTCTTTGCTCTCTTCCCTTTTTAAATTTTCATAAGAGTATCAATGAAGCCGTTACCTGTGACCTTTCCAGTTATATGATAAATACAGGAAGTTGTTTTGTAGTTAGAAAAAATTGCAAGCTTTGAGTCTGAATGCAACATGTGAAATGCATATTTAAGTGAAATATTATCTACAGCATAGTCTTTGTGAACCAGCTATAAAACCAAAAGAAAAATCTCACTCTATCTTCAGTACATTATTACTAATCGGTTAGTAACAACTGCAAATATTCAGTTTCAGCTGATGTAAACATCTGCTTGTCGTATTGTTTGGAAAACCTGGAAGCGACGTGGGAAGGCTGTCTGGTTACGTCCCTGCTGATGAAATACTCTGGAGTCATCAAAGTTGCTTTCCTCTGGTTTAAAAAAAACACAACAATCCGATGATTCAGTCATTCTGAAATATGTTTGGTATCTTTGATAATAGTTGAGTCATTTGGATTCCAGCTTTGTTTGCACACTATGTAGAATTTGGAAAGTACCTGAATGAGTGATGCAGCTTCTACTAATGCTCGGTGACTTGCTTCCCTGTTGTTTTCAGTTCAGTGAGGATCTCAACTATTCCCGCCTTTGGCACCATCATGGAGACTGTCACGCAAAAAGAGGTAAAAGATGCAAAATATCCACATATGCAGATGACGACATTCATTCAGGATCATCTTGTAAATCCTTAAAAATGCTTTTAACGTGTGTTTTTAGCTACTAGAGCGTGTAAAAATGCAGCTGGCATCCTTCCTAGAAGACCCTCAGTACCAGGATCAGCACTCTTTGCACATGGAGATCATTAGGACGTTTGGAAGGGTTGGGCCGAACGCAGAGCCGCGCTTCAGAGACGAATGTACATAAAAGCTTTAAAATCTATTTTAAAAAAAAAAAAAAAAAAAAAAAAAAGTTCCACCACGCTTGCATTTTAAACATTTGTTTTACCTCTTGTTTCATGTTGCTGACTTTTGTTTGCCTTTTTTCTTTCCCCCTTCAAGTCGTGCTCCCACATCTTCACAAGCTGGCGCTGGCTAACAACAGCCAGGCAGTGGAAAACAAGCGGATTGACATCGCCACCCAGCTGTTCGAGGCCTACAGTGCCCTCTCATGCTGCTGTATCCTTTCCTTTGGTCACCGTTCCCAGCCTGCGTAAGCTGGTCCAGCTGCCCAGATTTCATTTTTAATACACTGAACGTGCTACAGATGCAAGCCGAAAAGAAAATGTTTGCACTAATGCTTTTCTAACAACTCTTCATCTTACATGTTTCCAGAGGACTTACTAGAAGTCTGTGTCATGGTTGGCAGTGAATCAGGGTTAGCTGTTGTAACAGTGAGTCATTTTCAGACTGTTAGAGCTTGCCGGTCAAACACTCAGTACTTTGCTCCAATTTGCTCCTGAATGTGTGTGTTGAACAGCTTGCTGCTACATATCAGTGCAGCCCTGGAGCCGGAGAGTATGCTCGACTGTGTGCGTTGGCAGAGTTTGCCTGTCATTTAGCAGTAGGAGAAAGGAAAAATAAGCTGTCTCCATTTTGGGGCTAGAGGTAATTACAGGGTTGGTTAAGCAAAGGAAAGGATGTAGGAGAAAGCTTGTGAGACTGAACATCAGCTCCTTGGATACGGTTCCCAGGGTAGGAATGGCGTCTATGCTACCTCTCCTCCAACGCTGTCATCATTCTCTTCTGTGATTCTTTCACCTTCCTCTACTTCGCCTTTGCCCCGTTGACCGCGCCCCACCCAGCTACAAAACTCACACACACACACACACACACACACACACACTCTGAAAGGACAGCTGGCCAGAGGTTCATTCCTGTGGCTTTTTGTCAGGCTGTCATTTCACAGTGCAGTAGTCCAGGAGGTATAGCCCTAACCTCAGAGGCTTTACCTCCCACAGCACTTCTTTTTTTTTTCTTTTTTTTCTTGTAATCAGCGTGACAAACTCTGAAAGAACACACTGCCATCTCCTAAAATATAGATGCATTTGCTGCTTGTTCCAGATTTATCCATTGATTTTTGATGTTTGTGGTAAAACACATGCAGTCAGAGGCCAAGTGGCAACCTTCTATTTATTTTGGTGACAGATGGTTGCCAGGGAGACCAAAGCAGCCCAAGAATATGAACATACACATATATATATATATATATATATATATATATATATATATATATATATATATATATATATATATATATATATATATATATATATATATATGTATGTATATATGTATATATATATATGTATATATGTATATATATATATGTATATATGTATATATGTATATATATATGTATATATGTATATATATATGTATATATGTATATATATATATGTATATATGTATATATATATGTATATATGTATATATGTATATATATATGTATATATGTATATATGTATATATATATATATATATGTATATATATATATATATATATATATGTATATATATATATATATATGTATATATATATATATATATATATATATATATATATATGCATAAAATAAAGTACACTATCAAAGGTAAGGATTTAAAACCTATGTTATGTTTTTTCCATCACTGATTGATTTTTTTATGTCTGTAAATAAGGCAAAGCATGTTTATTTATAGATGTATAAACCATTCAAAGAGCTTTGATATCAATGTCTGACATCCTATAAATTCTTTAATTATTAATTAATTACTTTCCAGGTTTAAATTTTACATTTTACGGTCACGTATCATGTATTATTTACTAAACTATGGACATTGTTTAATTGCAACGACAGCATTAAAAAGAAGAACTCGCCTGTGTTATATGAGCTTGTTCTCATCTTCTCGCTAAATATCCTGTGAGCTTGGCACATGTTTTCTTTGGAAGTTTCTGGCATAAATGTTGGAAGAATTGTTTGAGCTCCACCATGTTGGACAGCTGTGACGGACTGGCGACCTTTCCAGGGTGTCCCTTCCTCTCGCCTGATGGTTGCTGGGATAGGCTCCAGCTTCCCAACAACCCTGATCTGGACGGTGTGGTATAGAAAATGAATGAATGAATGAAGGTTGGACAGGATGTGTTCAGTCATTTCTGCCTTTTAAAGATGCTATACTGACTTCAGGATCAGACTCCAGCTGGATCACCATGAGGACCACCACACAGTTTTCTTGATGCCTCTCCTTTGTTTTATAGTTGTTGCTTCTTTGTTAGATGCAAACTTTCATCCCAGCCTGATATTTTGAGCATAGTTGAATATGTTTTCATTCAGGATTGCTTCATTATTTCCACCAGTTGTCGTTCCTGATTGATCTCCTTTTGACTGGAAAAGCAAAATGGCCTTTTCATCAGCACGACTGTGGGGATGGTACTGATGAGGCGATGCTCAGTGCATTATGCAGTTTTGGTTCCATCAAAGTCACATCAGAGAGAGTCATGCAGGTGCTATTTAAAACATCCCTGTGGGAAATCATGTGACTCTTTATTTATACCTCCACAGAAGACCTCATTCATAGTGACTGCTGATCCTCGGCTCGGCCGCCCAGTCTGGTCGATGAAGTCTTTACATGTTTGTGAATCATAATGTTCAGTAAATCTTATGCTTTTGGGAGATTTATTTGAACGGTGGGGGAAGTATGTGCAGACTTTTTACTGCTACATAAATCAATTCTTAAGCATCTCTAGAGCTGCTGAAAAACGTCGGGCGCACCAGAGTGTCATAACAAAGTGAATCAGTGAAGCCTTCTTTCATTTTTTTATGGTCATTGTGCAGATTTGCGTGTAAACTGATGAAACAAAGGAATTAATTGAATCCTTATTGAGGCTGCTGTGAAACAAAACAAAACGTGGAAACCTTTAAAGGGTCTGAAAACTTTGTGTAATTCTAAATTTATTGCACAGTTTTTTGTTTTTACCTCCCTGCCCTTAACATGCTCTGCAGTCATTTCTGAGGAGGTGATGGTCAACCATTTCCTGCCCGGCCTCAGGTGTCTGCACGCCGACATGGAGCAACTATCTCCGGAGCACGAGGTCAGGAGGCACACACACATCTGCAGGCAATAATATGCACAGGGGGATTTCTTGGGTTCATCAGAAACTGACTTCTCATACTTCAGATTCATACATTGGTGCATTATTCACCCATCTGTGCAGTAACACGGCAACAGTCTTTTGCTCCCAGGATATCAAACACATTAAAGACAGTCTGGACCTTTACATCTTTCAGCGTCACACTCCTACGTACCAAACTTATTTGTGTCTGAGTCTCATGCGATGCATTTCATGTGAGCATTTTCCCAAGGTGACTAACAATCAGCTGAACTCTTTTCCTCTGTGCAAGTCCTCTCTGTCTGGAAGCGCTACACCGCAGCCATAAAACATAAATGCATGCAAAGTTTTTGTTGTTTTTTTTGTTTTTTTTGTCTTGATCATGTTGGTACAGAAACAGATGCAAACCACCAGGCGTGCTCTGCTTCAGTACCTCACAGCGTCCTGTTCCTGCATGTTTTTGGTGGCCGTCATTTCTATTTTATTTTATTTTATTTGTGTCCATCCACAGGTGATCCTCAGTTCCATGATCAAAGAGTGTGAAATCAAGGTGGAAAACAGAGGGATGTCAGACGCACAAGGGTGAGAACTGGCATTTGGTCACCTTCGAAAATAACTGCTTTTAGCCTAAAACACCAACAAGGGATCTAAAGTTGTGATGTAATTCTTCCTCTTAAATAAATGTCAGGACTCAGAACTGTGGCTTTATGCCTTAAGGGGGGGAAGAGAGTGTAGGCGTGTTGAAAGCAGCATCATTATGTGGCAGAAAGAAGGAGGAGAAAGATTAAATGTTTAAGTAAAGAGACAAAAGCTGGGACAAAAGCCATGTTGATGGCTTTTTACTCCAACTTGTTAGCTTGTGTTTTGGGTCTTCAAATGTACTTTTATAAAGGAATAAGAAGCGTTAATAGATCTACATGTGTTCACTTTTGAGTTTTTCTCCAAAAACCTAAAGCAAAACTGAGGTAAAAGTTTTCATTCATGGTAATTGTAAAACAAAATCTTTGAAGCAGTTTGCGTTAAACATTTCAGTGTTCAGCTTTGTAAAATTTAGCAAAAATAAAAAAATAAACCAAGAATGAAATAATCTGAATATTATCAAAATAGGAATTCCCTTGTGATGTCTTTGCTTCATGCACAAGAGATTCATAAAAGTGTTTCAGATGCCGAGTGGAACTTCAAACAAGCTACGAAGCATGAACAGATTCATCATATCTGGTTTGACTTTGTTTGTCCATCTGTTGAGCAATCCAGCCGCATGGCAGAAAGCTTTTATTTCTCAGTGTCCGTCAAAATCTTTAAGTCAAAAGAGGAACTTGTGGAGCCGTTAGACAGTAAAAATCAGGAGGGGTTGTATTGGCAAACTGCGTTTCCTCTTTAGAAATAGAAGAAAGGGTAAGGTGTGCTCTGACAGCACAAGATTGTTTTCTTACATTCTCTTTCAGTCAATATATATATATATATATATATATATATGTATGTGTGTGTGTGTGTGTGTGTGTGTGTGTGTGTGTGTGTATATTTATTATTTATTATTTCCTGTTTAAAATGAAACTTCTTTTCCTTATAGATCTATATCCATTGCATCCAGTTTGGTGGGTGAGGATGCCAAGACCAAGTTCCTTAGCAAGATGGGTCAACTGACCACTTCTGGAGCCATGTTGGCGAATGTCTTCCAGAGAAAGAAATAATCCCAGCTCTGACTGAGCAGCTACAACGACTGACTGACGACGGACTGCTCTCTTTGGTTCCTTTTTTTTTTTTTTTCTTTTTAACAGAAGAAAGCATCGGTTAAGCTGAAAGTAGAGGAAAGCCACGCGTGTTTTCTATTCAGTTTGGAGAAATGGGACTTTGCTGATAATAGAAATGATGAAACATCTTTTGCGCAGCAAAGTTACCTGCTGCTTGAAGGAGAGAAGAGATGTGTTTATTTCACAGTGGAAGCCTGTGACGTTTTCACCCTTCGCTCCTGTTTCCCCTCCCTAATCCTTCACCGCAACCAGATGATCGCCACGGACTGGGGTTTGCTTTTCCCGTGCGAGTCAGTGTTAACATTATCATTTCGGGAACAGAAGCGAAGGGGGGGAAGGAATCCGAGCATCGACGATATCACGATAACAAGAAACTCGTTACCTGGACATTTCTGGATGTAAACATAGAGTTTTATTTAATTTCCAACAGCGTACATCTTGCTTCAGAAGACATTTACTCGTCTTTCCAAAACAAAAGTCTGAGCTGAAGCCTGCTGGCTTTCTAGTACAGTTTTCAGGAGGCATCATGTGGTTCGAAAACGGTCACATCAACCAGAAAATGGCTGCGCATCTGTTCAGGATGGCTTCTTCAGTCAGTCTGCACAGCTCAGAGGTTTTGCCTACTTGAAACTAAAAGAAAAGAGAAATGGTTTCGCCTTTATTTCATAAAAGTCTATCTCTGGGTTTTTTTCTTTTTTTTTTTTTTTTTGATAGCTTCTATTTTATAACTTATTTATGTCTTAATGAAGAAAAACAAAACTACTTATTTCCAACTTCCAAAGAAATTTGCACTTCACTTTACTGTTTTGTTCTTTATTATGTATTTTAGGGGTTTTTTCAGTCTTCTAAATGATTATCACTACTGTTATGAATTGGGTTTTTTTTTTTTGTTTTGATTTGTTTTTATGAGTCATTTCGACAATATGAAGTTGAAGAGAACACTGATCTTAATTATTCCTTTTCTGTCCGTTGCATCTCGTCTCAGTGTTGCAGTGTTTCTTATAAATGTACTTTTTGTTTTCTAAAGTGGGTTTTTTGCGCCTATGTCTTTTGTTTGTTTGGTTTTTTTTGGATATGCTCAAAGGCAAACTGAGGAGGGTGGTACTCGTTATGTATATTTGAAATTTGTGTCATGGTGTAATAAAAGATGGAGACCAGTTGTGTATTTATATGAGCTTGTGGAGACTTTGTTGACTGCCTGCGAGCACTTTTAGATGTGTGATGATGGGGGGGGAACAAAAAACACAAAGCTTTCCGTTTGGATTATGGCTCAGGGTGTCAACAGGTGTTAAAGGCTGTAAAACCAAATCCTTTCACAGAAAAAACACTCCTACTGTCTCTTACGACTCACCCTTTGATGTGGTCCATTGTCTGCATAGAGCAACAAACCAAAGTCCATCTTATGGGATTGTCCCAACGACTTGGTCACGGACTAAAGCTTGATCTCTGAGTAACACTGCACTAGTAACACTGTCTCTACATCATTTCACAGACAATCCAGAGAGATCAGGACGTGGTGATGAAGTAATTGCAACATTTTGCATCCAATTCTATCAGTTTTACTGAGCTGCTGTAAAGTGCAGCGAGTTTATTGGTTAAAAAAAGAAAATGGGTCATGGTTATTTAGTGTTTGAACATAACACAAGTTGGCTGTCTACCTGTCAAGGAGAACAATATTTGCATATTTGGGCTAATATTCAACCACCATCACAGATAACTGGACAGGTGGGCAAATACCTGATACACAAATGGAGGAGGGGTGTGTGCGTGCATGTCTATTAGATGTGTATCTGTAGAGTGTTTTTCTAGTGAGGGTGAAAAGTATTTTGTTGGTGTAGCTTCACCGGGTGTGAACCTGTTGCTTCCTGGGTTCCTAAGAAAAATTTTGCTATTTAGTTGTTTTGCAACGTCGCCAGCAGGAACTTGTTACTCACAGCAGAGACCAGGATGACTCACTGATCACATCTGCATCCGAAGGGAGCAGAAGCAGAGCAGATCAAATCCTAAAACCACTGGAACATAGTGGCTAAGCAGCATTATTCCACCCTGCTTTATGTTCATTTGTGTATACGTGTGTTTGTGAGGGTTAATGTGCATGTTTTTCTGCCCGGTGTTCTTTTCCTTGTGCTCATGGGAAATGAAGCCTAACCCTTGAAGCTTCTTCCAAAATCTTTGCATGAAAACAGGCTGTGGCTGTTTTGTTCTTTGTAACGAGTGTGTTTTAAACTAATGGAAACCATTCCCTGACTTATGGTGTATATATGTGTGTGTGTGTGTGTGTGCGTGCGTGTGTGTGTGTGCAGTTTTGCATACATGAGCTGTCTGAAATAACCCTACTTCTTGAACTTTGACCTGCTGCCTTGTGATGCTAAGCAACACAGCCGTCATACTTCCAGTGCCGTACAACCTGAATTGTTGTGGAGCAACATCTTTATACATCAAAACAAGTTGTTTTTTAATTTGGGGCTATTAATGACCTCTGTATGCTGCCAGTTTAGCTTTGCTGTCAGGAGGCAACCTGATGTGAATGCTTGTGGTGCATTCAGAGTCCAGCAGAGGGTTTTTGTTTTTTTGTTTTCTTTATCGCTAAAAGATCTTAATTGCTACTGTGCAAGCTGCAGAGGCCCCACCACAAAACTGCTCCTCTCAGCAGGTTTTTACGGGAAGAGGAGGAGACGGAGGGCAGTCTTCTGGCTCCACTGGCCACGTTTAAAGCTGCCAGCATTCTTCTTTCCATTTAAACTCTTAAAGACTGAAGATTTCTATTGTTAATAATAGCACCCCCCCCCCCCCCCCCCCCCCCCCCCCCTTTCCTTTTCCATTTAACCAAGGCATCTATTTGAGATTTGCATAACTGTTATCTTGAAGAGAACATGTTCCCCCGCCATCCAATCTTCCCTCTCTTGACTTGTGAAAGTAGGGAAAGTAGGCTAGGCCATGCAAATTTACTGGGAAAGCATTCCTCCCCCCCCCCTCCATCCTTCTTTTCATGGGAGTTGAGATTGGCTGCAGCATTTCCTGGAAACAATCACAACACTTTAACAGTATAGATATGATGATGATGATGATGATGGCTCCAGGAAGTAGGTTCTATCCAGCCTACTCACTTCCATGACAGATGGCTCATGTGGGAAGTGAAATCTATGAATGTGACCACATGTTTTGCCTCCCTTATGTTACCTGGAAGAGTTTGGCTCTGAAGTGAGATCATCACTCCAGATGTGTGTCAAGTGTCCTGTCATTCAGAGGTCGTAAGCTTCACTTGGGATTTAAGCAACTAGCATAAAAGAAAACACACTTTTCTGACATAAGTCCATAGACAACTTCTTCAGGAACATGAGATCAGTGCAAGGACGAGGAAGGACGTTTTTCTGTGCGTAACAAGGTGGGAGGAGTTCCCTTTCTCCCTCCCTCCCTCCCTGCCTCCCCCTCATGCCGTTTTTTTACAAGCTGCAGCATGCAGCTCCCTCCACAACGCGTGGGTGAAAGCAGAAGAAAGATGAGGAGGGATGTGAAAACTGCAGCTGCCTGAGTTGGAATGAGACTCGGAATGCCCTGTGAGATGCGCGAAGCCTCCATCGCTTTTTACGCACGGAAGAAAAAGTGATCTGCAGTGATTTGAAGACGCTCGTGTGGACTCTTTCATTTGTGTTTTGCACTGGCAAAAAAGAGAAAAGTTTGTCTAAGAAGCAGCTGTTAATCAGTCAGCAAAGATGAGGATGAACTTTTCCACTAGCTGGATATTCCGCGGCTGGATAACGTGCGTCCTGGTCGCCCTTTACGCACAGGTAACACGTTATTTACAACTTCTAAGTGTTTGTTTACTAGTTAAAAGTGTTGATCCACTTTCTCTGCGCAACATCCATAATTCACTCAAGTATTTAAGCTCATGTAAAATACTGAGAGTCATGGCTTACTTATTTTAAGTATTACCCAACAGAGGATTTGCATAATGGGGGCCTGAAGAAAGGGTGGGAGACTTTGTGTTTTACACTCTGAAACTACTGGAAACTGGTTTATTTGGGTTGAGTCCACAGTTCCAGTGTTTTGACAGCAAAAACGCCGCTGGATGTTCCTCTTTCCTCCACCAAGCACCAACGAGCCAAATGGCACACCCGGAGCCTTACTGGATCCTGTCCAAGGTCTTCTTTTTTTCTTTTTTTTTTTAATGTTTTGCTTAAATATGTGTCCATCCTGCCTGCAACATTGACTTTAGGGAGTTTAGCTGATGATGCAGTTTGTTGAGTTCCTCGTTTCTCTCTGTAAAAGCACTTTTAAGTTATTACATAATGCTGCTGATCATGTCTCAGCTGACCGTCAGAGAAAAATGAAAAGGTCACAATACGCTGTTGTCTAGCAGCTAACACTGTCCAGGTGGAGTGGTTAAGATGTGGTCATGGTGGTGGGACTGCTGGGCACCAGTGAGGTATCACTGCCGGCATTTCCAACAACCATTACTGTAATCGTCCAGTCTTTTACTGGAACAGAGGCTCTTCCTTCCCTATTTTTCCTTGATTTCTCTGTCTGAGTCTCCTAAAGAGAAGGAAAACATGCATGAGATGATACTGTTCCTGCGAGGATTCAGAAACATTGGGACACAGGAGGAGGAAGAGAAGAAGTCCATGCTCAAATAAAGCAAGATGCCTGGAAAAGAAGCCAGTGTGTGCAAGGGGAATGTGTCGTTTTCATTTATGCTTTAAGGTGACTCTGCAAACTCTTGGCTTTGGTTATTTCTCACCGTCGCCGTTCCATCACTGACTCACAGTATCCCCCCAAAAATTCCCCTTCATTCTGTTGGGTTTCAACCACTTAGTCCATTTCATTCCAAATTCATCTCAAACTGTCTGTATGACGTTGAGCAATACTCAATTACTTCAAGATGTTCAGCGCAAAAGAGTCAATATTGTAATTCACAACAATGCTGTGCATTAGTGGACTGGTTGGCTTGCTGAGCCACAATCTAGGCTCCTGTATCTTTTTTTATTAACCATCCATTCATTCTCTCCTGCACTAATGCATTCATTCTGCAATCTTTGTTTTTTCAGTTATTTATTTGTCGCTGTTTCTCCTCTTTGTCTTCATGTCATACGTCCTTTTTTCATTGTGACTTTATTCACCATCTTGTTCTAAATCTGTTAAAGGTCAATCCACCCAGTCACTATCATTACGTTCAGTCTGAAGCAAAAGCGGCGTTGCCTCATAGCAGCAGAACCAAACTTGATGTGACTTTGAAATGCTCAGACATTTAGGGGAGAAATAAGTCATGTAATTACAGTACAGCTTTGTGAGGAGAAAGGAAGAGGTGATACACCCAAATCAAACTCCAGCACAAACATTTGGTAAAGAGATTATAGTTGCTCAAGATCTTGTTGGCAACTTTTATTATGTTCTTCTCAGGTAGTTACATTTCTGTTATATGTGCCTTTGTTTGTCTTCTGGTTTTTGGTTTTTGCTGTTTATGCAGGTTTTAATAGCATTTCCTCATTAGGTTATTTGAATTTGGGTTCACTTCTTTGAATTTTTTAAAAGACAAAAAAAGAGAGAAAAACAAAAAATGAAAATGTAATGTTATTTATGAAGCATGTATGAACTTATTCAATTTTTTGTGTAGGTTCTGCTTGTTTTAATAGTTTTAATAGATTTAATCACAGGTGCAGACATCATACCAAGATTTGGTTGCGCAATATGCTTTTACAGCTACTTATCACAGAACAGGTAAAACCCCCAGAGGCCTTAAAGTCACACCGTGCTTCTCTTGGCTCCCTGCCTACCGCTGCTGCAGCCGTTATGCAAATTCTGTTATCCTCTGGAATCAAAAGGAAAGCCCTCTGCATCATAGTCACGTTTGATGGGATCGCACAAGTATTGAAGTGTTTTGTTTATTTTTTGTTTTTTTACATATATAAAAAAAGACTGCAAGGAAATTGAGATAAAAAGGAGCCATACTGCCAAATGTAACCAAAGCGGTGAGACTTTATTTCATTCATATGTTCGACCTCTTCCCTTCTCCATTTCCACCATTTATGCATTCATACTTATATATTTAAATTTATATGATCATGTTTGCTTTGAGGTTGAAAGATCTATCCAGGCCGTGATGACAACCTATAATCTTACAGGGTGGATCAGCTGTTTTTCTTTCACATATACACATTTATATATTTAGTAAGTCAAAACAAATACCTCATGGACTTGAGACCCAATGTTTAGATGTGGCCTCGACAACAATAGAAAAATACAGTTCCCAGCATTCCTTTGGTTTCCTGCACATTCTGGCCTGACTTTGTGATTGTTTCAGCTTCTTTGTATGGGAATCATCCTTCTGTCACTTGGCTCTGTTGCAGCACATGGTCCTCATTAATGCTGCGGTGCGAGCATCTGAGCACCGCGCATCGTTATCCCTCTGGTTGGATTAGAAAACAAAGGCTGGCTGATGTGTGACTCTGAGAGGAGGTAGTTAAATGCATGCCAGTGTTCTTGTTAGGGATGTTTGTTGCCCAAAGCGGCACAGACTGAAACAGAGACCAAACAGAGTTCAACATGGAGGTGTGAGAGGGAGGCAGGAAGGGATATGATGATAAGAAAGAGGTCAGGGGCTAATTGTGATTTAGATTTACTGTTTGGGAACTGACTGCATTAAGACTTCATGTAAAGAATTGATTATGCGGGTAACATACAGATGCTCTGTGGGATAGAAAAGATGGCTGGTGAGTTGGGCTTGATGACAGGTGTGGAAGTTTAAATATACTTCCTCTGAATGTTGCCTGTGGGGTAAACTGAACATCTGCACTACCAGCAGTACAAATTACCGCATGAATGGCTGAATAAGTGTATGATTTCAAGGGAAAAAGGAAAGTGAAAAAAGCTGAATGACAAAGTCAGAGAGGTCGGTGCAAGGTCAGAGAGAAATCTTGCTTTCAAGTTGTATTTTTCTACTTTTATATATAGACGTTGTGGCTTTGGCATCAACTCTGTCATAACAGCCAAATACTCTAATTCAGCAGAGCAGCGAGGAGTTCGCAGGCCGCAAATTAAGGGCGAATGGAGGGCGTGTGCTGCTGCACTCATGTGTGAGACTTTGTTGTACATTTGCAGCCTTTTGTATCCACGCCAGATTTAATGTGTGTGTGTTTTTTTTTTTTAAAAATGCAGTTGAATCATCATCGTAGCAGCTGTGAACATTATACTTTTTAACAGCACACTGGTGGAGATCAGGAGCGTACCCACAAGTCCACAAGAGCTGATTTTCCTCTTATGTAACTGGGACAATGTGAGTTTAGTTTGCCATGCCGGCCCTGTGGTCAGGTGTTTCTGAGAGTGTGGAAACATTTCCTGGGCATGTCTTGGAAATCTTTTTAGCCATCCTCCTCCTCACATTACTCACAGCCATCTCATGAAATCACATGCTGCTTTGAAAGATGATCTGAACAAGATGAAAATGAAAAGCATGAATTCTACAGCAGAGAATTCGGGTTATCAAAGTCTAAATATGCAAACTTTTGCTTCATATTCTTGAGGTATGTGATGTACGAGTGTGAGAACTGATTCTTTTGATTCTTAATCCTCTATTATTTGTTGCCACGAAATGTCTAAACATGCATGAAGCTAATCTTAGGTTTTGATATTTCTTTTAGAATTCATTGTCCAAAGGTCTTCAGTGTGAAGTGACACAATACTTAAGAGACTCCAAATGCTGCAACAAGTGTAAACCAGGTAATAACACACTCGCACCAATTCACACTGACGCAAAATACAAGAGAGAAGTGTGAGAATCTGATTTACTCACTGCAACTGGCATCAAATAAAAATACATTTTCATTCACAAAGGCAAATCAAAAGAGGAAGGATGTCCATAAATGGAACATTTTGGCTTAACATAGCACAGACGTGCACGTGCTCTCACAACCATGCATTGAAATTTTAGTTTAGTACTTAAAAAGAGGAAATGGTTTGATTCATTTACCACTCTTTATCCATTGTGTCCCAGTTATTAAATCCTTCTGTCTGTCTTTCTTCCTCCTCTGGCTCTTGTCTTTTTATTAGGCTCCCGTGTGCTTTCTCACTGCAAGGGTTCGCAGCAGACGACATGTGTTAGCTGCAATCATGGTGAATATCAGCCTGGTATGACTCAAGAAACACGCTGTCTGCTGCAGAGAGTCTGCGATCCAGGTCAGTTTTGTGCACGGTGTGAAGCAAACTGGGCAGAACGGAGCAAAAGTTGAAAATATTCTCCAGGAAAATTGTCTCAAGAGGCTGCAGATGAGAAAATAAAGTCAGCTTCTATGATTTCTCAAGAGCAAATCCAGTGAAAATGTTCAAGAACTTTTAATGCAAAACAGATTCAGCTTATCGTTTATTTCAAGGATCTGTGCTGAGAAACTCACTGATGTGACTTCCAGGGAAGGGTTTCATGGCACGGCCTGAAAACTTTGAGGCAGAGGAGCCATGCCGCTGCCGGAAGGGCTTCCAGTGCCATCCCATCAACTGTGAATACTGTGAGAAGATACCCACCTGTGGCCCCGGTTTCGGTCTTGAAGCGGATTCCGGTAAAAAGCAGAAATCCTTGGTGGAAACATGTTCCAAAAGCCTTTCATTCAAAGATGTTTGAAAATGCATGTGCTTGTTTCCAGGCTCAGCAAATGGAAGAAAAATCTGCGTCCCGTGTAAGAAAGGCTTCTTCTCTGCAGACGATAATGCAGAACAATGCAAACCGTGGACCAAGTAAGTGCAAACACACACTCTGATAGGTTTTAGCCTGGAATGTTCTGATGTGTTTTGGAGGAAAAATGCCTTCAGGTTACTCTCCTCACCAGCTAGTATGAGTAATGTGTTCACCACTTCCCCTGGAATCCTGGCTGGAGGCACCAGCTTC
Source organism: Telmatherina bonti (assembly GCF_933228915.1). Classification (NCBI taxonomy): domain Eukaryota; kingdom Metazoa; phylum Chordata; class Actinopteri; order Atheriniformes; family Telmatherinidae; genus Telmatherina; species Telmatherina bonti. The sequence continues at coordinate 13,675,497 of NC_136618.1, forward strand.
CACTGCCGGCTGGTTCTGTAATGACGATAATGACGATGGTCAGAGATAGAAAGAAAAACAGTTTTTTTTGGCCACTTCTTTCTATTTATCGTCATTGTAGAGCCACTGGTACATATTGGCTGGTTGCCTGGTGTAAATATAAAGGGGAGGAAAGGAATAAAACAAATAGCATGTGAGCTTATGCAAATCTTCCTCTTCAGTCTTCAGTTCTTGTGATTTCGTCTGGTTTTGCAGTTGCAAAGCTGGAGGCAGGAATGAGACCCGGCCAGGCAGCGCCCAGGCTGATGCAGTGTGTGGACTGCCTCCGCATGGTAAGACAGACATGTTCACTTTATCTCAACATATACCGTACAAATCTTCAAGTTCTGTTATTGCAAAGCTCTTCTGAAGGTTAAATGTCAAAGAAAATGTCGAAAATCAACAACGTTTGCAGTTGACTGTTTGTATGTGACTGCTATCAGTCTGTAGAGAACATTTATGAGTGATAGCTGACGGACAGCAACAATAAAAAAATAAATAAAAAAGCTCTAAAAATGTATTTCTTCCAGGTACAGCACCCTCCTGGGCTATAGTTTCTGTCCTGTTAGTCATTACTGTTCTGTGTCTCCTCATTCTGCTGCTCTTCTGCTACAAGGACAAGCTAAAGCTACTCTCCGGTGAGTCAAAATCCTGCATTTTTAATACGGCTCTACACAAGCTTACGACTGATTTAATGCCTATGTCTCGAAAAATACATACATTTTTGAACACAAGTGGATTTCCTGTCCGCATGTTACTTCCTCATGAGATATATAATGTCAACTTTTTCAGTTAATCTTCGATCCTGTGTCCAGAATCTGAAGAGGACCAGGATACAGCAGGTATAAGATTTCTGTTGCCAAGCAATGGAGATGAATGAAGAAATTGCAAACCTTTATATTTCATACATCACATGTGGTTTAAAGAGAGACAAATGATACATTTCTTACTCGTCTTTTAATGTTTATTTCATTCTTTTGATCATTCTAGGAGACTTTGGCTCCTCTTTACCCAAGCGGAGCAGCAGGAAGACCTAAATGTACACCTTGTGAGATTACCAAACTCATGTACCAAGCACCCCAAGGTCCTGAAAATGATCCCCTGTGCAACTTCCCCGCCTCTGTCTCCGATGTCAGGGTCCCTCTGTCCTTCCCAGAGGAAATGACAGACAAAGGAGGGCTTAAAGAGAGAATGATGACAGAGGATCGAAGCGAAGGGTCGGCTGAACCGGAGGAGGTATCGGAGGAAGAGATTGTGAGCGTGTCTCCGCTTTTGGCAAGCTCCTGTGTGTGTGTCATCACTGTGCGTGAGCCGCTGGAAGTAGGGGAGAATGAGGACTGTAGCCAGGCTGTTAGTCCTGGAACACCGGGATCCTGCTCATGTGGTGGCCTGGAAGGAGACAGGGACGGAGAACAGAACGGAGAAGAGGACAAAAGCGAAAGAGCAGGAGAAAGCCACAGTGGAAGTCGAGAAAATACCGCATCATCTATGAGTGAGGCAAGCGTTGCGTCTCTTGTCTCGCTCTCTTGTCCTCTCCTGCACACCCACTCTGCGTTTCCTGCTTCCAGCCCACCCCCTGAGCTGTGCCTGCCTTTGTCTCAGGCTCAGGTGAAGCCACAGCTTAAATGTGACCTGACTGACAGATCGCTGGTGAAACAGGAGGGATTACACGGACTGACCAGCACAGACTCAGCCTCCACAGAAAACAGCTTATCCTCCGCCGTGACCTCAGTCAGCCCCCTGAAGACTTCTGTGTCTGTCGGAAATCTTTACTTGGACAATCTCCCTGAGGCCTCAGTCTCAGAGCGAGACCAGGGAATTTCCTGGGGGGATAGCAGGGAGAAGTTCTTGATGGGAGAGTCAGAACTGGAGTGCTTACCAGAGAGCCTCCACAGTCACCTGACTGAACCAAGTCTAACCTCAGGTGGGAAAAACCGAAAAATGAAACGATTTTCAGTTTAATTACATTACTTATTTGTGTGTTGCTCCTTCTAAACTAATTCAAACTTTATTTAAACAACAGAAGCTACTCCTATACATGATCTGATACTTTTCATAGGAAAGTTGTCTTTCCCCAGACTAGGTGGGACCAGCCACAAGCCATGGCTAAATGACATAGAGATTGGTTTTAATGGAAAGTTTTGCTGTCACATTGGTGCGACGTGTATTGTCCTCACAGGAACTCTTCATGTGCTGCCAAAGATAAAAATCTGCGGGAAACATGTTTATACAAAGCGCCTCCAGCAGCGAGTGATTCGCTCAGCCTGATGGGGACAGCGGTTAGCGCGAACTCCAGCGTTATTAGCCGAACACGTTGAATACAACTCATAACAGAGGATTGGTTTCAGTGCAACAATGAGAGGTTTGCCTGATTGTTTCCGAGAAGTATGTCTTATTAAAGTCAGTATTGAGAGCTGGATGCTGAATTCTGGGAGACCACACAGGGAGCAGGAAAAAGATATGTGTGTGTGTGTGTATGATGTCTCACTGAACCACCGGAACCACACTCTTACAAATACTCCTCATTGTGTGTGTGCGCGCATCAGTGTGAACTGTGCCATCTACAGCACAAAGCTCCTGTTTACCCAGAGTTCCATAGGGTTGCGCAAAGTGACCACAGCTTTAATTGAAGCAAGATGTGCAGCTTGAGTAATACTTTTATAACCCTAACCCTCCCAACAAAAACACACCATCTTTTTAAAGCTTTTTTTTTTTTTTTTCAACTCTCACTGATGACTATTTTAATTACAAGCCTGCTGGTTTAAAATGATTTCCCATCACGCAGTAATGACTAATTAACTCCAATTCCCGCATATGCTATTTCAAGGCTAAGTAAGAGTCAAAGGTTTCACCTGCAAACTCCAAAAGTCTCACAGCAAGCTCCCATTCTGCACATCAGAATTATCTTTTAGAAGCTGCTTATGATCGATATGGTCTTAACGTGACTGAATACACACATCTTTCTATCCCAGTGGCAGATTACCGGGAGAAAGCAGTAGATTTATTTTGAAGCTTGCATGGTTTTGTTGGACACCGAGTAAGAGAGGTGTTCTGCAGCAGTCTGGTTTTTACCTCTGCCAACGAAGCGGAGAGCTACATTCAGAAAAAAAAATGTGAGTGGAATCGAGACAGAATAAACAGAAGAACCCAAGCAGATTCCATTGAGCTTTGTTTTCAAAGCTGTGGTAAAATGACATATTTTCTTGCTCGACCTCTTAGACTGGTATTCTGGGAAAACAGCTCTGGGAACAGACACACACTTTCTGTGAGGGTGTGATGGTGTCTGCTTGTCTTTTGAACTTTTAAAGGGCGAACTTTGCTTTTCGGTGTGTGTATGTCGATGTATACATGTCCACCAGAAAGTGTTTGTTTTATTTAATGTGATTGTGTGTGTGTATGTGTGCATGCGCACGGATGAGACACGAGCTGTGAGTCACAGAGGGTCGGCTTGTTTTCTTGGCTGGAGAGTCAGACGGGAGTTGGGAGGAAGTAGGAAGCAGAGGCTTAAAGTCGTGAATTGGGACTTAAAAAACAAAAACACAGATTTTTCTCATAACTCACCTGATTGGTTTGGTTCTCAAACTTTACACCCACATAGAAAGTTCTCTTTTTAAAAAAAAAAATTATATTGTAAGATGTAATTAACGTCATGAGAGCTGTATTTCACCACATTCTGGATACATTTTGGTCTTCATAGGTCTTGAGTTTCTCACACTACATGTGCTGCTGGAGTGGCTAGAAGGAAATTATATGGTGGACAATGTAGCTGTGGTCTGTCTATGGTCATCCTGCATCGTCATGACACCCACTGTCCGTTAGTCACCCGAGGTTAGCCAACATGAAGTCCCTTTTTCACTCACGGGCCTGTGTTTGGTTGGGAATTGAAAGCCTTACGTAGTCATGCCGTGAATATTTCCACACATTTCATTATAAGGTGTTACATCACTTTCCTCTGCGTATAATCTCTTGTGTTTATGTCTTTTTTTTCCATTTAGGTTTGGTGTCTGGGAACCACAACACTACCTTCATCTCCAGCGGTCAGGTGATGAACTTCAGCGGCGACGTCATCGTCGTTTACGTTAGCCAGACGTCTCATGGCAGCGATGAAGGCGGGCAGGACGATGCCTTCGGGAGCCCCGTTCAGGAGGAGTCCAGTGAGACAGCTCTGTTTTTCCAAAGCAGCCAGAGACCGCAAGGAGACTCCATCTCCCACAGCACCTTGCAAGACGAGACGCTGCCGGTCCAGGAGGTGATGGAGAAGCAGCTCTCAGAAAAGTGAAAAGTGGCCAGTGTCAAGATGCTGATTGTCTCCACAGCCATCAGTTAGACCTTGCACAACTCTGACACTTTCTCTTACGTCACCTTGCTTCAACAAAGACAACATGTTTATTAAAATGACAGCATTGACTTCACTTTTCCAGTTTTTTTTTTTTTTCATTTTAGACCAAAGGAAGGAAAGATTTGTTCTTTGAATCTTTGAATTCAGTCTTTTATGATTGTTTCCTTTGCTTAATTTGTGACTGAATCTTTCCTGGTATTTATTTCTAGTGGAAATATTGCAAGACTTTTTCAAATGGAAACTCCCTTCTTTCCTGACAAGAAGGGGGAATTTAGTTGGGATGTTGAACTGGGGTTCAGACTGGAAAAAAAATTTTTTTCTTCTTTTTTTGTCATGGAAACACCAATTGGATCTTGACACCAAAAACTTGCTGCGGATTTAATTGGTCACCTTTGATTACGAAGAGCCCACGCTGAAGCCAGAAGTCTTTTCCTTAATACATGTGCCATCTGGAGGATTTTAAGACTTTCCTTACAAACAAAATATCCACCATGTGGAAATCGTTTTTAATATTTTCATCATAGAAAATTGAATTTTCTTGCTACAATGAGATCTGGCAGGACAGTATCTAAACTTGCACAAAAGTGGTGATGAATTTATAAGCATTTCATTGGTTGAAGTTTTGTTTTTCTGGTGTGCGGGATTGGACTGAAGCTATTTCACGCTGAAGAGAAATCTCCAGATTTGGTATGAAGCTTGTTTAGCTTGTATGTAGACATTGTATATTTCTCTTCTCATTGCACCACAAGTGCAGTTTTTAAAAAAAACAAACAAAAATGCTATGCATTTGTTAAGCTATTTTATTACTGTTTTTTTTTTTTCCATTTTATTTTAATGTGCAAGCATTGATGAAGAAATGTGTGTTTCAAATAATTTTACTAAGAAAATCCTTTATGTATTTTTTGGAGGTTGCAAAATGTGATTGATTTTTGTACAGATTTTAAAGTATGATGTATTTTTGATGTATTTTATTCTTTCTTTTTATGTGTGGTGTTACTGTGTGAAATCATTTGATGCCCCTATCACTGGGTACAAAATACGCACATTTTAACACTTTAAAGCAACACTATAGAACTTTGCGACAATAAAACTCTAAGTTTCTGAGGCATTTTGATGCTACACTGACATTTTTCATGCACATTCCTGGAGCTGCCATTGGCACGCAGAAGCCCAAAACCCAAAAAACCACATTCCACAATTTTTTTCCAGCCTGTAGCATCATATGACAGCTCCTTTTTTTTTCTCTTTAAGGCACCTGCACCACACACTCACTGCGGGATAGCAACACACTGGCCTAACGTGCTTTATTGCTGATTCAAAAATAAAATACAAAAGAACAATTAGAGGAAGCAAGAATAAGAAAGAACAAGAGGTAAGACAAAAGTAGACATTGAAGAGACTTTTACTGCCCGGAGAGCGCTCAGAGAAGAGACAAGACAGCCTTTATAACAGGGAGCCAAAATCAGAAAGATCTGCCAAAGTTCAGTAGTGTTGCTTTAAAGAAGCTGTTCAATCACAACTCCAACAGCTTTAACAAATCAACTTTCAAAAGAAAAAAAAAAGAAATAAATCATGTACATATAAATGAAACTTGTTTCAATGAATAAATATCAAACTATTTTGATTGGAAATTAAATGTGTTTTCAATCTAGTTTTTTCAAGCATGGCTGCTATTCTGCATTCCGTGGTTTCTCTCTGTCAAATTTCCTATTTTTGGGACAGACAAATTACAATGAAAGGCTTGTTGATCTCATGATGATCTTTAATCTCTGTGAGGCAATTTTAATTACATATGCGGTACAGCCTTATAGTCTTTGTCCCAGTGCTGACAGACAAGCAGCCTTTCATCAGGCCTGGGGATGGCAAGCAGCTGTGAGGAGAAGTCGCTCCAGCAGTCAGACCAGCTAGCGTCACAGAAAAGACCACATGAGAGTAACTGGCAGCATTCATTTAGGCCTGGTTTGGGTCAACAGGAGTGTGTTTATGCGTGTATGTGTGTGTGTGTGTGCGTTTATGTGCGTGTTGTCTCAGATTATTTTATGGTTGTTTGGGAAAACAGGAAGTTATGACTAGCTTTCACATGGTTTATAAAAGAGATGGCTGGCCGGCTAACAGAACTTGTCTGTAGAGGTAAAGTTTCAGCTTTTTTTTTTCTTTAAATGTGTGAGAGAGCAGTGAAGACAGGAAGTGTTAAATTCCTTAAAATTGCTAAAGTCCACCCTCTAGTGGTACCTGAGAGTCAGTCAGTCAGTCAGTCAAGCTGGAGCCTATGCTAGCACCCACCTGAGATACAACAAATAGAAAATAAACATAAACATGCAATGCTGGAAAAGACGTGAACATGCATTTTTCTGCATTTGTTTCTATCAGCAAGCTTCAAAAGAAATTGGATCTAATTATTCAGGCATATAACGTTGACTATATATCCTGACTTTGTATAGTGCACGTTGTTAGAACTGAACTGGGTCCCCTCTTGTCTTCACAGCTGCATTAATTCATCAAGATGTGGGAAATATTCCTGAAGATTTTGCATATTGAGGTGATAGCATGACTCAGTTGCTTCAGATTTGTCAGCTGGACATCCCTGATGAGAGTCTCCTGTTCCACCACACCCCAAAGGTGCTTCAGTGGATTAAGAAGGCAGCTGTGGACGGCGACTGTGGAGGCCACGGGAGTACGGACTCATTACATTCAAGAAACCAGTTGAAGAGGATTTGAGCTTTGTTACATGGTGCACTGTCCTGCTTTGTTAAAATATTTATTTTCTTATAATGACCCATTTATATCCACTGCAAATAGATATGAATAGATATAATTACCCATTTATATTTATTTGCAGTGGGTCCATATACATGGCAGCTGCCATATTTGTCCCACTATTTTTGCTATGGTGTATTTCAATGGCCAAACAAAGTGAGAAAGTGTAACATGAGAAACCTCAGAGTTTTGTTCTGGCTTTGCTTGATAGGTGCTCAACCAGGAGTCCCCAAGTCTTGTCCTAAAGCGCAACTATTTTGCAGCTTTTAGATGCAATCCTTCTCCAGCACACCTGAATCAAATGAATGGCTTGTTACCAGGCCGCTGCAGTGCTGAATGAGGGAATTCAGTCATTTCATTCAGGTGTGTTGGGGAAGGGTTGCATCTAAAAGTTGCAGGATGATAGAACTAGATGACCGGAGCATCACTTGAGATAAGTAGACACATTTAAAAGCACATAGAAGAAGACAGTACGCATGTACACAAATTGGAAGTGGTTTCCTTTATTGCAGTCAGTGCAGCGCTTGAGGCCTAAAGATGAACTCACAGATGAAAACATGTTTATGTCTGGATGAATTTTGGCCACTATGAGCCAAGCACAATTGTGCTTGGCTTTTAAAGGCATGTCTGTGCTCATCTTTGGTACTTGATGTCAATACTTCCTACACCCTGTACCTTTGATGCATTCTACATGAGGAGATGGAAAGATGCCTTTCAGTCATATGCAACAGATCTGTGAAGTCTCCTCTGATTCTAACATCAATAGCACACGTTGGTCCAGACAACTTCTGCTCACTTCATATCTTCTTTTTCTAACAATTTTGAGAAAAACATTCAGAGCATTCTATGTAAACCCCTTTCATTTTTCATTTTTTGTGAGAAAAAATTCAACTTGATCAGCAGTTCCTCAAATACTTAGACCAACCTTGTCTGCTGCCAACAACTGGACCACTTTCAAAGTAACTTGAATCCCTGCTCTTACCCTTCCAATGCTTAGTTTAAACTTCATCAAGTCATCTTGTATGTCTACATGCACACAGTTAGTGCTGTGTGATTCGGCCTAATGAAGTGACGACTGAGCGTAAATGGTGAATAAGTAGATATTAAGCAGAACTGCAGCAGCACACCAGTATATAGTTTAGTAGATTCTGTTTAAGGCAGAACTCTGCATATGGTAATTTTTTTTCCTCATGGTTATCTTGCCTTGTTTGCTGGTGCTGATTTCAGATTTCTTTGAGTTGTGGCGTGACTTTAGATGATCTAGACATTTAGCCACTCCAGCAGCACATGTAGCAACCAACCAGAGTGTCTGGTTGTTTCTCCTTTCATAGTCATTAAAAACAAAACAAAATATAGTCATTGAAAGCAAACATAATTCTCCTTAAAGAAGAACAAACCCAGTCTTGACTAATATTTTAAACTGAGCTCTCGTAATGCTGTCTTTAACATCAATCAGGACTAAAACAGCGGCAGCTATCAGCTACTGGAGCAGCAGCCAAACATGTTCAGTTCGGGGGACTGTGCAAGCCCAAGGAAAGCACCAGAAAATCCACATTAATAAAATGCTGAAATTACAGTCGTCTCACCTGTGGAAACAGGTTTTGAGTTTCCGCTGCAGACTTGCAGTAGATCCTGACAACCAAAGTTAGCTCGCTGAGGCAGTTTCTGGTTACTTCAGAGATACCAATTTTTTTCTGAAGTCATGATCTTTCAACTGTACTAATTATTTGAAAACTTATATCTCTAAACACTGTCTGATTTGGTTTAAAAAGTTCTGTAACTTTATATGTGTAAAACATCTGAGCACCCTCTGTATACCTGGCAGATGCTGCAGGGCATCATATATTAACTTTGGGAACAAAAACTGAAAAGTACGAAGCCACATAACATCAATATTCATGTTCAGTGCGACAAGTTTGATCAAACTAGCTCTAAATACAAAAACCTTCTCTGTTATGTAACCTCACTGAGATACTCACTAATATCTCTTGTCATGTGACCTTAATGGATTAGTTATAACAACTGACTTTGAACAGTGGGCCATTAAGAACCAATGATGACTTCCTGGTGCACAGAAAAGCATTTAAAGGAAAAATAAAGCAGTTGTTTTTATCAAATGTGCCTTCCTCTCTTCCACATTGCCAGACCAAAGTCCTGGAACAGCTTCAGTCAAAGAACGGGCGGCTTAAAGTTTAAGTGGAAGTTTTACCTTTTTATTTGGTCTCTAAACTCAAAGATGCAAACTTTAAGGTAAGAGATTTCTCCAAAAAATGATTAATACTATAAAGAAAGAAGACTGAAACAAAAAAAGACTTTTTAAGAGGTGAAGTTGTTGTGCATGGTTAGTATTCAGAGTAGCATAAAAAAGAAAAATCTAACACATTGATTAATTCCTGCAGATCAGAGTTTCAGCCAGTTAGAAAATGTTTCTTTGAGTTCAACCACGGAAACATCAAATCAATCTTTACATTTCTGTTTTAAACATGCCTGTTTCTGATGTTGTCTGTTTTTCCCGGGGGTGTGAAACACGTCACACACTTAGCAATAACTGCAAACCAACTTGTACTTACAAACTCACATGTATTTTTTAGATTGTTTCACAATTATTATTTCACTTTTTTATCTGACGGGACTTGATGTAATCTGTTCCATGTGTCAACACTGAACTAACCATTTACATCTCACGCCTAATTCATCAGGTCTCTGTTCCTCTCGAAGCTGTCCTCGGATGTGCGTTTAGAGGGGAAGACCGCCATAGTAACAGGAGGCAACACTGGAATCGGCAAAGAAACTGTTAAAGATTTAGCAGCAAGAGGCAAGCAGACACTTTTACACATTTAAAGACAAGCTAAGGCCATAATTATGGTTGTTTTCTCTGTAAAAGATGTTAAAAAATTTACATTAAAATGACCAAAATTAAATTCTACTGAGTCAATATTAATAAACAAAAAAAAAAACAAAAAAAACAGCAGAAGAAACTATTAACTTGTTCAGATTTCAGCGTGTGTGCACATGAAAACCCACTCACCATTATGTCATAAATCACTCCTTGGTAGGTGCTCGGGTGATTTTGGCGTGCAGAGACCTGGCAAAGGGAGAAAAAGCTGCTTCTGACATCATGACGGAGGTGAATGGAGCCAAGGTAGTTGTTAGGCAGCTCGATCTATCTGACACCAAGTCAATATGCCTGTTTGCTGAGAATATCTACAACAGTGGGTGACATGCACACACACTCTAACACACATAAAAACACAATTCTATGTTTTATAGCAACTGTAACACATAATAATATCCTGTTTTCCAGCTGAGAAGGTGCTTCACTATCTGATCAACAATGCAGGCGTGGCTATTTGTCCTTATGGCAAGACAGTGGATGGTTATGAGACGCAGTTTGGAGTGAATCATCTGGGTAGGAGATTTAAACGTAATAGAAATACACAACTTTGGGTAAATTTATCTGCATATTTTATGTTATGCATATATGGAAGTAATGATCACCCACTTCTTTCCAGTGTGTTTCTCCTAAACATTCAATGAATTGTTCCTAATTTCCTGGTTGTTATTTATTTTAAAGTAATGTAACACCTACAGGATGCAGCAAACTTTTCCTTTTTTTTTTTCTGTTGCTCTGAATTAGTCACATGTTCTTCAGTACTTCTGCTCCTTTTCTGCCTCCTCAGGTCACTTCTTCTTGACCTTCCTGCTGCTGGACTTGCTGAAACACTCGGCCCCATCCCGAGTGATCAACTTGTCATCGGCAGCTCACGCCATGGGCAAAATCCAGTTTGATGACCTGAACGCGGAGAAGGATTACCACCCTGTCAGGGCCTATGCGCAGAGCAAGCTGGCTAATGTGCTGTTTACCAGGGAGCTGGCCAAAAGGGTGGAGGGTAGGTTGTATGGCTGTGAAACAGAGACAGACCACGTACGCTTGATTACATGAGCCTTCTTGTGCTTGTTGGTCTATTTCTTTGTGCGTAGAAAAACTAATTTTTGTCTCTTGCCAGTGTGAGAGTCTCATGCCTTAACCACAAGTCCCCAGAGCAAGAATCAGAGCAGGCAGAAATGTTTCCAAGGAAAACACACAATCACTCTTCCACCAACCAGAGCTTGTTTGGCACTCTCGTGGTTAATCTGACAGTTTCTGCTGAAATAATAGTGTCTTTATAAGAACTTAGTCTTTATAAGCTGGAATTAGTTTATTACACTGTATGCATGGATTTCATATGCATTTTAAATTAAAACTGAGAATGAAGCAACTATACAAATAAATTCTAATTTGTTATTTAGGGTATTTCTTTTAATGTTAACTTGGATTAAACACAAAAGAATGAAGAGTCATAAGTATCCCGTTTATATAAGAGGAACCTCTGAAGCTAAATCCAACCTTGCTCTCCAGCTCTAGGTGTGATGGCATTCTCAGTGGACCCCGGCATGGTGAATACTGAGATCACAAGGCACATCCGGCGCCCTCTAGTGGATATTGCGAAGACATTCAGTTTCCTGATGAGGACCCCTGCTGAGGGTGCTTATACCACCATCTACTGCATCATAACCCCTGACAGCCAAATGCTCACTGGAGGATTCTACAGGTAGGTTTAAAGGCAGAAATTAGTCAAACATGGCCTCTCATTGAAGCAGAAATGACTGGCAATCTAACACCAAACAAATGTAAACAACAGCGTGTTTTTCATTTCTGTCATTGTTGGGAAGAAATGTTGTCAGGAACTGGAATATATTTATCAAAGTCATAATATCTAGAGAATTTATGTCTAATTTCGTCTTCTTCCCTCTTCGTACAGGGACTGTGCCCGTGCAGACATCTGCTGGGCGGGTCAGGATGACGGCACTGCCTTGAAGTTGTGGGCCATAAGCTGCCACATGCTAGGCATCCGCTGGAGATGAACAGCAGCAACATTCATATGCAGTGACACCCTTTTCATGCTATAAATTTAGCTAGTCTTACTCATTGCATGTGACAGACATGATTTGTGTGAGCAGACTAACACAGGTCTACATCAGACTATTGTAATAGTTGGTTGGAAACTAAACTGCTGAAATGAAATAAATGCAGAAATATAAAAATGGCTCAATAAACAAATTGACATGGCAATGAATTATACACAACAGAACAAAAGTTAATTTGGTTCAGAAAATGTGACAAATTTACATGCAGCAGTCTGTAATGTGTAATAACCTTAATGCATCGGAGCAGCTGTGAATCACAAGCTAACTTCTCAGGTGCTGTGATGCATCCTGTTACATTTTGAGAAACAAACATGTAAGTTTTATTCTCTAAATGGATCTTAATAAAGTAATTAAAGGTAATGATTGGATGAATTACACTGCTGAGTGCAGTAGACTGGACCAAACTGAGGAGCTGATCGTGATGCTCTTATCTGGCAGGGGAAGACTGGGAAATGAGACAATGACAGACATATTTATTCAGCAATTAAAATAATCAATCATAAGTTATTGAATTTATTTTTGTTTATAACAATCAGTGTGATGACAGAATTAAGGGAGGCAAGAGAGGCATGTTTTTCCCTGGCAGCAGCTGCTGTGGTGGAAAGAGGAGAAGAAGAAGGAAACCAGCATTTTGGGGAAGGTTCAGAAGGTTTATATGTTATTGTACACATCTGCAGCTGGAATCCTTTCAGTTACCTCATCTCCAAAACAGTCAACAGTCGTGATTTTTAGCTAAAGAAAGTGACATGCTGAAGTGCCTGTAGTCTCCTGTTGATAATCAGCCATTTCTGTGGGAGTGACCCTTTCAAACCCCCCTTTTCCCACCTGACGGCACCAGTGGCAGAACCAGAGTCAGACAGAGCTAGGCAGGCTTGTTCTCCCTGCGGTAACATCATGCTATCTGTTCAGTGTTGTTGACCAGTAGTGGAAGATCTGCCTCCAAGAAACTCTTTGAAAGAAACCTCCCCTCCAGACACACACACACACACACACACACACACACACACACACACGCACGCACGCACGCACGCACGCACGCACGCACACACACACTCACCTTTTATTACATATATACATGTAAAATTCTGACAGAGACATACAAAAAGGAAATTAATATGCTTGGAGAAATAAATATAAGGAGAAAATGCAAAACTGGAAATAACAAGGAAGTAAATATGACTGAATTTAAAAAAGTATCATCAATAAATGAATCAATTTTCAGTATTTTGGGAATAATAAAATCTAAAAGGAAAATAACAGAAATGAATAAATACAAGCATCAAGGTAATTTGGGAAAAAAATTAAAAAACATAAAATAAGTAAATAAACAGAAAATAAGGTTAAAAAAAAAAAAAAGTAGGACTATTTAATCCAAAGTTAAATGAAAAAGATTAAAAATAAGGATAAAAATCATGCACATAAATCACATTTTATAGGTCTCTCAATGAAAAAATAATATTTTAATGTTCTTTGTATGATTCATCACCATGACATTTTTTTATTGATCCTTTTTCTGTATTCATTTTTTATTTTGGTGGTTTCAAGTAGTTGATGTTTCCCAGTGAGAAAAAAAGGCATGAAGAAGATGCTCTAATTAAAAATGTCCTCAAGTATTCTTGTGAGTTCAATTGCAGTTTGTTTTCCTTCTACTTTCTTTCCAATTATTTTAATTCTCTGGGGAAAAGTATCCAGATGTTTGTTTTGCCTCTTTTATTGATTTCATTATCAACTTTTTAGATTTTTTGTTATTTTGTTGCTTTGAGTCATTTAAACAGCATGTTATTTCCCACTTTGCATCTTTCTGTTAATCTGTTTTGTTGAGTCTGCGATGGAAACGGTAACAACAATCTATTGTAATGGTGCAACTGGGAATTAATTATTTTTGCTGTCTTATGTGAAATAACTCATTTTCTTGTGTTAATAAGTGAGACAAGACAAATTAAACATTTAGAAGACAACCTACGAGGAACTTGATAATGAGCTTTAAGACTGCATGAAGAGTCTTGTTTACAGCAGAAAGCAGCACTGATGATAAAAGTACATCAGCTTCTTCTTGTTTGCTTCAGCCAGCAGCTGAGCAAAGACAGCCAGAAGGCAGATGCTGAAGACAACATGCAATCCCTGTTTGCCATCTGACATTTTCAGCCTAAATCACTTGCTACAGTTGTCAAGATACTACCATCCTTTGCTGTTCTAATACTTCTGATTCCTGGCAACCCCTCATGGTTTAATGGTTATTACCAAACAACCATTAAAAGTATTAAGAAATAATTGTAATGTTTTTTTTAATTTTTGAGTCACTTTATTTCTTCACTTGAAGGTTTTTTTATTTTGTTTTTCTTTTAAATTTGTTCACTCAAATTTTGCATGTGAAGCTAATTATTTTGAGCCCCTGCCAAGCACTGAAGGTCCCTTAGATATTTCAAAGGAAAGCCAGTGTGATATTACAATGGGGAAAAAAAGTAGCATGTGACTAATGGATTCTCTGAATCAAAGCAAGAGATTTAAAGGAGCAAATTTATTTGTTTTATTCAAATTCGTGTCACAATCTGCAGTGCTGAATTATGATCAGTTACTTTGGCTGAATGTAAAAAGCAGGAGCCTCGCTCTAATAGCAGGACTGTCAGACAGCAGGAGGCAACAGGAGAGCCGCCTGCTCCTCAGCCTGGAACTTGTGAATCAATTATGCGTCAGCTCGCTGCTGATTGGTCCAGCTCTGAGATGTGAAACAAACGCAGCGGGGAGGGGAGGGAGAGAGAGAGGGAGATGACAAGCACGAAACCCGCTGATGAACTGTGGGGTGCAGACTGAAAGAGGGTGCGTGGCTCATTTCACCGACCCTAAAGTGGAAATCAGTTGCTCTTGAGGAAGAATGTACTGCAGGTAGGAGGGAAAAAAGATTTCTTCCAGCTAAAAGGCTTGGCGTCTGGCTCCATTATAACAGGAATGTAAAATATTTTAAGCAGCTTAAACAAGAGGCAGCTGCAATAGGTTATCTTGTGTTGTTGGAATAGTAAAATGAAGGTGTTTGTGCCGATCCTTGTCATTATGTGGAGTTCAATTAGGATTTGTGTGGGTGTGTTAAATCTTTTCTAATTAGTTTGACATTTAAAATAAGCAACAAGACTGCTATCAGAGTCCCTGTTACCTACCATAAGATTGACCTAAACAGTTACATTTGCTGTAAGGTAACTTAACATTCTCCTCCATATCAGTAACATGTACAATGTGGATAAATTAGTACTTATAATGAAGGGTTTAATGATTTCCTTAATGGTTCTGCTTGCGTGTGCTAATCAGGAGTGTGTGCTGTAACCGCTGGTCATCTGAGGAGAGGTTAGATGGGAAAACAGTCATCATCACTGGAGCCAACACTGGCATCGGCAAAGAAACTGCTAGAGACCTGGCAAGGAGAGGTATTCCCCCATCCCAGCTGTGTGTCTGTCAGTGTTTGAATCATTTGTTTTTTTGTACACCATCACTGACTTTTAAACTGTAGCTTAACATGTAACCTCCTTCCCATTTCTCCAAACTGAAGCACCTTAGTGAATGAGCATTATCTTTACCTGTTAATCAGGCTTCAACTTCAATGTTTTTCTATATGGTTTGGATGGAAATATTGGCTGCATTGGTGGATTTGTTTTTTTTTTTGTTTTTTTTTTACCCTCACAGCGTAGCTTCACCTCATGTATCCACAGCTAAGGAGCTGGGAATGAGTGTCTTTATCTTATCTAAGTTTCGCACCTTGTTTAACATTCTACCAATCTGAGTGATAGACAGATGGCATTGATGTAAGGCTGGTGAGGCGTCAGGAAGACAGAGGGAGCATTGTGAGGGTCTGATCCCCTCCTCAGCCAGACAGACAACAAAGACAGATGAGGGGGTGCAGCCATGCACGGATACACACACACACACAGCAAGTAGTAAAAAACTAAATCTGCATACATCATTTGATTTATTCATCCGAGGTGTCGTCCAGCCACTTCCTGAAATAACCATCCATCAGAGTGTTAGGATAACAGTCCAAACATTAGCCCTTTTTTCTATTAATATTTAGATATTAGTCAAAATATGCTATTAGCTGCCATGGATCAAATTATAAGAGATCAACTGAATGATGAAAAGTTAAAAGAGAAGGAAAGAGGAGAAAGCGTGGAAAGAATAATCCCCTCTGCAGTGAAACAATGGCACTGTGCCTTTTGCTCCTGGAGGATTTCCTGTCAATTGATGGGATCATCTTTCAGTAAATGGGATTATGTAATGACATGATTAGATTTACACAGATTTATAACAGCCTGTGGTACCTGCAGGCTGCAGCATTCAACCATGGAAAATCTAGCCTAATCAAAACATTTCAAATCGCCTTTTTTGTCTGGATTTATAACTCCTGTTTTGATGCATTTTATATTTTGAAAAATGGAAATGCACATGGTGTTTTTACATGCAAGTGCTGTGACTGGACTACTTGTTCAGAAGTCTGAAGAGACTATAATACATTTAGTTATTAGACAATAAATATTTTAACATTGTGAAATCATCATTGGCTTATGAAACACCACGCTTGCGTATTACTTAATGCATATTGCTCTTTTACTGAACTGATTGAATGTGGCTGCCTTGGAAGTGTGGGAACAATTGGCTTTTCCCACAAGGGAGCAGCAGGACAGAAACAAAGACTCAGTGATGGGGCACAGATGCTATGCTCCAACTGATTAATGGCTCTTCTCTTTCTTAATTGCAGGGCACAGCAGCTATTTTGTTTATGTGGATGAGTGTGTGTGAGATTGTTTGTGGTATTGGGTGGTTTAGGGGTGTTGTCTCACTATATGTAAGTTGATTGTTTTTGTGGGGGTGCATGTATGCATGCTTGCGTTTGGCTGAGTGAAAGGGTGTATGCATGTGTCCTCAAAACCCCTTTCTGTGCTCATTAAGGAGATTGTGCAGTAATTTGTGTCAGCGGTGAATGAGGATGACATAGCTGAGAGGGTCTTGTGTTCATGCAAGTGGAGCAGTTGGCTGAATGAGATCCTGCGTGAGAGCTTAGAAATCATTAGAGGATGATCAGAGGTACACAGATTTGCAGACTCTATTACTTATCTGATGGCGGTGGTTTTGGATGACTGCAAATGAGCAAAGCTGCCAGTAGTTTGAGTTTGGAAACTTTAAATGCTTTGAACCTACACAACTTTTTTTTTTTTTTTTTTTTTAGTGGGGTGAGTGGGTAAACAACCTCAGTAAGTGAAATGAGAGTTGAGCATGAGTGGGTTGAGCAGACATAAACAAACAGTCCTGAGTTTACTTGAGCTGTAGAGCTGGAAGGAAACTGTTGTGGGATGGGGAGATTGTAAAATCAACAAGCTGACTTCTCATTGCTGCTTTTCAGGTGCTCGCATCATTATGGCGTGCAGAGACCTGGAGAGGGCTGAGGAAGCACGGACCGACATCTTGGAGGACACAGGAAATGAGAATGTAGTCATCAGAAAACTGGATCTGTCTGATACGAGGTCCATCAGGGCGTTCGCCGAAGTCATCAACAAAGGTAACAGTTAATACACGATCGATATAAACCCCTGAAAAAAGGCTCTTACAGCAAATGGGCTGGTTAAAACTCAGATGTTTTAGAAAAAAAGACATACACCTTGCATAATAATGCTGCTATGATGTAAAAATACTAGAAATGCATATTAACCTGATATCAACTACCTGTTTTCTCTTTGTTTTTGCTCCAGTTTAAAACATACATTGTGTTGTCTTCTATTTTCAGAGGAGAAACAACTGAATATTCTTATAAATAATGCAGGGATTATGATGTGCCCCTACTCCAAGACAACTGATGGGTTTGAAATGCAGCTGGGGGTCAATCATTTGGGTGAGTTATTATTCTCTCTGTATTCTTTCTTGTAATTTATAATCTGAATCTGAATTGTACTCATATTATTTGCAGAAGCAGACACAAATATGAGAACACGGTGGGGTTTGGCTGCTAAGTTAGGATAGATAAGTTAGGGCTTCATATATTCTTAGTAAAATCAGAAAGTGAAAAAAAAAAAACCCTGATTTAGAAGAAACATTGTGCAACTAAAACAACAGTAAGGAAATAAACTGCAATGCTTTCTTCAAGCTGTCATTGCTTTCACCTGTATTAGACCGTGACTTCTTCCAGATGATGTTTCCCACTGTGTTATTTTTGTCACAGGCTGTCAATTTGAACAGTCTGTGTTCGAACACGGTCGCCCACGCACATATGGACATCCAGATGCGCCCATGAAGACACATGCACAGTCCTACCTGCTTGTACAAACATCCTTTGCATGTGTCCATTTGAACTTAATGTAGATGTTTGGAGTTAAACAGGAAGTGGAGAACAATTGTAAGGGCAACGAAGCTATCCTTCAGTCTGCCTACAGGTCAACTTCTACTGTTACTTTGAGTGTGTGTTTTCCGAGCTGAAATGACTTTCTAGAAGTTTCTTTTTTCCTTTTTCCAGTGTTTCTATTTGTGTAAAGTTGGCATTTGTGCAGCACAAGAGTGACGGCATGTTTATTATCTAGATTTCTAGATCTAGAACAATATTAAAGACTTATGAAGAGTTAGAGGCATAATGTGAATTACCTTGAGTAATTACGATGGTGTTACATTTTGAATATCTGTAAATGCTTTCAAAACTATTAAAAGAAAGGAACATAATGGGAAATTAATGCAAATTTTGGAACAACTGGATATTGGATGTGAATATTGTAAAATGGATGATTATGAAATTAAGGGGCAAATATCATAAGATTGCTCTTCTTTCTGCTCCTTTTCATTCAAGCCATATTTAAATGGCAGTCTTGTTTTGTATTTATTTTTATGTTTTTTTGAATGAAATAAATAAAAATGAAATGAAAAGACTTCTCGCATATAACATGACACGTATATGATTAATGTAGCTGTGGCCCAACTTACAACAGAAAATATTCAGCTGTTCAGGAAGTGGCATTAAGTTTTGTGTTTCATGACTTTTCTCAGGTCATGTTCTCCTGACCTACCTGCTGCTTGATCTTATCAAGCGTTCAGCTCCAGCCCGTATTGTCGTCGTGGCGTCTGTGGCCCACACCTGGACGGGGCTTCGGCTGGATGACATTAACAGTGAGAGGAGTTATGACACCATGAAGGCCTACGGACAGAGCAAACTGGCTAACGTCCTCTTTGCACGCTCTCTTGCCAAGAGGTTAGAAGGTCAGGAAAAGTGTTTAAGATATGAACAAGCAAACATCCAGGGGATTATGTTGTGGACAGTCTATGTGATGAATAATACACAATATCATTATATTAACATAATAATATAAATGATAAAGTGTAGGTGACTGTGTAAGTGCATGTGTTGCAGGTACAGGAGTGAGTGTGTTCTCCTTACATCCTGGAGTGGTACAGTCTGACCTGTGGAGACACCAGCACCAGTGTATCCAGGTGGCAGTGAAGATATTCAGGATTTTCACCAAGACAACAGTGGAGGGAGCACAGACCACCATCTATTGTGCTGTGGAACCAGGTCTGGAGAGCCTGAGTGGAGGATACTTCAGGTAACTCTCAACCAGGATCTGCTTACACAACATAAGAGATATTTGGGATTTTTATCTCCTGCGTAAGCATTTGCATTTAATATTTTCTTTTCAAATTGAACAAAAACTAATTATTCTCCCTGTTTGTGTTTAGCGACTGTGGCCCTGCAAGCTGCTCAAGGGCTGCTGCTGATGATGACTTGGCTCGGAAGCTGTGGGAGGTCAGCTGCAACATGCTAAACATCCCCTGGCAGTGAAAAGTGGCAAATTAACTGTGCAATGAAAGACACTGTCATCTCTGCACTGTTGCGCACTTTTATAACTCCATCAGTGTTCTGTAAAAATGATGTATTTCATGACTCAGAGTGCAGTCCAAAAGGACTGCTCCAAAGTTTCTTTTTTTAATGTGCTGTCAAGAACAAATCATATATGGTGGCCAAATAGTATCAACAAACGGCATGATTACTTTTTTTTCTTGTGTGAAGGCATCTTTAAGAATTCACTAATACTTAAAATGTGGTCTGTTTATTAGTAGAATTTAATAATGGGGAAAAGAAATTATTTTACTTATTGTCTTTTCACTGTCCATTTTCAAGCGGATGAAGCCTTCCTTTGTTCAGATGGTTGTCTGTCCTGGGCATTTACCAGTAAAGGGGGTCTGGCTTTGGATAATAATAAATGGAGGTGTTAAATCTTTCATGTATGCCACAGACTTTTACTTCACAAGATGAGAATCAGAGGGTATTGTTTGCCAATTAACCTCTTTCTTCCTTGATCTGGCTGACATTTGCTTTCTAATTTATTGTATGTGGATGTATTGAGAAGCCAGATTGTGAACACAAAGTCACTTTGTAATCACAATGTGGCTGCACGCAGCGAGTGAGCACTTTATTAGAGATACAAAGTATGTTATGTAATGAAATATCATCATGTAGATATTTAACCTAACATAATGTAATATGAGACTTGTTTGTGACATGGTGTAAATAGTGCCACTGGGCTCTGTCAGCTTGACTGGTACAGATAAAGAAAACATGCAACACTTGAACTATTTATACTTAGAAGCAAAAAGAAAAAACAAACATTAAAACAAACCATCCACACAAACAACAACAGCAAAAGATGAGGACCTAGCTAAAAGCACCCAAAATAATGAGTCCCCCCATGGTTTATTCATCAAATAAACATACATGAAATCCTGCAGGCATGCCGTAGTGTAACGAAGAAAGAAAAATGAGCTAAAACATGAGAGTTGGGAACTTCTAATCTTAATCTAAACCACATGATGAAGTAATTACTAACTAAGGAATGTGGCATGAGCAAGATGTATGGTTATTTTGGTCTACTTCTAACTAACTGACTAACTAACTAAAGTGAAAGAACTTAAAAGGCCATTGTGAATCAAACCTTTCTTATAAGTTGTTCAACAAACATCAAAACAAGCATCATGAGCTGGTTTTGTACTCTTTAGAGATAATCTTTATGTTCTAATTATTTTCTAGGTATTTTGCATTTTTACAGCTGTGTCTGACAAAAGATAATCCTCAATTTCTTTGTTTTGAGTAATTTCATGGGGGATTTGCGAGTGTACTCAAAGTATTCATCATCTTAAGGATTCTAATTCAGATTTTGGACAGATTTTTTCTGTTCTGATGCACACTTTTTATTTCATCATTTCATCATCTGATCAATTATTTTGTGATAAAAAAAAAAATCAAAATAACTCACAGGAAAGGCTTTGCTCTAAAAATTAGATAAATGTTTGCTTTTTTTTAGGTTTGCTTGAAACAGGACCATTAGACCATTATCAGACGTATGCATAGACTCTCAATACAAAAAACTATAATTAAAATATTACTGCTTCAATGAGTCATATACCAAAAAGCATTTAATGAAAATTCAAATCGAGTCTGTATTTATTTATTTTATCTATTTTTTCTTTAACTTGTCAAGCATTTTAGAGAGCAGTGCTGGCTGCTGAGTAGTCCTGATCAATTTGCTTTGCAAAAGATAGCTTTATGGGTGCTAGGCTCCACTTTATATTTAGATTTCTCTTATTACTATTCATTTATTTAGAAAGTATACATGTTATATTTACGACAGTCAGTAAAAATAGTTTTTATGTAGGGTGAATGTCTGTCCGTAACTGTACTTAAACCTCCTATTCTGCAGGTGGCAGTGTCAATAGTTCAAGCAAAAATACACCATTGTACGCATGCGCTTTTTAAATCTACGTCAGCTCTTAGCTGTTCTCTAATTAGCGAGCTGAGTAAAGCTACGTGGCTCTTATTCCTCCGTCTCTTGTCTTAAGTCACGTCTAGAGGAACGCTACCAGGTAACCTTACATCCAGATTTGAATTAATGTTAGAAACCATAGCGTATTTTTATTGTGCTGCCTTTAAAGTTCTTTTAAGTATTATTTGTCAGCAATTTGAAACAGTTCTGTCGACACGACAACTAGCTTTTAGGAGGATAGCATTAGCTACGCGAAGAAACCCGAGGCTGACGTCTTAAAAAACACGATGAAGTCGGGGTTTCTTTAGTTGTAAACATTTAATAGAAATTGAGAATAACACTTTCCTTATATGTAAGGACAACTTTGAAGCCATAAAAATCTCAAGGCGCTTAGCCAACGTCGACACTGAAAGTGATGTATTTATTCATGTCTGCAGACCAAACATCATGGATCAAGTGATGCAGTTTGTTGAGCCCAGCCGGCAGTTTGTCAAAGACTCCATAAGACTCGTCAAAAGGTGTACAAAACCCGACAGAAAAGGTGGGATTTTACTTTTTCTTTTAAAACGACTCAAGACCCAGTTTGGGTACTAAACTAGTTTAAGTTTAAATATTTTTAACGAACGAATGAAAGAAGATGAGAAAAAAAAAAGTGTACATACCTACACATATATATGTACATACACACACTTATACATACATATACATACTAAGGAAGAATATATTATTATTGATAATAACAGTAATAGTTCCTCATCAATTCAACAATTAAATAAATTTTGTAAAAGAGTTTGAAAATAAGGAGTGGGAAGAAGTGTAGACTTATTTGGGATTCCCACCCCTTTCTACTTAACTAGTTTTATATATTGTGTCGCTGCACGTCTCAACATACTTATTCAAATTACTATACATATTTACATTAACATATATACACATACACATATTTACATATACATACATGTGTATATACACACACACTCGGATATACTACAGACATCCAGATACTTGCACCCATATCTACATAATTATATAAATATCCATACACTTTTAATATTCCTTATGATGTAAGGGTTTTATAACTAGTTTTTAACGTATTGTGACTTTAGGGAAAAGTTAAACATGTATATTGTTTTTTATTTCCTGCAGAATTCCAAAAGATTGCCATGGCCACAGCGATTGGGTTTGCCATCATGGGATTCATTGGTTTCTTTGTCAAGCTCATCCATATCCCCATCAACAACATCATTGTGTAAGTAAAACTCACTTGAAGTACCCCGAGTTGTGGAAGCAGCTGATTCATTCTGAGCCCATGTTGTGTTGGCACCATCTCTGGGAATTCAATTCAATACACAACACTTTGTCCCTGAGGGGCAATTGGATATTGGCCATTACCATTTCACCTTGATTTGCAATATCTGTTAGAGATAAGTTGGTATTTTCTGGCTAAAATACTCTTCCCTTGACTATCTTTTTTTTTTTTTTTTCAGGGCTAATAAGTTTAGTGTATCAGTTTGGCTTTCTAATGATACAGCAGATTAAAATATTTAACTTGTAATATAACTTTCTTATTGGGGTGTTTTTTTTCTTTTCTTTTTAATAACAATCTGATATCAAATATTAGCATTGTTGCTAACATTTAATTTTGCTTGCATTCATGCACACAGAGGAAAATAGCATTTCTAAATGTATAAAAACATTTTGCATTTATACTTTCAGATCAATCAGGAATAACTTTCAATTGTCAGGTTTATATAAAATTAATAAACGAATTGTCAAAGTTGAAGATAAATTTTTTTTTAATCAAACTTTTTGCACATGACATGTCCCTTATTAAATTTGATAAATACTAAAATGCTAATCAGGGTAAAAGACATTCTTGTTCTATTCAAAATAGTAAATACAACAAACATTGTTTGGACTCTTTAATTATAAAAAAAAAAAAAAGAAAAATCACAACATTCATCATAAGTGAAATTTACATACTTTTTCAGTTTCTCAAGTAATTGTGTTATTTAGTTTCATGTTAACAAATTTAAGGATATCTATGAATACATGTTTTTTTCCCCCAAACTAACACTGCTTTCCTTGTTTTTCTTCCAGTGGTGGTTAAATCTTTGTGTAACTCAAACTTCTGCTTCTACATTGCTGGAGAGAGCGGTGCAACATTTTGTTGGACTGGAGCAATGGGACTGAAGGGATGCCATTTTTACATTCTGTGCTCAACATTTATATTTGATTGTGTAAATAAAAACACGCAGCGACCCAGAGACAGACTTCCTTTTTTTTTTTCTTTTTTTTTCTTGAACACAAATTTACTATTTTTTTCTTTGGTTGTTAATCTTGAGTTTCCATGAGTAGCATTAAAATCACAAGGCACACATTTTTTAAATCAGGCACTGTTTGTCTCTGCTGTAGATAGCAAATGAAAATGAACTTAGATGTTAAAGGCACAAACTGGAATCTGCAGTACAAAGATCTTTTCACTTAAAAAAAAAAAAAAGATTTTCAAGTTAGGATTAAAATAATTTTGTGACATAATACTTAAATAACAAATATACTTTGGCCCCATATAAGTGATATGTGCTTTCACTTGATGTTTTAAATAAAAACATCCAAAAACTAAATGTGCTAACAGTTAGCTTTACACAGGCTTAATATTATTCCCCTCCTTTTCGAATGGCCATGCTCCAGAGCAGAGGCTGGTCTGTGGTCACGGTCACAGTCTTCCTGGGGGTTCCTGGGGCGGTGGGCTCAAAGGTGTTGGATGTGCTCACCAGCTTTCCAAACTGCAGGACCTGGTTATCTGAAAAGCACAAATGGATATGAGCTACTTAGTAATTTTGTCCACATATTATTAAGTATTAGTTACTGTACTTTAGTCCATTAAAATTAAATTTAATCAGTAAAAGTGACTGTTTAACATGCGAAGACAGACTTCATGCTTCATGTTGTTTCTGTGTGTTAAAGACAGGATGTGGTTTGGAGCAGCCTGTATCCCTGGACAACCACAGAAATTTACAATGGCTATTATGCTAAAAACCACCTGGACTACTCAGAATTTTTGGTTAATATTGTGCAAACAGTACAAAAGTCACACCAGGCGTTATGTTAGCCATAATTTATGATGCCAAGAAGGGTATAATGAGAATAAATAAGAAAAGCCAGATTTTGAGTAAATGTGATTTTACATGCATTCAATTTCTAATCAAGTTATTAGGCTGTCACTTCTCTCCAAAGCGACCTACATCTGAGGGAGAACAACAGAAGCCAAGAAATCAAACAGTAGGAGTGTCATAATTAAGTTATGGACTGTTTGAGTCCAGTTTGACACCAGTACTGCCATGACATGTCAGAGGCAGTGCATTTTTTTGGGTCCTTACAATAGTCCCTACAAAAGATTTTTCAGCTCTTATGTCAGTTCATAGCTCTGATTATTGAGGCTCTTTTTTAAGATCTAAACAATGAGTGTTTGTACTATTTTACCTTAATTTAAATGTAACTTTTATTCTATTTGGTGTCATACTTGATGCAAAAAACTAAGTGTTGCAAAAACAGTTATGTTTTTAAAAGGCAGCAGAAAGAGAAATGATCAGGCTGATCAAAAAGTAAAACTAACCAACACTGCCCTCAAGTGGTCATATTGGGAAGCTGCATGACTAAATCTGCTATCTGCTGGTTCCTTGTAAACAAGACAAGTTTATTGTTGTAGCATCTTTTATATACAAGACAATTCAAAGTGTAGGAACACATTAGACCCGGGGTATCCAGGTTGGACCCTGAGGACCAGTTTGTGATGCCTCCCTGCTCCAACACTGTTGGAATGAATCTGACTTTTTTTTTGGGAAGTTCTGCACAATTTGAGCAGTCATGTTGAAGCAGGGAAACATCTAAAACCTGCAGGTCAGTGGCCCTCAAGGGCTGGAGTAGAATAAGGTTTTAGCTCTGATTCCAAGATCTTATAACCCTTAAAACTCTCTTTATACTCCCAGTTCTACTTTCCTAAAGTCAACCTTATTGTTCCATAAATTTGACAACATAAATTCTTTTTAACCTGCTACTTTAAGTGAGTAAAGTAACATCAGATTCTGTCAGTGGTTAAACTATAAGTCCCGACTTCTGACCAAAAAGTGAATTAATAAACGTAACTGATCTAAATATAGATCTGAATAATTATGTGTGGAACTCCTACAAAGTGTTTGGTCTCAAATAACCAAATAACGAATCATTGTTCACGCTTCAAAAAGCTCAAATAGCAAATATGTGAATTTGCAAACCACTTTTTTTTTCAATTACCAGTTACATTTATTTATGCAGCATTAGCTGTGAACAAGCTGAGCTGACAAGCTCCCTGAGAAGGAGCCGCTCGATCGTGTCTAATACGAAAAGGGCAAACTCACCGAGAATATTTACAGCAAGGTTCTCCATTATTCCCTCACTTTTATCTGTCTCTATGTCATTAGAGATAGTGGCAAATGAAATGTGGAAGTAATTTATGACTCTGGCCAGCAAACCTGAAAAGGTCTGCTTCAAAACGGTTCATGCTAAAATAGCAGCTGTGGCTCTCAGGGAAGGTTTCCAGGAAGGCTTTCATCTATTCATGTCTCTGTGCTTTAAGAAAACAAAACTCAATAGATTTTTTTTTCTTTCTTTCATAGCATCTAAAGCATTTTATCTCCAGTTTTTGAAATAATCTCGATTCGATTATCTGGTTAGCTTCTTTGGTGTCAGCAGGCCCATAAGCAGTGTTTGAAACTGTGCTGGAGGATTAGTGCTCTGAGTACCACAACCCGCAGCGGGAGCAAAGGGGTCCAGGGGGAGGTTGTGTTGCTACTTGTCAATCATCTCAGCCACATTCAAAGAGCTACTTGAGTGTAGAAACCCCATCCCCGTTCTAAAAACACATCCTTGACCGAGGACAGTAAAGTACCAAACTGTAACCCTGAAAACACTTTACATTGTCAGTGAATCATGGAGGGACTCATTTGTGAAGATGCATCAAAAGATGGTTGTTTTTCTGCTGGTAAAATGCAACAAACCGCACAGACACATTCCAGCAGCACAGTTAATGTTCCAGCCATATATAACACTGCAAAAGAGAGGTGATCATTTGTAGGTGGGGGTGAGTACTCTGCAAGGCACTCATTCTACACTTTACTCAGATTTGGCTGAAAAACAAAACAATGTGAGAGGCAGGTTTGCAAAAAAAAATAAAAATGTTTTATCCAGATCTACTCAGCTTGTCCTTAAAGGTGGAGTATGTAAGATTTTCAATATTTTCAAAATGAACTAAAAAAATAACTACAATCATAACTAGATAATTTTTTTAAAACATGGAGGTTCCAGTCTGTCCATATTTGATGTGTTATTAAATTACAACTTTAATTAATGACAAAAACCCTTCTTAAATGTTTGCCTACCAGTAAAAAGAAAAAGCGCTTTTTGTCATTTGTCATTAATTAAACTTGTAATTATATAAAGCATAAAAAATGAACAGACTGGAACCTACATGTTCAAAAAACTATCTAATTATGATTGTAGTTATTTTTATTAGTTAATTTATTTAGAAAATATTGAAAATCTTACATACTCCACCTTTAATCACCACTGGGTCAGAAATATCCAAAATATCTTATCTGGGAAGCATCTCAGACTTAACCCTAAGTAGACTTTGCAACCAGCTCAACTGGTTCCTTCCTGTGTGGAGGAGTTGAAGCTCTCCTCTGAGGTTTCTCACATCTTCAAGGCTTAGCTCCTTACAGTTTTGCTTAGTTATCACCGCAATCTTGTCATTTTGGTTATGGATAACCATCTGTGGAGCTCCCGTGTCTCGAGTTCAACATTCAAGAGGTGGCAGAAGTGCCATGCTGTGGCTTTTTCTTTTATTGCACATGACTACCTATCAGTCATTGTTTGCACAGCTTGTCTGAGTGTTTCTACAAAGCCTGTACATCCCATTTCACATTGTCCAGTAGCTGTATTCAGCATGATTATGCACCACCAAGTGGCTTTCACAGTGACCAGATTTGGAATGTGATAAGTACATACAAGCATCCTAAATGCAAGAGTTTTTGTAGGCTTACGCAGATAAACCAAAGCAAGTTGTCTACATTCATCATTAGGGTCCAAGTATGAGAATATTTAAAGTGATGCTTTTTCCAGCTGTAGAAAATTAGTGTAAGGAAAGTTTTTTTTCTTCTTGTTCCTCCTTTCCTTCATTAGTACAAAATATCTCACAGGCAGCAAGCCTAAAGTTTGATCACAGATAATTTAATGATCTACACTGGACACATGAATTCTGGTAAAACACGTTTTCTACGTCAAGGTCGTTGAGTTCAGAAGAAAAATACTAATTACAACACAGTGACAGAATACCCCCCGCCCACAGATCTAACAGCTTGTAGTGTTTCACCACATCCTGGGGGGTAAAAAGAAAATATAAGAATTAGAACGAAGGAGTTTTATGAATATGCAAAAAAACAGTTGGTGAAGTAATATCGCAAGAGGGTGAAAATGAAAAATGAAGAACAAAGAGGGGAGGGAATGAAGCGAATCATTTGTCCACAGGCGCATGCACGCACATCAAACAAAAGAAAAGAAAGAAGGAAAAAAAAACCCCCCCCCACACAAAAACTTATGTCGCTTCAAAGACCCCCAAACAAGCAAGGTATTAAGAGCAGCTTGACTCGGAAGAGGGAGGAAAAAAGGCTTACATCAAGTAAGGTTACTTACTGAGCGAACACAGACGACATTCATTCAGCTGTGGGTGCATGAGCATTTTGTCTGACTGCGCTGAAATGTTGGAGTGAAGCTCTCTCTTGACAGGGCTTTATGTTATCACCATGTGTTTTTTTTTTTTTGTTTTTTTTTTTTTAAAAACCAGCATGGAGCACTCCGAGCTGAAAAAATACCTACATGCTGAAAATATTCACCGTACCATGTTTTCATTTCAGTTAGCATGCAAACTTTGTAGCTCTTTTTGGGAGGATCTTGGGTAGAGCAACAGGTAGGAAACAAAGACTTCCATCATGACTCATTTAAATGTAAATATTCAAAGCCACTAAAAGCTTCATTTTCTTATTATGCATAATGTGGTCCTAAATGAACATGTAATTTCCTGCCAAAGGTGGAATATTTGAGTTATTTCACAGCTGGGCTGAGGAAGCAGCGTGCCTCATGCATTAGTTTCCCCTGCAGACTGAAATCCTCCACACAGTTATGAGATGATCATAAGGCTGCTGCCTCAGGACACTGATTACATTACAATCAGAGTCTACATGTGAAAATCGAGGATGTTTTACAGGAATAAATAGTGTAATTAACCCAACGACCACCAGAGGCACCAGAGCACAAGAAAATGGTCAGCTATGAGCGTCTTCTCAACAGGATGGCAGTGATATCCACATTTACTAACACACATTATCTGTTTGCCTTCACATCCATTTATTAACCCAAACTTACAAAAAGACACACACACGCACACACATTTGCGTGCTAACTTTACTGATCACAAAAGGCTTTCACATGGCTTCATTAGTAATCCCCTCTTTAAAGCTGATAGCGATCAATAACGGCCCCCCTGTAGCAGAGGGGGCTGCGATGAGTGCAGCACCCTTCAGTGATAACAATGGAGATGTTTGCTGCCTGTAATTGCATTTCCAGCGCCGCAGCAGAAAGGGCCCGTCAGCTGTAAGTAGGGCCGTATTGACACAACAAATTACCCAGGAGAGAGGGTGGGTGAGGAGAAGAGAGACTCACAGACACTCATGCTGCAGTGGGCAGGTAGAGAGGGGAATTATGGGTGGCTGGGACCATTTCTGAAAGACACAGAGGACTGTCGCTGCTCTATTTTTGCCTCACCACAGTGTTCAGGAAAGAGGCTCTTTGAGGGCATGTTGGAAGATGCTAGCAGAAGCATTTTCAGCATTTTTTTTCAACACAGAAATCATTGATGTTACCAAAAACAGAGAAACAAATAAAATCTGTCACACTTTGTTTTACTGCACGTGGAGCATTTTGAGCTGCACAACTCTGACCAAACGGATCAGTGCCAGGTTGAGTAAAAGCAGCCCATCCTCTCATTAATGACGGGTTATATATGCTAATCATACTAATAACTTGTAACGAAGGATGAAATTGTTCATTGACAGGAAAATGAAACACGTGACACTGTGGTGGGAAAAAAAATGCACTTCAGCTGCATATGCTTGGTATTTAGGGTGAAATAATTCTTACGACATAGTGAAAGTCTTATAAAGAAACTGCTGACCTACTGGGATTTTCAAACACAAACCAGTGTACGGTGTGGACAGAACAATCTGATCATGAGGAAACATCAGGTGAGCAGCAGTTGTCTGGATGAAAATGCCTGACTGAAGTCTGGGCAGACTGGTTGGAGATTATAGAAAGACAACTGGAACTCATTTCCAACCAAGGTATGCAGAATATCAGCACTAAGCGCACAACATGCTGAACCTTGAAGCAGATGGTCTACAGCAGCAGAAAACACTCTGGGTGCCTCTCATGTCAACCTAGAACACAGAACTGATGCCACAAATCACACAGACTCACCAAAATGGGAAGATTCACATCATGGGACCCCTGTTGTTGCAATCCAGTCTAGTTAGTAGGGGTGGGAAAATCGAATAAAAAATTTTTAAAATCGATTTTTTTTTTTTGTTAAAAAATTGATTTTTTTCCCCCAAATAAATGAAATTAATCCACTATAAAATTTTTGTCTTTTTCATTGGTGTTATTGATCTTTTTATTTGTCCTTTTGGGCATTATAGCAGCAGAATGATGATCTGTGTTGTTTTTTCCTAACTGAAACCAAGAAAAATTACTAGCAAAAAGAAGTTTTATAAAAATTTTTTTGTTTTAATTACAAAAATCATCAATATTGAAGGATTTTGAGAATTGCAATTTAAATCGAATCGGCAGCCAGAAAATTGGAATCGAATCGAATCGGGACAAAAGCATTTCGTCACAGCCCTACTATATAGACACTCACATTGAGTCAGATTACAACCAGAAATTACTTGAAATGTGATGTTTTTTTTTGTTTTTTGTTTTTTATCATGAGCTAGTGTCAAAAACAGCTTTGAAATAACAACTAATCACAAACAGAAGGAAATCATTTTCTTTCTCATTATGTCTGAACGTGTTAAGCAGTCACCTTATCGTGGTGGAGGGGTTTGTGCGTCCCGAAGATCCTAGCAGCTATGTTGTCGGGGGCTTTATGCCCCTGGTAGGGTCACCCATGGCAAACAGGTGTCTAGGGGAGGGACCAGACCAAGCACGGCTCATAGACCCCTATGATGACGACCAACCTGGGCATGAATGTTCCCTTGCCCGGACGCGGGTTACCGGGACCCCCCTCTGGAGCCAGGCCTGGAGGCGGGGTACGAGAGCGAGCGTCTGGTGGCCGGGCCTTCGCCCATGGGGCCCGGTCGGGCTCAGCCCGAAAGGGTTACATGGGCCCCGCCTCCCGTGGGCTCACCATCTGCGGGAGGAGCCGTAGGGGTCGGGTGCAATGTGAGCTGGGCGGCAGCAAGGGGCGGGGACCCTGGCGGTCCGATCCCCGGCTGCAGAAGCTGGCTCTAGGGACGTGGAACGTCATCTCTCTGGTGGGGAAGGAGCCTGAGCTGGTGCGCGAGGTTGAGCGGTTCCGACTAGATATAGTTGGACTCACCTCGACGCATGGCTTGGGCTCTGGAACCAGTACCCTCGAGAGGGGCTGGACCTTCTTCCACTCTGGAGTTGCTCATGGTGAGAGGCGCCGAGCTGGTGTGGGCATTCTCATCAGCCCCCAGCTTGGTGCCTGCACGTTGGGGTTTACCCCGGTGGATGAAAGGGTAGTTTCCCTCCGCCTCTGGGTGGGGGGACGGGTCCTGACTGTTGTCTGTGCTTATGCACCAAACAGCAGTTCAGAGTACCCACCCTTTCTGGGGTCCTTGGAGGGAGTGCTGGAGGGTGCTCCTTCTGGGGACTCCATTGTTCTGCTGGGGGACTTCAATGCTCACGTGGGCAATGACAGTGAGACCTGGAGGGGAGTGATTGGGAGGCATGGTCCCCCCCCTCTGAACCCAAATGGTGTTTTGTTATTGGACTTCTGTGCTCGTCATGGATTGTGTATAACGATCACCATGTTCCAGCATAAGAGTGTCCATATGTACACCTGGCATCAGGATTCCCTGGGCCGCAGTTCAATGATCGACTTTGTAGTCGTATCGTCGGACCTGCGGCCACATGCCTTGGACACTCGGGTGAAGAGGGGGGCGGAGCTGTCAACTGATCACCACCTGGTGGTGAGTTGGCTCAGATGGTGGGGGAGGAAGCCGGTCAGAGCTGGCAGGCCCAAACGTGTTGCGAGGGTCTGCTGGGAACGTCTGGCTGAGTCCCCTGTCAGAGCGAGCTTCAACTCCCACCTTCAGCAGAGCTTCGAACATGTCCCGGGTGAGGCGGGGGACATTGAGTCCGAATGGGCTGTGTTCCGTGCCTCTATTGCTGAGGCGGCCAGCCGGAGCTGTGGCTGCAAGGTCGTTGGTGCCTGTCGTGGCGGTAATCCCAGGACTCGTTGGTGGACACCAGCAGTGAGGGATGCCGTCAAGCTGAAGAAGGAGTCCTATCGGGCCTTCTTGGCCTGTGGGTCTCTGGAGGCAGCTGATCGGTACTGGCGGGCTAAGCGGCATGCGGCTTCGGCCGTTGCCGAGGCAAAAACACGGGCATGGGAGGAGTTCGGCGAGGCCATGGAGAAAGACTTCCGGACGGCTTCGAGGAGATTCTGGTCCACCATCCGGCGGCTCAGGGGGGGGAAGCAGTGCTCCATCAATACTGTGTACAGTGGAGATGGGGTGCTGCTGACCTCAACTCGGGACGTTATGGGTCGGTGGAGGGAATACTTTGAAGACCTCCTCAATCCTACCAACACGTCTTCCCATGAGGGAGCAGAGTTGGTGGACTCAGGGGTGGACTCTCCTATCTCTGGGGCTGAAGTCGCTGAGGTGGTCAAAAAGCTCCTTGGCGGCAAGGCCCCGGGGGTGGATGAGATCCGCCTGGAGTTCCTTAAGGCTCTGGATGCTATGGGGCTGTCCTGGCTGACACGCCTCTGCAGCATCGCGTGGACATCGGGGGGAATCACACTCCTCAGCCTCCCTGGTAAGGTCTATTCAGGATAGTCGAATCCCGGATTGAGGAGCAGCAGTGTGGTTTTCGTCCTGGTCGCGGAACAGTGGACCAGCTCTATACCCTCTCTGGGGTCCTGGGGGGGGCATGGGAGTTTGCCCAACCAGTCTACATGTGCTTTGTGGACCTGGAGAAGGCATTCGACCGTGTCCCCCGGGGGCTCCTGTGGGGGGTACTCCGGGAGTATGGGGTACCGGACCCCCTTGTACGAGCTGTCCGGTCCCTGTACGACAGGTGTCAGAGCTTGGTCCGCATTGCCGGTAGTAAGTCGGATTCGTTTCCGGTGAGGGTTGGACTCCGCCAAGGCTGCCCTTTATCACCGATTCTGTTCATAACTTATATGGACAGAATTTCTAGGCGCAGCCGAGGGGTTGAGGGGATCCGACTTGGTGGCCTCAGGATTGGGTCCCTGCTTTTTGCAGATGACGTGGTCCTGTTGGCTTCATCTGGTCGTGATCTCCAGCTCTCGCTTGAGCGATTCGCGGCCGAGTGTGAAGCAGCTGGGATGAGAATCAGCACCTCAAAATCTGAGACCATGGTCCTCAGCCGGAATAGGGTGGATTGCCCTCTCCGGGTCGGGAGTCAGGTCCTGCCTCAAGTGGAGGAGTTTAAATATCTCGGGGTCTTGTTCACGAGTGAGGGAAGGATGGAGCGTGAGATCGACAGACGGATCGGTGCGTCTGCAGTAATGCGGGCTCTGCGCCGGTCTGTCGTGGTGAAGAAGGAGCTGAGCCAGAAGGCGAAGCTCTCGATTTATCAGTCGATCTACGTTCCTACCCTCACCTATGGTCATGAGCTGTGGGTCGTGACCGAAAGAACGAGATCTCGTATACAGGCGGCTGAAATGAGTTTCCTCCGCAGGGTGGCCGGGCTCTCCCTTAGAGATAGGGTGAGGAGCCCGGTCATCCGGGAGGGGCTCAGAGTAGAGCCGCTGCTCCTTCGCATCGAGAGGAACCAGTTGAGGTGGCTCGGGCATCTGGTCAGGATGCCTCCTGGACGCCTCCCTGGTGAGGTGTTCCAGGCACGTCCCTCTGGGAGGAGACCCCGGGGAAGACCCAGGACACGCTGGAGGGATTACATCTCTCGGCTGGCCTGGGAACGCCTCGGGATCCCCCCCGCAGAGTTGGCAAATGTGGCTGGGGAGAGGGAAGTCTGGGCTTCCCTGCTTAGGCTGCTGCCCCCGCGACCCGACCCCGGATAAGCGGCAGAAGATGGATGGATGGATGGATGGGTGTTAAGCAAGGCATATGCTCCCATTTAATGCGACTTGTCATGGAGAAGCAAATTAAACTCAGTCAGGTGATAGAACCGCCTCTCTTTCAGAGCACCGTGCCATCAGCTTTTATCATGCTTCACGGTGCGAGAGAGAAAATCATTTTCTATAAATCATGTTTGTTCAATACTGATCCATCCAAATGATCAAAATGAAGTGAATGTGTGACTGTGTTTCACAATACTTTAGTCCTCATCAGAGGGAGAACAAGTCCTGAGATGTGCATCGGGGCTTGCAAAGGAAAAATCTACAAATCGCTGAAGTGAAATAAAAGAAAAGCTTATTAAAAATGTCTTAAAAAAAAGAAAATAAAAAGCAGAAGTACATTCCAAAGTCAGAGCTCTGTAAAGACTGATTCTAACGATTGCAGCTTCAGGTCTCTTAGGGCATGTCTATGAGTTTGGCACATCCAGCCACTCAGATATTTGCCAGTTTTTCCAAAACAGAACTGCTCCAGCGCTTCTACGTTGGATGGCTTTTGCTGGTGTACAACAATCAGATTCTCAGTCTGATTTAGGTCTTGGCTTTGACTCTGCCGTACCAACACATTTTCACTTTTCCACTTCACCCTTAGCGATGTGGCAGTAGAGGAGTAGGTCGGATCCGTTTCCAGTGTTGGATTCTGCCAGGGCTGTGCTTTTTCACACATTCTGTTCAGAAGTATCTGCTTTTTACAGATGTGGAGGTCGTGTTTGCTTTATTGAGCTGTGATCTTTGACTCTCACCGGAGCGGTCTGTAGCAGCTGGAATGAGGAGTAGCACCTGCAACCTGCAGCCGGAAAAGGGTGGAGTATCCTCTCTGAGTTGGGAGGTCCAGGTTAAGAAGTACAAGTACAAGTGTGGGACGAATGGAGCGGGAGATCCACAGGCAGATCGATTGCAGTGATGCAGACTCTGCATCAGTCTGTCGAGGAAAAAGAGGACCAGAGCCAAAAGGCAAGCTCCTCAGTTTATTGGTTGATCTATGTTGTTCTTACCTGTAATTATAGAATGTAGGTAGCTATTGGGAGAGCAAGATTACAGATACAAGCAGCAGAAATGAGTTTCCCTCCACATGTCTGGGCTTTCCATGAGAGATGCAGTGAGAATATCAGTCATTAATCCAGTAGGAGCTCAGAGTAGAGCCACTGCTCCTCCACACTGAGAGGAACCAGGTTATGTAGCTCCTGCATCTGTAGGACACCTCTGAGATGAAGTGTTACATGTAGGTCCCACCAGAAGTAGTTTCCATGGAAGATCCAAGACACGTTGATAGTACAATATCGCCCCAGATGAGCTGAAAAAACTGGTTGTTGAGAGGGAAGCCTTGGTTTTCCTGCTTAACCTGATCTCTGATAAACACTAGAGGATGTACAGATGGATAGCACTTCCACCACTCAAGCTTAGTAGCATGTTTAGGGTCACTGTCCTGCTGGAAAATTGGCCTAAATCTTATTCTCAAAGATCTTTAAGGCCTAAAAGATTTCTCTAAATTTAGCACCATATATCTTTCCCTCTATTTGTCCAGTTTCCCAGTCCGTGCTGATAAACATTTGTGCAACAAGCTTCAGGAATAAACAGCAGACAGCTCTTGTAGTTACAGCAGAGTCCCATGTCTGCTTCTCCACTGCTGGCTAAAATAAAGGAAGCTAAACCTGCAGCTAGCTGCAGCGTCACCCAGGATTAATGACCTCGTCTCTGCCTCCCAACCTCCATGTGGAGGCGGAAGCAGGAAAGTTTAACAGCTGTTTCTGTCGGAGTTCTTTTAGCTAGAAGAAGTAACAGCATGGTTATCAAACCCTCACAGAAACGCGGAGCTTTAGGAGGAGACAGAAAGACGAGGAAAGTAACTGCTTTGGTTGTTGTAGAGTGATCCTGTGGATGCGTTTGGTTTACCTAGCGCAGCAGCTGCCCTATAAAGACATCCAGCCTTAGACTGCATACAAGTATACTTCTTTTCACAAATTAGGTAACTAATGTAGGTATCTGCAGGTATTCGATAGCTCAGATCATCTTTATAGAAAATAGATGCATAATAACTGAAAATATATATTTTCTGTCACCTTGCCAATTGCGATTTTATTTGTTTAATTTGTTATTTTATCTAAATAAGTAATTTAAATGAATTTAAGTTACAGGTTGTAATAGAGGATGAAAAATACCAAGGGGGTGAAAACTTTTGCAAATGACTGTTTTTAGAAAAAGACATTTTAACCTCAAGTCACCAAACATTGATCATATGCTAGGAGAAAAGTTATGAAATGTACAAAAATTCCCTGTTTTTCTTTGGTAACAAGAACAACCTGCATAAATGAAAAAAAAAGAAAAAAAAACACAAACAAAAAAAAGAAAAGAAAATTGTTGCTGTGATCCATACAAGAAATAAGCGCTGTGTATCACAACACATCAGCGCATGGTTTCAATACAGCAGTCTTTCATATTCCTTATATTTGAAGCTATTTACTGGCCCTGACATGAGCCAGGATGTGCAGCAGCGGTGTTGGCACCATCTGCTGTGCAACGATACCTGCTTCCATTAAATGCAGCCGGGTTTTAAGAGTGTGAGGTGACAAACCTTGTTTTGGCTTAAGTCAACCTTCAGATAAGAAAACTCATCTTTGCTGTGAATGTGCCGACGATCAGTCGAGGAACGATTGTGCAAACAGACAGCAGAGCAAATTCTATGTTTTGATATTAAAAAAGTAATTGTTGGGTTCATGTGTCTGGCTTGATGGAAAGGTTGTATAGATGAACTGATAAAGTTGATGTGCTTGCCATGAATACTTGAGTACATGCATCTCATACACTGGTAGGAGCGCTTATCAGCACAGTAGGTCATATAGCCATACATTTTTGGTCCAAAATACTTGCATGTGTGTGTGTGTGTGTGTGTGTGTGTGTGTGTGTGTGTGTGTGTGTGTGTGTGTGTACACTTCTCATCTGCCTCCTTGCTAGTCTGCAGCTCCATTGGTGGTACAAGAAACTGTTCACATCAGGCCGTTTTTATATTCGTCTCTGCCCGTGTGTGTGATGTACACAGTGTCAAAAATCTACAAATCCATAAATAAAACCATAAAACTGTGGTTTTCTCTCCCGCTGGCACACTATGCTACAACAGAAGACATACTTTTCATTTCCCCTGACTAGGACCTTGGTAAGCGGGAGTGAAGGAGAAAGGGAGGAAACGTGGGGGAAGTGAGAGTAAAGGATGGGATGGGATGCATAAGGGCAGAAAGGGGGTCAGCCTTATGTAGGAGGGGGAAAAAGGAGGAATGAGGTAAGTAAAACAGCACGACAGATAAGGAAGACCAGATTTATTTCTTGAAACTAAATTGTTGAAAGAAAGAGGAAAAAAAAAAACCCAAGGCAAAAGAACAAGCAGAAAAACAGATCAGGGAGAGAAGAGATATGAGAAGAATAGGGGAAGGTCAAGGTGCATGTTTGCATCTTGATACACAGCAGGGGAAGGAGAGATGCTACAGTAGAGATGTCTGCCTCTGGCAGGGACAGTGGGTTAAACCTCTGACTGAGCCAAGTTTGTCGGACAGATTTATCTGTTCTGAGTACAAGAAAACTACCCCCCCTCCCTTTTGAAAACAGTCCTTTCTAGTATTTAGAACGCTTCCTGATACTAAAATATGAGGGTACACTACTTAATCTGCATGACTAAAGGTCCAGACAACATATACCTAAATGTTTTGCTTCCAAATTCTGATCAAAATGCATTCCCCCTGCTATTTCAGAAAACTAATGTGGTACTGGAAGTCCTTGCATGTTTTTCTGATAAGGACTTTGAATGCTGAACCAGGCACACATCAAAAAACTTCCCAAAAGCTCTATTCAACAAAAAAATCCCTTCAGCATTTGTCTATAGAGTATGCATTAGTATAAGGCAAACAGGCCAGTTGGGGCTGTGCAGAATGTCTGTACAGCCGGTCAAAAGTTAAAGGCAGCCACAGGAAAAAAAAAAAGCTGAACATGTAATCAATTCTAGTTACATTAAATCTAACTTCCTCTTTCCCAGTAAATATTGATGAGTCTCCATGCAACTCATCCTGCGCACTTAAAATGTCAAAATACCTCACATCAGTGTACTCAACCATTCATCTTAGTGAGAGTGCGACTAAAAATACGGAACATGTAATGAACTCCTTATTAAAACACTGTCTCATTAGAATTCCAATGTGTTTTTGAAGGCTTACATTTCATAAACAGCATGCACTCATTAACAGCAGGAGCAAGCTTTTTAATCTTGCCCAAAGTTTACTTTTAATTAAGATTTTTCAATTGCTTTGGTCTCTTTGAGAGAGACTTTGCAGCTGAAATCCATCTGTGTTCATGTGTTTATTTTTGATCAAACTCTGCACCTGCTCATGTTGGATTCGAAGGTCTCATGATGTGTGTTCATGTACCTCACGTTGTACTTGTCTGTCTTTTTTTTTTGTGTGTGTGTTGTGTTCTCTTTGTGATCATGAGATAAGAAACACTACCGGGTAGGTCATTTGAAAATCCTTTACAGTCACATAACCTTTAAATTAAGTTTTTACCGTCTTTAGGTATCAGATAATGTAGATCCTTATCTGTGTGATATGTGTATGGTCAGGAGAGCCTCAAGAATGTTTGCGTGTGTTTGACCATACCTTACTTAAGTATTAGGGCTGTGACAATATGTTTTTGTCCCGATTCGATTCAGATTTTTTGGGTGCCAATTTGATTTAAATTGCGATTCTCACAATTCTTCGATATTGCTGATTTTTGTAGATTAAAAACAACAAAAAAAAGTACAAAACTTTTTTTCTTGATTTCTATTAGGAAAAAACACCACAGTAGCCAGAGCATCATTCTACTGCTATAATGCCCAAGAAGACAAGTAAAAAGATCAATAAAAATGACAAAACTTTTATAATGGATTATATTGATTAATCATAAAAAAAAAAAAAAAAATTAAACAAAAAAGACAATCAATTTTAAAATTGTGAAGCAAAAAATCCCAGTATTTGATTTTTCGACTAGATTTTCCCACCCCTATTAAGTATACACAAATCTTTACTGTTTTGCATGTGTAGAAGTGAACATATGGATACACCCATGTGTGTTTTAACGTACATAAAATAACTTCCATGACTATGACTATTTAATGTGACTTAACCACACCAGTTAAAAAGAAAAGCACTAAAAGGATAAGATTAACATTTTTTCCTCACTCAGAGAAATTCTGGGTTGTTACTGCTCTTTTTCCAGCCTTTTTGCACATTTGAGCCACAGCCAGACGACTGAAGTAAGAAGTCTAAAGAACACCAATGCAAACAAGCAGATGCATGAGAACGATTAGCACAGTTAGCAGCTCTTTATTTGTTGTTAGCTTTTAGGTAGCAGCAAACAGCACAACAAGATTTTTTTTCTGTATTTTGGCTATAAGTTGTTTGCTTTCTTTGGTTTTATGAAGGCTGATTGCCTGCATGTGAGGTATTTGGGGAACAATGGGAAACCTGGGCAGCAACACAAACCACCACAAGGAAGTTCTTTTCCAGTAAGAAGAACTGAAGTGAAATGTGGAGTGTTACAATAAATCTTTTCAAAGAAAATGACCAAGAGAAGGTCAGTTTCTGTCTTATTATTTAGAGTGACGTCTTTCTCAGTTAGCTGTAGCTCAGCTCCCTGGCTCTTCAGGACCAATACAGATGCATGCAATTCAGCTGCTGTATCTTTGTTTTCTTTCAATTTTAAAAAAGTTTTTTTTTTATTTTAATTTTTTTATTAATGCCATGTTAATGCGTACATGCTACTATTTCACAACTGTGTTTTTTTAAACAGTAGTTGTGCAATAGATGTGCAAAAAGAGATGCCAAAAAGAGGAAGTTTAGTGATAAATCAGTGTGTAGAAATATGAAGCTATCAACTGCAGCATTGTTAGGAGCAGATGTTACAAATGGAGCACCTGCTTTACCTTAAAAAAAAAAAACAACTAAAACTAAAAATGCTATTACAGTTTTTAACCTTTGCTGAAATACAGCACAATGCAGTCCCACTTCTGCTGTATACATATGACATTCATAGTAAAACTGCTTTTTTTTTTTTTTTTTTTTTTTAAACTGGAGAACTTTCTGAAAAACAATATATAGTAACAATTTATCAGATTAAATATTTTAGGACTAAAACTTTGATATTATAAAGGATTTGATTCATAGATCAACCTCTTTAATGTGTATTTCTTATCAACCAGTTGCAACACATGCACCCATGCAGCAATGCAAATCATTAAAAGATATTTTAAATAACCTACCCTGACAAATATGTCATTAAAACCAGTAAATGTAAAACTCCAGTTCCAATGAAGTTAGATGTTGTGCACATTAAAAAGGACTACAGTGATTTGTAAATCAATCTATCTTTAATTAAAAGCATAAAAAAGACATGGCATGCAATTCTCAAACTGATAATTTTTTTTTTAAAACCTGCAGCTAATAAAGGTTAACATTATCACCCTCTTTTCCCCCAAATTCACCAATACCATGATCAGATTGTGTTATACATTTAAAAATTGTGTCATGCCAAATCCCATTCTCGTTCAAACTAGGTTTTTGTGACAATAATTCTTGCACTAAACAGTAATTAGTTAAAAATATTATGACATAACTTGATACCAATATTTCCAAATAAAATATTTGGTAGATTTTCATGACATAAAATTCATTTTATACCAATTTTTAGTCCAAAACAGATACAGTCCTGCGGAGTACAGGCAGCTTTGTTGCATATTAACCGGAATGGAAATCTTATCCTCCACAGATGTTTTTACCATTGGCAGACAGTCATCGTTTGCTCATGCATAACACACATCCATACACACAGTTTAAATCCATAAACATACTTTTAAGGAGTCTACACAGAAAAACAGAAACAAGAACACAATGAAATGTGCACACTGGTATTCGGGATCTAATGCGAAACACAAGTGTACAAGGGATACATTCACTCATACCCACCCACATGCCGCGCAGAGAAGAGGTTTGAGGATGACAGCTATTCAAATTTGTTGTTCATTATGATCCACACTAAGCCAACAACATCATGATGAAGCAGGTTTTAACACACAATCACACATTAACCCTGCCAGAAGCTATAAGTCAGCCGCTGTTGCAGCAGGATGAATCCTTTTTCATTTCAAGCTGTTGGAAGGAAAAAGACTGAAGGTTTTTTTTTTCACATGCCAGCAAACAACAACACACTCACTGCTGCACACATAAAACGTAGGATAATAGTTCTACTGTCTCACTGACCTTCATAAACCTAATCATTGGTATAAGAGCTTAGCATTTAACTTACTAAAATTACATTCTGTGGTGATTTGAAAGTCCTCAAAATGCTCATTTGGAGGAATTCTCTTCACTTACTGCAGCTCTTGACCCCTACTCTCATCTTCAGTGACATAAGAGATGGATACTAATAAGAGGCATAATGAGTGTTTAAAAAAAAAAAAAAGACGTACAAATCCTGAAGCAGGTCAGGTGCCATCATTTCTAAGCTTATTGTGGATTTAGAAACTGCAGCTGACAAATATTTGCTTGTTTATTTGCCAAAAACTGGAATCAGAACCTAAGCAATGCGCAACATTACAGATATTCCAACAGGATCAGAAACTAATTGCGTGACTGTCATAATTAGAAAACTGCAACTTTCAAGTTAAATAAATACAGGTGGTAAAAGTCATGAAAACAAAAACAAAAAAAACCTGCTAAAAGAAATGATCTAAAACTAGAGCCAATCGACGTAATGTGTCTGCCATTTCCACTTTGTTCACCGGTTGGCTTGAATACCTTTATAAGTGGATTCATGAAGCTTTAATCATTTTAATGGCTGCCAAGAAAAGGTTTATCTCTTCAAGTGGCCTTTGTGTCATTAATGGGAGAAATTCTACAAAAGCAGTGTTGCAGAAAGCAATGGCAACAGGAAGAAAAAAAACCCCAAAAACATTCTGCTTCTCAAAATATTCAATAATTTTACTTCCCTGCCCACCAAAATGATAAAGCCACAGTGCTATCAAAGCACAGAAAAGCTACATGGACCCTCCTTTCATTACCCCCTCATGCCAATTATGTTTTACTGAAATCAAACCTTTGCGTGATGACTTCATTTTCACAGGAGAGTCCATATATGTAATGTCAGAAAAGTTTCAAACTTTCACACCTGCTAGATTATTAAAAATAAGTGGTTTGTTAAAAAATGGATACTGTAATGATGATAGATAGATAATATATAACATGTTAATATAATAATTCATTATGTCAACTTTCTGCCATGTATCTCATTATTCTTGGTACGATCTGGCCATTACGCAATAGGCTATGAGTATATTTTTATATTCAGCAAGAGGAAAAGTATCAACTGAGGATATTTTCAGTATGTCTATGGAATGTACAGATGTCTGTGTGTGCTCTGCATGGTGCACTGGAGCAATATGAAACTGTGTGTCAGAGAACATAATGACCCTGATTTCACTGTTTTGCCACATCTGTTTCTCATGGTTACTAAACCTGATGAAAAAGGCAGAAAACAAAGCAGGTCGTTATGATCCCCATTACAGCGCCGCATGACTTGAGTATACAATATCAGTGCATGTCAAGCTGAATATATCTCCAGCATGCAGACACTGCTGAAGATTGTAATCAGTGTAAATAAATCCAAAAGAGTGCTATAGAGTGCAGAACAAACCTTATTCTCCAAATAACCAAAGGAATTAATGTGTTTGAACCTGCATGTGCAGACACACATACACAAGCACAGTGTGATCTCAAGGTTGTTGTGCTAGAGCTGAGCCTGCCAATGGTTTCCAGTGGGCAACCCTTCTCTTGCGATCACAGCTATGGAAACTCAATGACACCCCTCTGTGACAGATTAATGTCACAGTGCTTATTTGTATTGTCACTCATTTTCAGTGGGGTAAGGCAAGGGCAAAGCATTGCACTGCACCAAGGAAAATGAGGGGGAGAAAATAAAGTTTAGGCCAATTTAATGCAAATATATTGGCAGGATTTCTTAAGTATTACAGCAGGCAATGTCATCAAAACGCAGAAGGTGTCCAGCAAGAGCTTGATTTGTGGTTATGTGTCCTGACATTACAAATACGCAGTAAAAATAGCTTCAGCGCTAAGTATTTTGAATAAGCACAGGCATCAGCAACCTTGCTTGAGCTAAGTAAAGGATAAATATGGGGTCTTGTTCC
The DNA here is from genome assembly GCF_933228915.1 of Telmatherina bonti. Taxonomy (NCBI): domain Eukaryota; kingdom Metazoa; phylum Chordata; class Actinopteri; order Atheriniformes; family Telmatherinidae; genus Telmatherina; species Telmatherina bonti. Next base: position 13,719,011 of record NC_136618.1, read on the forward strand.
GAGTCCTCCACTGCTTATGCTACAAATATTTAAGCTTATTAAACATTTATGATTAAATGGGTTAAAAAAAAAAGAGGTTTAGTAACAGCTGGGTGGTTTTCTACATCCTCACTGTGATTAGACCAGACCCAAATTGCGTCCAGAATCTGTGAGAGTAACAGCAGACCAAACTGACGCTACGTAAGCTTTCCAGTTGTAATGGTGTAAACATGCATATGCACTCTTTTGGTCTGATGAGGTAAGGCAGGGGTGCCCTGCTCCGGTCCTCGACGGCCACAATCCTGCAGGTTTTCAATGTATCAGCGTTCCAACACAACACACTCATATCAATTAGTCATTGTGCAGAACTTTATTGGCTGTTTGATCCATTTAATGGAAACCAGGTGTGTTAGAATAGGCTTACATTGAAAACCTTCAGGACAGCCCTGGAGGACTGACTTTGTGCACCTTGAGGTAAGTGCACAAGACCTGAAAAGTTTTACCTTTTAAATAGAGCTGTTCAATGGTACCTCTTCAGCTATGTCTCCTACTACTCAAAATGACAAATTACAAGAGAGGTCATGTATAGTTTTTCAGATATCTATGTGTGTGTGTTTAGCACAACTTGCTCCAAAAATATCTGTATCGGCTGATAATGGTATCAGAAATGAAGAGTTGGATAAAACTGGTATACAGGAACAAGCCTACTTTCAAAGGTTTTGCACTTTGAGCCTCCGATGAAAACAAAACAAATATGATCAATGGAAACCTGAATCTCTTCAAAACAAACACTGTGTGCAACATTTTGAGGTCTTGTCTGAAATATGCTATTTGAACATCAAGGTTTCCTACATATCAGACATCATATTCAAGCGGTAACCTCTGGTGGTTAAAAGTGAAGCCTATGGGGAAAATGCATAAAACTGCAGTTTCCCCTTCATCCGCTAGGGGGCTCCAAAACAGAGCAAATTATGGTGGCCCTGAAGTGTCACAGCAACACAATAAGCCACAACATAACACAATAAGCTACAATGGATGTGACATGTTTTGTTTTTTTTATTAGTCTCATTAATTTTTTTTTTTTTTTTTTTTTTTTTTAACCATCTGTGTTTTATTTACTTCTCAGACTTTTTCAAAAGATCTCCCTTTTATCATCTGTAAGGACTGAAAACTGCTCACTTCCCTTGATGTTACGTACGTTGCTACTCACTTCAGTTTATGTAAATTCCATTGTGGTGGTCCCCAGACAAAAATATTAAAAAGCATGTCACTTCCGTTGTAGCTTAATGTGCTGTGTTGCGGCTTATTGTGTTGTGTTGTGGCTTTTGTTTTGCTATGTCACTTCAGGGCCACCGTAGCAAATCCCCATAGACTCCCATGTTAAACAGACCAACTTCACAGCAGAAATAAACATGTTTATAGCCTGGTACAAAAATCCATTTTTGGTTTAATAGGTCAAATTTGCCTTCATGACAACTGTGGGGGTAGTGAGTTTTTCTTAAACTCCCCTGTTTAAAAGTAATTTAATCTCAAAATTCAACATATTTAGGGGCGTGTCCTTTTGATTGACAGGTACCCGATCTTCCGTTTCAAGTAAGAAGAACGCAAAACAACCACGGTTTTTAGCAGGTTAACTTAGCTTAGTTGTAGCCCGCTTACTTCTGTTAGCTGGTTAGCTCTTGTTAGCTCTGGGTTAGCTCGGTAAGCTCTTCGCTACAGGCAGCTCAGAGTTCGCTCGATATCAATCATCCACCCCCACGTTCATAGACCCCCTCTCAGTTTTACCTCTTTGCCCATATTTTAATTTTCTGGGGGAGACGAAACGCAAGACCCTGCTAAGATGGCGATGGTAGGAACAACCCACCGAGCTTCAATTCTGCACTTCAGAAACCTATGGGTGATGTCACAGAGGCTCCAACCATCTTTTTATATATAGTCTATGGTCATATCTTGCTTCCACATCACAGGTCTTACAAATGAAGAGTTTGCTAAAAAACAGGCCTCATAACACTGTCCACAGATGGTTTGTTGTCCAAGGAAGGAACAGATGCAGCAGCTGACATTTAGAATGAGGACAATTTGGGCAAATAAAAGGAAAAAGGGTAATTTGGTGAAAGCATAGAACAAGACAAAAGCAGCAGACAAGGAAAGAGCAAATAAAATAAACCTCTAATTCTTACTGGTGTCCAATAAGGGAATAAGGCTGCAAAAATATATATAAAGAGGTAAAAGTCATCAGAGAGAGACAGAAATGTGCCTCACCTTCCTTCTTTTAGGTTTTACCTTATAATTCGATCTGAGCCTGAGAGAGCTCTAAACCAGAGCAGATGGGGTAAAGCCAGAAACAGAATCCCTGAAGCGAGCCCAGGCAGATGTCACAGGCCACAGGAAAACTGCTGCCAATGTGAAAGCAGGTCAGGAGGGACAGCATTTAAAACAAACCATCCTTGACCACAAGTAATCGTCACATTAGTCTTGTTTGAAAGATGGTTGATGCCTCTTTAGAGCAAGAGCATCATTTATAGGAAAAACCTAAATTCCTTCTCATATATTTGAATCTGTGTTAAAAGTGAGCCTTTCCACTTTAGTAAGGCTGATGCAGTTTACAAATAAATAAAAACATATTTTGGCCTCCCAAGCAGTTCATGGAACTGGTTTCTGACAATCAAGGTAAGCAGGTTGAGAAAACTTTAAAAGATTTACTGTAGACATGCCCACCGATACAATTATGCATAGAGCACAGATGGAAATTCTAAATGCATGGCATATATTGAGTCATCGTAAGTCTCCAGCATCTGTAGGCTGCATCTCGTCAGAAGTCTCATAAAAAGACAGAGAGAACAGCAGTACGTCAGGAAAAAAATGAACCTATCATAAGAAAAATGAATGAATTAAAACGTGTATTTCTTTTTCAAATAGGCAAGCATCTGCTGTAACAAAGCACACTGGAGAAAGAAAATGAGCACTGCATACCCATTCAACTGAGAAAAAAAAAAACTTGCCTGTGGCATCTTCTGTAATCTGATATCAAATATTTGGAACAATAAAAGCAGTGAACAGAGGAGGGGATTATATGAGGGGGATGGGAGAACAAGAACTTCCTGTACAAGGAAAAAAAAGCTCATAATATTTTATTTCAAACAGACTACATTACAGATGAAATTGAATGTGCGTGTGTGCGCATGTGCATGCGAGCGTGAATAAATGCAAGCTTCAGTTAAAAGCTCCAACAAACTTCCCAATAGTTTCCATAATCCCTCATTTCCTGCTGCGTTAGCATCCGGGAACATCAAATGAATGAGACGCCTGACAGGTCTCATTCTCTCCCCCCCCTCCCCTCATATGTCATCCCATCAACCCCCTCCCCTCCCTGCTCTGACTTCTTTGCCCAAATCCTTCTTTTATCTCCTCACATTTCTTCTGACTCAGCCGCTCCTACTCTGTCACCTGTGTGTTCCCCTCGCTTCCTGCCACATCCTTTTTACATTCCACCTCAGACCGCTTTGTGTGCTGCATTTTTATGAATGACAATAGGCTGCGCACGGTCTTTGCTGATGGAGCATTTCGGGATTATCAGACACAATCTGCCTTATAATTCTTTACAGATCTGGGCAGGTGTCAACTCCAATTGCTTTACCGACACAGCTTGAACATTTATTGAGTGTTCTGCATTAATCAGGATTGATTTAATTGAATAATGTTATAAGAAAAATGAATTATGAAGAAAGTAAATTACAACTATATATATATATTTTTTTTTTGGCCTTTAAAAATATCCTGTATTAAGGACACATTTTCCTCTCAATATGCATCATGAGTCTTCCATCTGTGGTGTACTTCCATGTAATTTTCTTCACAACCAACTCATGCTGAAGCAGCAATATGCTGCTTGATGGAGACCCACATGCTTTTTATTAGAATTTAAATCCAATGTGGGAGGAGAGCAGGTCATATTCAATCATCTCTCAAGTCTCAATGAAGTACTCATAACCATGTGATGAACCTTTGGGCATTAAAATCAAGAACTCACTTGATTGCTGCTGTGGACTTCCACTGACTGAAGAAATGCAGGGTCGAGAGAACATGCAGTCAGTAGCCACTTTATTAGGTACACCTTGCAAATATTCCATTGCATCGCCTTTAACCTTCTGAACTGTCTTCATTCATGTTTCAACATGGTGTTTAACCATGGGGGGGCTGGGGATCAATACAGTGACCTTCCAATTAAAAGGAGGCACATGCAACCTCTTGCGCAACAGCCAGCTGTAATAAACTATAGATTCCACCCTCTTCCTAATATGTAAATAAAACCAATGGTTTGTACATTCAATCCATTCAGAGAGGCAAGGAGGACTAAATCTTAGCATTAAGACTGCATTAAATATTAGACACAGTAACATTAATGATGGTAGCCTATGCTAGCAATCCACCACCATCTTGTTAGTCCCTGACTCAAAATAACTGTGGACTCCACCATAAACAACTCTTATTAAAGCGCCTTCAGTGAAATATTGCTGGGTCCAGCCTTGATGATTTTGGCTTGTGTGTATTATTCAGTCGGTGCTCATGCTTCAGCCCCCTTTATCTAGGCCACGTCTCTGAGCACTTAACACCTTCCTACTGGACACTTCAGGTAGAGTGCAGCGCTGGGACATGATGAGTAGTTTGTAAATTGATTTTAACTTGTTTTTTCTCCCCAAGTCTTTTTCTGATGACTATTTTTAAACGAATGGATGATAATCTGGTGGCCATGTCAGAAAAAAAATACACTTTCAAGTCTTTCAAGTTTGGATTCAATCTTCTTTTCATGATCATTTACATACTAATGCACATACTGAAAACCAATATGTTATCACCAGGATTCAATTACCACTTCCGTACACAATCAAACACAATTTGAGTTTTTTAAAATTTCAAAACACAAAAACGAAGAAGCAACTTTCCATGTTCTTGTTTGACTTTTTATGTGAACTTTGTGTCTTTACCTGGCTAGATGACGGGAATGTAGGAATATTGCAGAGCTGTCACTGCATACTTATCACATAAAATTATAAGGTTAAAATTACTGTAAGGGTGAAGTCATAAAATTTCAAGAACTCGTGTGACATATGAGCATACATCTAAAAATAGTGCACTAGAAATGTTATCATTAAAGAAAGAGCCCTGAGCTAGAACAGAAATTCCATATATATTAATATGTATGAATGAAAGATTATGGATACATGGACCTAACTAACAACACAACAACTTACACACACACACACACACTGTATTTAGACAGTTTCCTTATGAGAGGTGTTGATTATTGAAAATTAATGTTACACACAAGGGTGAGCTCAGCTGTCATAGTATGTCCTAATGAGTGGGAAGAGATGTAGGAGGGTGAGAGAGCAGGAAAGTAGATGAGAGTAAATTGGGCAGTGGTAAAAAAGGAAATGACACCAAGAAATAAGAAACAGTGTGAATTATAACTGTGTGAGAGTGTGACAGAAGAGAGTGTGAGTGACAGCAGTGGTAACACACACCTAATGCAGACCAACTTTGTCTCATCTACCTTTCCAGCCTCTGTACTCAACAATCATAGATTACTGCAGACACATTAGCCTCTCCTTTAGTGTGATTACTGCAGTACCGCCCTAACATTAGACTGAAACATCAACAAAGATTCTTGTTTAAAGTTACAGCAAACATCCTGATAATCTTAGAGATGCTGCTTCTCTTGCTTCTCCTTTGTCCTGTGTAATAAAAAAAACCTCTGCATTCAGGCCATTTCTGCTCAGGGAACACAATGAAAAGCCGGAGACTGAAATGGTCTTTTAAATCTTACATATTTGATCAATTCAGTAAATATCTATTAAAACCTTTAAAAAAAAAAAAAAAAAAAAAAGAACAAAACCAAGACACTGTTTCCTTTCATTATTGCAGTGGGTGTAAGTATGAGAAAAATTTGTCAAGACGTTTATCTCTTTGTTATGTTTCTCCTTGTCAGGATGGTGAAACCTGCCATTTAGATCAGAAATATACAGATTATATTCTCCTTTTTGGTGGTATTGTGGAGAGACAGCAGCAAGGACACTGGGGAATAGATCTGAACCTGACACAGGGACAGGTAATGTTGTAGAAGTTCTGGGAAAACTTTCACATGGGTATCACCTTCTATTAATATAGTGGCAACTGAATGTGTCAGTATAAAGTGTAAATTAACTGGTACTTTCAGGTACAACAGGGATTTTATCAGGTCAGACAAAACAACACAAAGGTGTAACTCTCACCATGGCAAAGACGTGATCTGCTGCACTTGTGTTAACAGCGAGGCACACATAGTGGAGCTAACTTTATTTAGCATGCAACCACTTCTTGTTGGCCAAACTTTCTTCTTTTATGGTTTAGCCTCAGCACAACAGTCAGTTTCCATGAAGTCAACCTATTGTTGTTTGTTTTTAACCAAGCAGTGTCGGAGCATAGTCCACTGTATTTAGAAAGCTGGATGTACTCTTCAGTGTGTTTTCCCTATGTGTCAGACAGACCGATCATTAGCATACCTGGTTAAGCAACAGACAAAGTGATGAAAAGGGGGAATGGCGCTGGGTTGAGTGCTGAGTTTACAGATAAATACAATTACATTTTTCACACAGCAAAAGCAAAATTTTGAATCGGTAAGCAAAAAAAAAAAAAAAAAAAAAAAAGCTTATCTTTGTATGACAACTCATTAAAGGCCTGGCATGTTTTAGTAATTGCGTTTACACAGGAGGGGACAGAAAATGCAAAGCAAGTGCATTCAGAGAGTTAAAATTGTAATTAGCTCTGCTTTATTGATGGAGTTCATCAACAGAAATCAACATGAGCAAAATGAGGTTATTTAACAGACCTTGTTTCGGTTTATGCTCTGCTGAACCTGCAAATCATGACTTCTGCTTTACTTTCATTTCAAATGTCTTATTTAGGCTACATGAAACTTATATAACCCACTTTTTATTTTTGCAAACCAACACACAGAAATCACATACTCTGGTTTTCCTAATATAAAGGGTCGTAGGTTTCTAATTTAATGTCATATATGTTTAAATTAGAAGAAAAAAAGCTAAAAAAAAAAAAAAAAATTCCAAAAGTCTGTATCATTGCAAACTTGAGTTGTTTTTTTGAAAACATAATTCTCCACTGGTTCTCTCAGTATACACGTGCACTGTGTCTGATCTGATCTCACAACAATTATGATATGATATGAATTATGATATGATATAATCTGCTTGTGCCAGGGTTATCCAGAACCCTTGGAGTGCAATAGCGTAAAAAAAAAAAAAAGTTTGCTCAACAACTGAATACTCATTTTAAATTTAAGCTCTGGATCAAAACAACATGAATCACTGAAGAATTTTTATTCTTTCAAGCAAGAGCAAAAACAACCTCGGGATGCAAGAAAGAAGTCTCCTTTGGGCCAGCAAGACTGTAATGGCTGACAGCCTAAAACTCTTTCTTTATAGAAATATCATACATTTTTCATCATAGAAAAGCTTTGAACCCAAGTGTGGGGCATCGTTTCAATGAACTTCTAAAGAGCCTCAGTGTCACCGGAGAATGGCACTGCTCTGACTTGAGCTTTCTCTGAGCGACTTGCATTTAAATTTTGGCACTGACACAAATTTATACAGTCAAAACAAACACAAAAACCAGAGGAAGGAAGTATTACCAAAAACGGCGCTGCAACATCAGTGTATATACTGTACATGCAGCAGTAACACATGTAAGAAAGAAGGGGGAAAAAAAAAAAAAAAAAAAAAAGAAGTGATATTCCTACTTTTTGGTTTCAAATTCTGGTCGTTCCCTTCAACCCCAGAGGGAAATCAGTACTTCTCGCCTTTTAAATATGCATGTGGTTAATTTTGCATCTTGTTATCACTGGCTAATCTGCATAAGACTCTCATCTATAAAGTCCCTCTCATTACCATTCAGAGGACCATTTCACAGGTGTGCCAAGTAAATATACTGTACGAAACATTGTAGCGCGACAAACACACACACACACACACACACACACACACACACACACACACACACACACACACACACACACACACACACACACACACACACACACACACACACACACAGAGTTGATAGACGGGGCTGGAAATGCACGAACACACGCAAATTTAAATCCGGACAGCTACATGTTCCAACAAGCGGACGTGCATGCTCGCTCGGGCGTAAAGACTCCCAGAAATGTACACATGCACGTACAGGCGCTGACAGCGGACCCCTACCAGGAGGCAGACACGTCATGCAACCCCAGTGACAGAAGGTCCAGGTTTCCCTCGTATGGGTGGCGGTTTGCTCAGTGCCAACTCATTAAGAGTACAGCTGGCCATACGGGTTGGAGTGGGGTAAAACCACAGGGGTCCTCAGATGAGAGTCTGCCTGGATCTCCACGTAATGCTCGAAAATAGAGAAAGCTCTTTGGGGCACATTATGCATCTTCAGCAAATGAAACCTGTTCAAACTACAACTTCATTTGAATGAAGCAAATTAGGCAATTGTTAACCCCTGCTCCTTTTTACGCTTGTGGATAATTCAGTCTTTAATCTTACATTTTTTAGGTGGAAAAAAAAAAACATTGTGGTCTTCAATTTTCTGCAAGAAGGGTCAGAGTCACTGCAGACTTGGGGAAAAAAAAAAACAAACACTTGGTTGTGTCTTTGACTCCTACAATGCTGTCTTTATGGATATTGAGTTGGGACTGTATAGTAGCAAAGGAAGTTTAAGATTAATAACTGTGAACAAGAAAAGACTCACTCAGGTTCCATTTAAGTCCAGTTGTGACTGTTTGGCAAGGCCCACCTACTGGAATGAGGCTGCACCAGTCCCCCTCCAGACCTGTGTTCACTCCAAGTCTGTGGCTGCCCTGCTGGTACACAGCATGAATGTGGATATAATTTAGAATAAATGAATGCGAACATGATAAACATTATGTAATACATTAAGAAGAAATGCAGAATGAAAAGAGAAAATAAAATGTAAAGTTAGTCTTGAACTTTGTCAAAGCCATGGTTGACAAGAACTCAGCTTCCCCACTGAGGGACCAAAGCTCATTATTAAAATAAATGATTCCTCTTGTCAAAACTTTAGCCCATTTCCAGCACCTTACACTTAAAAGACCGTACCATTCTGAAGTTTGGTCTCTTATACTGTGTATCATGAGGATTTGTGCCGATAAACATAATTACACTGGTAGTCAGCTTTGAACTAGAAAAAACTGTTTAAAAACATCACTTTAAGGTAACAGGCAAGCTGACATGTTTCTTCAGATAAAACAGAATTTTTTAAAGAAAGAAAGAATAGTTGTCTGTGTAAAAAGGTATTTTTTTTCTAAGAGTGTCTGAAAAATAAATAGACACTTGTTTTAGAGGGACAGTGTCTCAGTGTATTGAACATGTGGAGCCAATCGCAGGACTGAGAGGCAGGAGTTAGGCAGGTGCAGGAGTCAAAACTTTATCAAGAACAGCAAACAGAGATGCAAACTAAAACACACAACTGGACCCACTCCAAGGACAACACAGAGAAATGACAACACTCTGCCAACAAACAAATGAAAACGAGGAGTATATATGCACTGAGGAGCAGATGAAGCAATTTAGCAAATGAACTCCGGTGTGCTGGTGAACAGGAAGTGAACAGAATGAGAAACAGGCTAAAACTAAAAAATTAAACAGGAAAGCAGATATAACTCAGACAATGAAAAACAATAGGCCAGTAAAACAAGAAGTAAAGTAAAAGTCCAAAGATGTGGGTTTCATGACAGACAGTGGAATATTTGTGAAAACAGCCCATGAAAGATAAACTAAAACAACATTAGAAAATGCCTCACTATCCCTCAGTGTACATACAAAACATTGTCCACCTAATTATTAACTTTGCTGTGGTTTCAGTGCTGCTTCAAGCTTTTCCTACAAGAAAATATACAAAGAATCTGTGACTTGAGGTACGATGTCTGAAATGTAATTATCTGTTATGGGTGGCAAGACTATGAATGTCTAAATGCAAGAGACTATGCTAATAGAGTCACACTGACAATGAAAGCTCTGTCAGAGTCTTCTAATAAAAGCACACTGACAAAAACACTGCCAGCTCAGACACACTCAGTGGTTTAAAAACTTTGTGTGTCAGTTTAAAATAGTTTTTTTGTTGTTGTTGTTTTTGTTCTTGGAGCTGCAGGGCCAGAGGGAACGAATGCTGGCAAAAAAAAGAGGAAATTTTCATTTCATTCATTTTGTTAAGAAAAAAAAAAACAAACAAAAAACCTGGAGGTTGTTTTCTGTGCATACACTCAGCATCTTTGTGTAAGATCCTGAGAAGAAAACCAAGCAAAAAAAAGTAGATCCACACAAACTTGTGTCAGAAGTTTCACTGGGAACATGTCTTTTTCTGCATGTAGCGCCCAGTGGGATAACACCCTTCTCCTTTCTTTCTACTAGAAACTTGAAAAAGAGTGTGAGAGGCTCTCACACAGCATAAAACAGTTGTAGTCATCTTAATAACTTAAATGGTATCATTTTCTTGTTATGGTACACCAGCTGTAATTTTTAAAATAGATATTTTTTATAAAGTCAGATATATTGAGAAAAAACAAAAAACAGTCGAATCACTGATGGGCTTTTTCCCCAGTCTGGAGCATCACATGACAGCTGTATTTAACTTTACAGCACTGAGTCACACCCCATCTACTGGATATCAACACAGCGGCTGCTTTGGATACCCAAGAGGATATCATTACAGGATGCCAAAAATAAATAAATTAATTAATTAATAAGTAAGTGAACAAATAAATAAATAAAGGGAATGTGACAGGGCAAGAGGCCAGATAAGTGACTGTTGAACTGACTTTTACTGGCTGTAGAGAAGTCAGAGAAGAGACAGATGCCTAGTAAGGAGGCGGGGAGGTTATATCATCATCATTCATTCGTGTTTTGTTAAGGTTAAAAACACAGTTCTTCGCTTCTGTATTTCGCTTCTTTCAGTGCTTGGAAAATAACCAAAATGTGAAAAAAAAAAAAAAATCTAATTTTAGAATTGATTAGTAAATACTCAATGATTAGTGTCAATGTCTGATTTGTTTTTCCGCTTGATGCTTTACAAGATAACTCACTAAAGATCAACTGTTAATTCATTTTCTTAACCACTTAGCCCAAGTCAGGGTCGAGGGAAGCTGGAACCTTTCCCAGTAATCATCGAGCGAGAGAATTGTTATTAATGTAATTTATAAATACTCGAGACCATTTCTCATTATTAATGAATAAAGTCTGCATGAAGGAAGTTAAATAATTCCAGTTTTTGCTTAATAGTTATCCATACAAGATAATTATTTGACTGATTAATTACTAATTTACTTAGATGCAAGAACTAATGCAATACACTCACATAAAACACTCATCTGAAACAATGTACTGCAAGAATTAAACAAATGTAAATATTAATATATAAAGATAACATTTCTGCTTTGAATACAGTGAATATAATTTGTGTTGATTCATATGCATCTGCTGGCTGGAGTCCAACAAATGTAATAATTTCTATTTCAAGCTGCTCAGTTTCTGTGGTAACATTTTGGTCATTTCATTAACTTACCTCTGGTTGAGAAGAGCTTTGAAATGGCAGCGGAGTGATACATGTAGTTCTGAAAGGCCTGTTAGCTGCACACACTACCACCTCAAAACTTATTGTAGCTCTTTAACCTGTGCCTACTGCACATAAATACTTCACAGATAATAAGAAATGGTTTGTAAATGTGTTCTAAATGTAATTAGACATCCGCGATGGACTGGCGACCTGGATGTACCCCGCCTCTTGCCCAATGACTGCTGCGATACACTCCAACTTCCCCAAGACCCTTAATCGGACAAAGTGGTTTGGATAATGAATAAATGAATGTAATAAGACATAAATTTGGACAGATATGGTTTTAGATAGATCGATAGATCGATAGATCAATAGATCAATAGATGGATAGATAGATAGATCACACCGTCCTGACTTAGTTCTTTATTTGTGTTTGAATGCTACATCTTTTGCTGAGTTGTTGTAACACAACAACTCAGCATTGTGGATGACTTAACATAACCTAGGCATCACTTTATCATTTAAATCAGCGACTCCACTGACAAGTTTCACTCCTCAAAAGGGCATGTGGTAAACAAGCTTGCAGTTAGGAGCTCGAGTCTGTCTGTTACAGCGATTTATAGCATTCATTGGGCTGACGTAGCGTTGTGAATCATGTTGCACTTGGCTCTCTGACCAAGGTTCAATAGAGCAGACTGTAAAGGAAAATCAAACACAGCTGATGAACTCAGCAAAGCCTCTTTCTTTGTAGCTTTTAGATCCAAATTGAATAAATTTAGCACCACCCTGGGCTTTAGACTGGTTGAAACAAACTGTTGTGCAGAGAGTCAAAATAAAAAAGCCTGCAGCCCCTAAAGTGTTTGTACAAGTGTTTTAATCAAATATAAGAGAACTGCACAGTTACTACAAGCACAGTAATGTTGAAAATAACATACTAATTAAATGACCTGACAGTCTATGCAGTTCTGCACAAAGACTCATTAATTTGAGTCAGGTGTGTTGGAGCAGAAACACATTGAAAACCTGCCAGACTGAGACGCTCATATCACTGAACTGTGTAGTCCTGCTGTAGATGGTGGGATCTTTAGTCTTCGCATTGAGGAAAAATGTTCCATTGAGGCCCATTGTTTATAAAAATTTGTAGATGGTTTATTTCAGACAGATAAACTTCTGCCCATCTTTTGAGACACTCTGCTTCAATGGTGCATTCACATCAGGATAGTCCACTAGACTCGTCCTAATTGGGGACTCGGTTCAGTTGTTGGGGGCCAACATTATTGCAGATTGATGTTGTGTTTAGGCTGCACTTCTGAGATGAATCAGACTTTTAAAGGCATGAAAACATGGAGCTGCATCAGAGCCTAGTGGTCCGGTTGATCCAATTTCTATCAGAACTTTGACCAAATTCTGCCATGTGTTCTCCATGAGGCATTTCTCCTGTGCAGAGTCGTTTATCATCCCATATGCTTTGGTTGTGTTTACCCATGATTAAGAATATGCACTGAACTCACAATACACCTTGTATTCTAGTCTACTTCCTGTATTTGGTCTGTGTAAAATGGACTGAGACCTGTGTTACTTTGATCAGAATAAAAATTTGTACATTCACGTTTCCCCAAACAAAGCGGACTTTCCGAGCAAATGGAATAAAAAAGACTGGTATGAATGTACCCTTAAAGCAGTGTTTCTCAACTGTGGTCCTCAGGGAGGGAAGGGGGGGGGGGGGGGGGGGGGGGGGCTAAGGACTGGACTTGAGAAACACTGCATTAAAGGCATCGTCATCTTGCTGACCTGTTGTCAGTTTACCTAATTACTTGTTATATGTTCTTCCAGTTAATTTTGACTTGTGCAATAAATCACTTCTCCAGCCTTTCATACCACATTCCAGTTTTTTTGAGACATGTTGCTGCCATCCAATTCAATTATTCAATTCAATATTTTAAATAAAAAGGTTATCTAACATGACGTTTATGTCATATCAGAAGAATAAAACACGCATTTATGGCATTTTCAAATGACTACATTCTGTTTTTGTTTACATTTTACAGAGTCCCGACTTTTTTCGAATTGGAAATGCAACTTTAGAGTTTTAAACTCATGGTTATTTCACTTAATTTAATTTAATCCTGCATCTGTGTATGTAAAGAGGTTACTTGCAATTCCACTGGATAGGTGTGAGGATATTCTGCAAAAGTTGTAAACAGTTCCATTACAGATGTAACTTGAATAAATAGCACTGGGCCCTTCAAAGGTTGCGCTCACCTTCATGTACGGGCGTCTGCGTTCATCAGTCGCTGGCGAATTGGAGCTGCGTTGACAAACGAGCTTAATTTACCCTCACTGAAGTGAGATTAATTGGAGGTGTCGAGGTATGAAGCAGCAAATGACAACACGCCTTTGGAATAGTGACAAGAAGTATGGGGAGAGTGCATGAGAGAGAGGTTTCCTTATGGTATTACAAGGTGTCATCAGGAAGTGAGGCAGTTAGTTGTTTGTCCTGGAGACCTCGCAAAGAAAAAACACACGGGAGGGGTTAAAAGAAAGGTGGTGTTGAGGTGGGGGGGGTGTTCTAAATGGCTGCTGTTCAGCCCACTTGTAAACTCAATCAATAGAGGAGCATGAAAAGTGTCTGGCATTGAGGAAAAAACAACTTGGGAGCATCAAAAGAGAGCTCTCTGCTCTCACATTCGCACCAGCAAATTGGGACATCACAAGAGCAGAGAAATGCATGTGTATATTTGTGTGTGAGTATGTTCTTGAAGTGATTACTTAACAAAGAAACAACGTATTCAACACTCCAATCAAGATGGAAGCAGAGCAAAGGCAAAAAAAAAAAAAAAAAGATGGAAAGAGTGCAGAAAATGAAGAGAAAGACTGGCAGACGGGTGATTAGGGAGTTGTTGGGTTAGGAGAACAGAATGTCAGCCTGGTGGGAAGAAAATGTATTCTGGGTCTGCCTACGTGTGCAGTGTTTATATGCAACTTAATAGGAATACACAGCTGTAGTCAGACTATGTCTTTGGGAAGAAAGTGTAATTCTATACTTTGTGTGACCTTCACTCATCATGTGAAACAACTGGGACACCTGGAAGAAAACTGGCTGCTGGAGTGACAGCTGGGCAGAGCAGTAGGAGGGTGGAAGCGATAGAAGGAGAGACAACTTTACGTTCACTGCGATTTATAATTCACTCACCGGTCGGAGAAGACAAGCCAAGCTTGCCCCTTGTATGATCAGAACAGGGAGCTGCGTCATCGAAAGGGCGTGGTAGAGGGTCTCCACTGACGCCATGGTCTGGTCAAACCTGCCTGCCAGACCTCCCAGTGTCACTATACAATCCACCTGGGGGGGAAAAAAGGCAAGTTTAACAAGTTATATAGTAGCATGACAGAGTTTGATTAATCTAAGTAAAGAGTGATCGGTGTTTAGCAAAGTTAAAAAAAGGGCTGGCAGAGAAAATGTATTTTCTGTGTTAGGATCTTAATAAAATTTAAAACAAGTGAAATGTATTCACTAGAGGGAACCCAGTGTTGGGGGTAGGAAAATGCATAAATGTTTATATTTATATTTACATGTGAGTTGATGTACTGTACATGGATTAACTATGCAATAAAACCAATTTAAAGGTCTCTAGATTCATGAATGTAATTCTCTGTAATCTAAACAATATAATACAACTATTGCTCTTTCTATGTTTTATTTTGATAATTTTTCTTGAACTTGTGCTGAAATATGAAATATTTATGTAACCAAAGAGCAATATATCTTATTTATTTAGCCTACAGAGATCCACTGTTGTCCATAAACTACAATAAAAGACAGTGGCCATTCATTTTATTACTGTGCCATGAATATTGATCCAGCAATCTTTTATATTAGGTGGATTTGTCTTTTTTTGTTAGTTTAAGCAAGGCAGTAATCAGTGAACTTTTTTTCAACGGAATATCAAAATGTTTTTAATGTAGGTCTAATGTGTTATTAGTTTTGACATGTAAAAAAAAAAAGTTGTTCACAAGATCAGAAGAAAAACTTTAAGGAGAATCATGCTGTAAAAGAAACATAGTGAGCACAGGAAGTTTGGAGAAATGAAATTAGGAGCGGATAAGAGGCAGATAAAAGAATGAATGAGGTCATTAAATCTACGTTACCAGCCTGCTGTCGGTTCAGAAAAGAGGACATAACATAATGAGTGAAATGAGTAAATAACTTAAAACGATTTCCTGCAAACTCAGAGCTGGAATAAGGCTGATCTATAGTTTAAGCCACTGGCTCACTTAAGTACATTATTTACAGCTCTCAGCAGTTATATTCTTATACTAAGTCCCCAAGAAGTCAAGCTCCAGAACTGACAGCTTAAAACCCAACAGAGAGTAGAGGGCAAAAGAGCTGTCAAAGGCTGACAGCTGCCAGTCAGAACTTCACAGAAAATGAACCAAATTCCATCAGTCACACACACACACACACACACACACACACACACACACACACACACACACACACACACACACACACACACACACACACACACTTCAGTGTTGAAAAACAAAGAACTAATGGGCAAATTAGATTTTTTTATAGTGTTTGACAGTAATGTAAGAACTTTATCTGATTTATCCGCCCTGGATTATCGGATGCTTCTTTTTCATTCAGACTGTGTCCTCTTCATCTATTTATTCTCCCTGAAAAAGTCTGTCTTCCAAGTCTTTGGAGACCTTGTTAGATCTTGATGACACCATACATTTCTGCTGCAAAGAGAATTTGCTATTGGATGCCGTAGTATTGTGGTAAGCACTTGTCACCGGAGGGAAGCGGGCTAAAACTAAGTCACATTGTTAACTGGCTATAAAATTTTTTTTAAAAAAGCGGTTGTTCTATGTTCTTCTTTTTTGAAGCGGGAGATCGGGTACCTGTCAGTCAAAAGGACACGCCCCCTCCTCAGTGCCACTCCTTTAACTCCATACAGTTAAAGGACACCTCTAAAACATGCAAGACAGTGGTCCCTGAGGACCAGGATAAAAGTATATCTAAAAGATAACTACTACCACTGATGAGGTTACGTGGTCACAAGTCAGTAACATCACTGGCTACAAAGGGATAATTTCAGAGATGCGGATCATTTGTAAGATGGGCAAAGGTTCTCTGGCCTGGGACAAACTGCCTCTAAAAAGTTTTATATCAATTTTATAAAAATGTTCCAACATGAATTTGTGCCTTTGTGAAGACGGAAAACCCTCTCCAGTGTTATATTATCAAAAGACACAAAATCAGAAGAAATATGAGCATGAAACAAGGTCAGTACTCAATGTTGCATTAAAAACACTGCATGGACTCCAGAACACATGCAGAAATCCCTGTCTGTGAACACAGTTCACCATGCAATCATCAAATGCAGGTTATGGCTCAATCATGCAGGGAAAACTATCCAGAAAATCTGCCTTCTGTGGGCCACAACAAATTTAAAACAGCCTGATGCAAAGTGAAAAATGTTCTGTGGTCGAATGAATCCATATTTGTAATTCCTTTTGGAAACCATGGACACAGTTCAAGCAGCTTAGACATCTGTGAAGGCAAAAATCAATCCTGAAAAATACATAGGTGGTGAAATGTTTCACTTTCAATATCTTATGTTGTTTTATGTGGTACTGAGAATAAAAATGGGATTTATGAGACTTGCAAATCATTACAATATGTCATTAGTTTTGGTTTGGTACAAGAGGAATGACCAAAAGCATGAGACTGCAGATTAAAAGGAATTTATTGAGCAGACAGGGCAAACGTTACTGAGGCTGTGGATGCTCACACAGGAAGGGGTGGATGCTGGTGGAGATTGCTGCAGAAGATGAAACTGGTGAATCCACAGGTGAGTACTGGGAAATTGATCTGAAGTGAAATGAAAGTTCTGACTGTGAGGAGTTTCCTCAGGTGCATGAAACAAAACCCTCCAGGCAGGAGTTGGTGCAGAATGACAAGAGGATAGATGGGCTTACAGGACTGACTGACTGATGAAGGTGGATGATTTCCAATAACTTGAGGAAGTACAGAAATACAGTCCAAATGACAGGCTTTAAAGAGAGAGAAGAGAAAAAAAAACAAAAAACAAAAAAAAAATAACCCCAAAGTGATGATCACTTGAAAGCAGCTGAACTGGCAGCAGCTGAAGCGAAGATCCAGGTTTTAAGCAGGAAGCAATCAGCAGTCACAGGTGAGCTGCATGAGCCATCAATCAGCACCTGAAAGCAACACCCAGGGGAAGGCAGGAGCAGGAGACAAACCAACCACACAGCAAAAAACAAAAAACAAAAAACAAAACACAAATTCCACCATTTTTTATTTTTTTATTTTCAGAGGGAGGATTTTTTTCTTAATCATGACTGATTTTTTTCCTTGAACACTGGAAATGTTTGGAAGTATGTATTCATATGTTGTGAGTCCTTTATTTCTTCTGAACAAGCATGAAGGGATAAAAATAGCCTTCATTTTCAATTGTTGACAAAAGTCAACAATGTCCCAGGGACATAAATGTATGTACATTTTCACATGACCGTACAAAACCTCTTCATCAAGCAACAGTCGCTTAAATAGACGCATTTTCTTTCCTGTGGGGGTGCATGCATTAACCTATATTAAATGACTGCACGCTAACCTCCCGTTTGTCACTTTTCCACTCACAAATACATTTTCATTTCCTGCTGACTTCATGACACTGAGCAATTACTTTGGTGTATTCCACATTTTGCAGCAGATGAAAGAGATCAGAGCAAACCTGTGCCAAAATGGGAAGAAATTTACAGAAGCGAATGTGTCATAACTAACTTCCTGCCTCGGGAGGTAGAGTTAAAACAAAACCGAGTGCTGAGATTGAGGTTATTTCAACATCTGGCAGACGCCTCCACACACACAGATATTGCCTAAACTGTATACAATGTATGATAAACAAACTCCCCTCTGCGAGATAGAGTGACAGAGATAGAGAGACTCTAAAGTACTGAAGATGCAAATGTTGCGTCAGACACATGCATAATTTGATAACAAATATACTAAATAACAGGAAATATACAACGTACTGCTTTAAGCAACACAAAAAAACCTTAACCTGTAAACAAAATAGCACATTTCCAATGCTTGTGCTACTCTATAACCCCCCCCCCCCAACTTAATGCTTTCAAATCCCATTAAACATCTCGCTAATCTGCTTTCTATACTCTTCAAGCGCTGTATGGTCTATGGACCCCCCCCAAGGTAAACATTACAAGCTAATGTACGCATATTTTCAAACAGTTTATAAGGACTCAGTAAGTAACCCAGCATTATGTAGCCCTTTGCAGCACCAGGACTGTGTAAACAATCTACCAACGGGACTTTTGAATCTCTGGAAAACAATACGACTTTGATATACAATAAAATAACCTTTATTCATTTCATAAACAGTACCACCCCTTTTGCTAGTCTTTGTTAGTTTTTTTTTTTAACCGATACCTGACGTGCAGCATGGCTAGCTACCTACACTGATAACAGCTGTCTGAGGAAAGCAAGCTTGCTGTGCTGGTGACCTCATTTTACCATCTGTATATGAGCATCTATCGCTAGCAACAATCAATCATGAAATGTGAGCTGTTGGTGAAATAAGTCTTGAAAATGAGTCAAAGTGCAAAAACACCTTCAATAATGCTGCTTTCACTACATTCAGAAAGTCCATTTAAAAACCTCCTATAGATACCAGCATTGGCCGTCTGATTCTTGTTGTGGTGGCAAAGACAGTTGGGAGCCTGGCACCATTTATTCATGCATGAAGAAATGAATCTTGCAATAATCCAGCTCCCTCCCAAGATAACATAAAAAAAAATCTCATAACTCTTGTAAAGAAAAATGCAGTGAATGGACCCAAGTTACCGCATGGCCATAAGTTTATAAGAGATAGTTATTGACTTGAAACCAACATTGCTATTCATGCTTGTTGATGAAACTGGTAAACTTTAACTTTGGGAGTTATTCACAAACTGATGCGGATTGTTTATGTAGAACAGTCAGCATCAATTACTTTAAAGTGACATTTATCAAAAAATGACGATGCATTTCCTAAAGAAAGAATAACAGGAACAATAGTATATGGTGTCTCAACCATGAACAACATACCAGTCTGCTCAATCCTCTATAAAACTGCATGAATTATCATTATTTCTTATTTCATGGCTGTTTACTAAAACCAAACCAAAAGGCAGGGCAAAAAGAGTCTCACGATTGAATGAAGAATATTTAATAAGATAGCTCTATTGAACCAGCTGTTCTTCCTGCCGGTTGGCTGGGGGAACTGGAGCGAGCGGTGCTGGCTGCAAGATCCGACAGAAAAACTCTCACATCTGTTTATTGAGAACGATGAACAAAAAGCTAGAGGAAGGCATAAGGAAATAAAAACACGCTTTGCCTATTTCTGCAACTGTGAAGCTCGCAGAGAGAGCATTGAGGGGACTAATAGAGAAGCATACGCCAGACATATGTATTGCATATGAAAGTGCATAAAAAGCAGCTTCATAAACCCATCATTCAGTGGAAAAGGGACAGAGCCAAATATACACTTTTCCAAGCAAACGCAGACACAAACACAGATGCACATATAAATCGGAAAGGTTTGGACTTTATATAATCTTATGCTATTTAAAGCCTAAAAAAGGACCAAAGTTCAAGTATGAGTAAGAGTGGGTAAAGAAAACAGGAAAAATCTTGGCAAATAAACAAGAGTTCCTCATCAGCAACTCTTATAAAATGAGAAAAACTGATTGCCGGGCTACTATCTCTTGCAAACAGACAGTCAAACACTCAGAGCCAGTACAAAGGCAGATTAAATATTAGCCTGGCTGACAGAAGAAAAAAAAAAGATCCATGGAAGAGAAGGACAAAGCCTGACAAATAAAGTGGAAACACAGCAGCACGACAACATGTGTATGTATAAAATGAAGTATGTGTTTGTACGTCTCCAAGTGTGTGTTCTTCATGATCTTCCATTAGCTCAGAGATGTGAAGTGATTGGGACACTTGCCGGTGATTGGGAAAACTCTCACGCTGCTTGAAATCTGATAAACAAAGAGGGAACCAAAGAGACAGGAAAATACATAAAACAGCATCCTATGACACCTACTCATCCTAATGGTGATCACAGCCAGAATCTCCGTGCACTTCCGTTGACATTTTTGAGAGCAAGAATAGAAACCGAATCAATCTCTGGGTCAGACTGAGTGTTCAGAAGCTGGCTTGATATTTAAGACTCTAATCTGACTAGTAGCTCTCTGCAGAGTTTTGGATATGATGCTGTTAAAACAAACATAAAAAAAAAAAAAAAAATCATAATAGTATACGATCCCATTTAAAATTCAGCAAATTGCACCGTGCATGTATACGTAGGGCGTAAATGACGATTATTCCAATATATTTTTCCGCACTTATTTTTTAAGGAAATATTGAGTGAATATAGATTTTTTTTTCCCTGCAGAGACAGTGTTTCATATCCATACACCCACACACTCTCACCAGGGATTTGTCAGCACTAAAACACAGTCCGACACCGCTGACCTCTTCTAAAGCACCTGAGGACTGGATGCCTACCTTAAGGGCACAAAACACTCAGACTACGGATGCAGAAAGCTTAACTTGTCTGTTTGACCCAGAGCTGCATCTGCTACTTATTCTCATAATAAATATACAACAATAAATTCAACTAAATCCTGTGATACTCACATTCTAGTCGAGGCATCAACATTATGTAGTTTGCAATTTTGGTAGAAATGTGTGTTTGTATTCTTACCAAAGTCTTATCTTGCAGATCACTACTTTGAACTTGTGTGTTGCATATAAAGTAGAAGCCAAAAATGATTAGAATAGAGTATATAAAGTAAAACATTCGAATTACTTTATTAATTACCTTTGTTTATTTAAAATATGCAAAAACAACAGACTGAGCTCTCAAAGTGGACTAGCGACATGGGAAGTTGCTTTACCTGTACAACAAACGTCCTCACATTGAATTATCCATAAAAATGGGACTTAATATTCTTTTACTCATCAGTTTATACAAGAACCAAACAAATCATGTAGTATTTGTACATTCCTGAGGCTCAAACTGCTCAATATTGATAGAAAAATGCCCAAAACAGAGATGTGGAGGATCAGGCCATGTTTGAGCATTGGCTCAAAAAGCCCTATTTTATTTTGTGAACGTACAGTGTCACACATGTGTGACATCTTTCAACATCCTAATAACAACACTGGCATGCTGCAGCTTCTCTCTTGTCATATGGGGAGTTCTACAGTGTGTGATTAATAGGAGCCCCAGGCATTTTTTTTTGCTTGTAATGCAGGCAAAAACAAGACAAAACCTCTTTATGTGATCAGATTTTTTTTTTTTTTTTACATTTTTGTTCTCTGTAGCTGGTCACAGGCACTTGCATCTCCGAACCACTGTGCAAGCTGTGAAAGCCAGCTGTGTCAGCACAGTCACAGCAACAATTTATGACTTTATAATCATCCATCTATAATCCGACACAATGACGATCTAACTTGTTACGACTGTTTTGTCAAAGTTCATGGTGTGGAGCATCTTGTGCTGCAATAACTGACACTAAGAGCAAATCCTGCCTTATCATTGGCCGACAACGTCAGCAGTAGAAGATAGTGGTGGCGGTGGAATAAGTCATGGTACTTTTGTTTTAGTGAGCTGGATTTGAAACCTATCTGAGAGAAATGACTCTGCAGAATGGGAGGAGGTATCTATCAAGGGCCAGACGTGACTGGTTAGAATCATTCTCTATTTGTGATGACTTCACTGTATGGGAACTGCCTCTCACAGGCAGAAAAGAGATTGTGAGAAAGGTTCCCTGCTATGGATTGAATCTCTTCTGGCCTATACAAAGATTTAAATATTCTGTCATTTTTTGTTGTGATTAAGAAAAACTTTTACATAAATATGAAGAACCATTCTGCTCATACTGCAAAGTGATCTTATAAGTATTCTAAAACTTTCTTTTATTTTTCTTTTTGTGTGTTAAGTGCACACTTACAAATCAGCAGAATTAGCAGTATGTGTCCTGGTAATATGGCACACTATGGCAACAACATGGTTTTGCCAACTAAATGGTAATTTGACTGTACTTATATAACACTTTCTTATCATATATTGACTATCCAACCACATCTGCCCATTTACACACACACTCTCAAAAGAGTGGCTTAAAAATAATCTATCTGAGATCTAAAAGACACAATTTCACATTTAAACATGTGCATAAATATGTAATTCTTTTATGTAATAAATCAGACTACTAATAATAAAAGATAAAATAGATACACGATAACATTAGCATAAGTATTCAAATCTAAATATTAATTCTGAACTAATCTGAGCAAATACCAGCACTAGACCATCTGCCATTTTCATGGTGGTACTCATGTTATTGTCTAACAATGTAAAGGAAATCTGGGAGGACATCTTGGTTGTTCTAACATAAGCAGTAGAAAAAGCTAAACAAGAAGAACACAGACCTTTATTTCATGAAGATTGCCCATGTCTGAGACCTTTAGGTTTGCATAGATTCCCAGGGCGAGCAGAATACAGGAACGTTTGACAGAAGTCGGTCAAGCTTATGAACAGAAAGGGTTTTATTCCCAACAACAGCTGCGAGGTAGGTTAAACTGAAAAGTTATCAATCTGTTTCCATGTTTCTGGTGCAGGAAGTCACGTCATTCTGGTGTCACGCTGTGGACAACGTGGTGAAATATCGATGTTGGACATGTTGGTAACGTTATTCTCCCTGCAGTTTTTAGACAAAATTTCACAGCAGTCTTTCAGAAGACAGCTATGAAACTGGCGTAACCACTGGTGCATGTTTAAGCGTAATTACACGGACATGACTGCACCATTCACTGTGTGCATAGAGGTGATGTACCGAGTTGCACATAAATATCCCACATTGCTACTGCATTTATCATAATAAATTAGAACAGAACAATCAGCAATAACAAGAATACCTATAGTATTATTTGGCCCACCCACCCAGAGCCGAGGTATTTGTCCTTCAATTTTGTTTAACTCCTGTGTTTCTCTTTTCTCTATTCTGGTTATTTTTGTAGCCAATTCCTAACTAACATAAAAACAAATGAACTTAAAGGCAGATATGTTCATCTGTAACCGTGAGTCACCATCTAACATCACCAGTCCAGATTTCCATTCTGCTGTCAGTTTCTGCAAACAGCACAAGATACCAGGTTACCACTGCAACCGTGGCTCCGCCGTGAGATGGCGCAACAGACAAAATGGCCCTCTGATTAGTCTGTAATCTCAAGTATGTTTAAGTTTGAGTGGGGAGAAGTTTACCTGCAAGTCTTGCTTCTGAATCTCCTCCAACATGACTGCAAGACATTTGGTGTAGTCCGTCAGATCCTGGTCAGCTGTTTCTATCAGCTTGCACCCCTAAACACACAGAGAAACATTTAAAGCGCACACAACAACAAAACACAGCGCGATATTTGTGCACATACAGAGATAGCAAAGCAAATACCCAGGTAGAGATAAGTGATAGAGGGACAAAGAAACAGAAAGGGATGGAGACATGGAGAGAGGTATAAATCAGTGTTTTAGTGTTGTCTGGCTGCCTGCGGGTTGTGTTGTTGAATAATGTAGAGGTTCCAGTCAGTGGCCCTAAACTACAACATCTAGGTAAACAACCTCGCTCTGGCTTTCTTCCCCTCTATCGCTTTCTTTCTCCACAGTGTCACTTTCCTCCTAAAACACACCAACTTGCACATATCACAGACGCACGCACACAATACAGCAACTTCACACGAACTTGCTCGCTGTGCTCTGTTTGATCGCATCCGTCCTCCCCTCGCTTCCCTCCTCTTCCATCATCTCTCCATCCCCTGTTTCTCTTTGTCTCCCTCCCTCCCTTGCGGATGCTTTTCTGTTCACTCTCTTTTTCCATTTATGCAGAATTATTCACCGTTTGCAGCAAATCTCTGAAGGAACGCCTCAAACTTTTCCATTGTTCTGCTTCAAAAAGCATTTCCATAACAGTCTGTTCTCGCTCAAGGAAATTGCTCTTCATTGCTCTTACCCTTCTTTCCTTTTTTCAAACAACCTCTGTGATATTTGGGAAAATGGTCTAGTATTAGATAGCTAGATAGAGGGGGGAAAGGGGTCAAAGGAGAGGAAAAAAAACAAAAAACAAAGTAACACAACCGAATGCTTCAGATTTTGTTGTGTAAATGTATGATGAAGTTTTGGATCTGGTTACACAGACAGACACAGCCCAAACACCACATAGGCTTTGCATTTCTTTTTCTCTGAGGTGTACACATGCTTGCATGACTAACTTATTCTGTATTAATTATAAATTGAACTGAGTCTGCAGTTGATATTCTGCAAGCTGAAAACTTCTAAAAGACCACCCGATCGATTAATTAGCATGTTCTTTTAACAAGCTCAGATAGTTTACCCAAAAGTATCTGAATATACTCACTTTTGCTTCCAAGCAGAGATAAAGGGAGGGAAGATGATGGTAGAAAATGTAATGGAAAGACTCTGAAAAAGTTCTCTCTTAAACAAATTATTTTTTTTAAATATTTTTGTATTTATATTTCTAAAGACAAAGTTCTTCCATATGTGAACCATTGCAATTCTGTAATACACTCACTGTCTAGAAATAATTATATGCACAACCTTTCCTCTATCCCTGGATGACTGAAAGTGATGAGCTTCTGGTTACTGCAGAGTTATAAACAAAAATCATCAAAGTAAGATGAGATTGTATACATTCAGTTTTTATCAAATAAAAAAAAAGTACTATTATTAAAATTATTATGATTAGTACAATTATTAATTATCATTAATCATTGTTCTTTCACATCAATTAAATTATGGATCATGCATAAAAGTCCTGAACTTTTCTTTTTATTTTAATTTAATTTTCTATTACACATCTCAAAATTAAACTCTAACAGAAAAACAAAAAGCATATGTCCTAAAATCTTAAAAATAAATGCTTTATTTGTACATTCATACATGAAAGTACATGGAACACGTAAAATAAAGAAACAAAAAAAACACAGATAAATACAAAAACATTCAGGAATATAAAACTGTTTTCTGAGTTTATTCATATTACGTTTCAGATTTTATTATTTCTCCATTACTGAGATCTACTAAATATCCTTCTATATCTAAATGTAAAACACCCTGTGATGGACCGGTGACATATCCAGGAAGCACTGCTCCTCTCGCCTGATAGCAGCTGATAGACTACAGACCCAGCATGGATGTAAAGTAACTCGTTGATGTGGGTATTTTTAAAATCTCTGTTCACTGAACCCTACAAACAAAACACAGAGTCATACTGTATCATTTGCAACTGACAGACTCAGATTCTTTTTCTAATCAATATTGAAATACAAGATGGCTTAGGATTTGCATAGGATGTAAATAAATGCCTGTAAAATCAGAACAAACAAAAGCCTTACATTTATTTTTCTCAGGCCAACTCTTCCATGGTCTAAGACTCACAAGTCAGTGGTTTCCTCTCCCCAGTTAAGTTCCTGAAACCCAGTATGTCCTTCAAGGAAACAAGCTGAAACCCTTTGAACATGTAAATATATGGTGATACACTGATGGACTGCGTTCGACCATACTTTCTGATAAGCACCACATTCTGACAAAACTCAGTTTATTATTAATGGACGGATGGCAGAGCTGAGCTCCACATAGCAGGGTAGCAGGTGAGCTTCTGGCTAGTGAAACCCAACCAGATGAGTCTTTCTTTCTTTCTTCATTAAAATCTGTGACTTACTCTCAATTTCAAAGCATCTACATATGATGTCACCATGGGTAAATGAGTGTGTTATAAGAGAAAAGGCTGTAAACACTTCCATAAAGTTTCACAATGAAGGCATGTTTGCATGAATGTAGCTGTTTGAGATTTTGTGTTGACTGTCTTTAATGATAGGTTGAAAAGGAAAGAGAATAAGCTTATTTCTTAGTGCCTAATCTGCATCACCAGTTGAGCTGAAATCAGCTATTTCCAGTCACCAACCAAGCATCTGATTTATTCCTAGTGAATCTACACAGAAAGACTCAGCTATGGTACTTCTGTGCTAAGGTCATTTGGCTGCAGACTTTTTTTTTTTTTAATTCAGGTTTTAGATACCTCTTAGTATAGAAATAAAATATTTAGATTCATTTTGTTCATATTAGTCCCTCCTAAAGTGACATCAGGTCTACGTGTACACCTGTGGGTGCAAGTTTTGTTCCACTCACCTTGTCTGCATAGAAAGCTTTGACCTCGGCAGTAATGGAATCAAAATCTCCGCTGATATAGTCAGGGAGAAAGCTGGATGCAAGGACAGAGAGAGATGGTGAGTGACAGAGGGTTCGGGTTAAGATTGAAAGAGAGTGTGAGGTAGAGATAGAAGAAAGAAGGAGAAAGACGACATTGGGGCATGTGTCAGCTCTTTGATCTGTGCAGCGAGGGAGAAGAGTGACGCCGCTGGGGAAGACGAAGAGACATGGGAACTGACAGGGTGATCTTCTGTGGCGCTAAGCCTGGCCCCGTCACAATCACACTCACACGGTTGACTGCAGATACACATAGATTGATGGGAAAGCATGGTAAGCAAACACAGCTGCACACCAAAGCACAAGTTCATGTTTATGCTCTGATAATTAGGTACATATAGTCTGATAAACTCAAAGACATCAGCACAGCAGAGTAATTACAGGCTTTGGGGCAAATTTGCTCATTAGGCACAAGCAGTGTAATAAGTAGATCCCTGTCCCACATAAAAGAACACACACACACACACACACACACACACACACACACACACACACACACACACACACACACACACACAAACTTGCAAACAAACAGCACAATTAGAGTTGATAACATATTGACCACATCAGTTAACTCATTAGTGCAGTTTTCATCACAGGAAAATATCAGTTTGATAATTCAGCACACACCAATCAGCCAGGTGTCACACCAAGGACGCACATTTTTCTACAAGATCATTGCATTGATGCTGATACTGGTCAATGTAGGTCACTATGGGATCAAATCAGTGTGAGGCTTTGTTTACAGAGACAAAGACAATAACTGCTTGTAAAACTCACAAGCATGTAACTAGTTACTAGTATGAATTTGAGCCTAATTTTTATTCTCCAAGCTGAGCGGACAACTGAATCATGTACAGCGGAGTGGTGGTTTGTTGCCTCTTCCTTCATCAGAGGTCCTGAGACTGAAGTAGATTTCAAAGATAGAAGAGGCTTATGCTTTGTAAAAAGACAAATGTCACCACTAAAACTTCATAACATACATGATGGCTGAGTGACACGGCATAAAGTACATTATTTTCCATATGCAAAATCTTTATCCCAATATTTATGACATTATCATGTTTGCTACTACTGTCATTTTAAAAAATATATTTATAGCTACTGAAACATAAAAACTATAGTTAAAGTTAAACAGATGTTTGTACTGCAACCCCTTTCTGCCTTTATTTCATGCTTTTCAGATCATGTGATGGCTACAAACGATGGGACAAAAATGAACTGTTTGATTGTTGTAATGTAAGAGTTACATGCATTGGCCTGCACGTTCATGCTTTCTCCGTAGTGGGTGGGATTATAACTTTCTGAAGTGTGTTTCTGGTTTCTGAAAGTTGCAGTGGGTAGAAAAAAATCATAGATCACTGTCTGAAAAGTTTAATACATAATTTAAAACTGTGTTTCTGTTGGTATTTAATCACATTAATAAGATAATAGTTAACGGCTGGGGGCGAGGTGCTTGGGCAGTTTTATTTATTTATATATATATATATATATATATATATATATATATATATATATATATATATATATATATATATATATATATATATATATATATGTAAGGATTAAACAACGAGGAAGCGTGCATTAGACCATTCTAAGGCACGACGCGGAGTGGGAACACCACGACGCGCAGCGGAGTGCATTAGACCATTCCGCGGAGTGCCTTAGAATGGTCTAATGCACGCTTCCGAGTTGTTTAATCCGCTTATACCTTGGTCCCACAAACTGTAAACACTAAAAGAAATAATTTATAATTGCTGTAAACTCGCTAAATGTGGTTAAACATAGGAACTACTTTTTGTTAGTTTTTGTGTCTTAGCAACCGTTGTCAAGAGAAATAGAATGCCATGCGCCATAAATAATATTTATTCACACCACACACTTCAAAAACAACCACAGAAATAGCTAGTAGGGAACAATATTTGTAAATATATATATATCATACAAATTAAAAATTGGTTAATCTGCACAGGGGTTGGTAAATTAAAACTAAGTTGAATTAGATTCATTACAAATTACGCACTATTTTAAACCAAAATTTTTAACCAAAGAACAATAGGCTATCAAAACATTTAATAAACAGGCCTATTGAAAATTAAAATAATAATAATAATAATAATAATAAATAATGTATTAGGCTAATAAAACAATTTCAGTACAGAGAGTGGATCGGCAAACTGCGTGATGCGTAATTATGCATTGCGCATGCTTCAAACAAAATTTAACTGAATGTTCCCGTTGATTGTGCAATTATTAAAACACACTGGCGCCTTTTCCTCGCTGGATTTTTTCTTTGGCAGGGATGCTGCTGAGTCTTTTGTTGAGCCCGTAGACAGAATTTCGTGTTCTCTTCATCTTTTTCATTTTCAATCTTGTTGAGTTCTTCTGATGTTACCTGCTTGTAACGTTGCCTAGCTTGTTCTTTTATTGTTTCCTCTTCTTCCCAGTCATCATATGTTTTGTTTGGTCCAAAAATGTTAAAATTGACCTCAAAATCCACATTTCAGCGTCTTCTGTTATTATGTTATGGTCAGCCGTTGAAGCGTGTGTGACGCGTTGCTATGGTGACGCGCACGGCGGAGGACTACGTTGGTGATTAAACTTGCCGAACTAACTGTGCGTTTAGACCAATCTAATGCACGCCAGTTGACATTGGAATTCTCACTGACCATGGTATAAATATATATATATATATATATATATATATATATATATATATATATATATATATATATATATATATGTGTATGCAGACTAAAGCAACTAGATGCAAGTTCACTGGTATTTTCTTTGAATACAACATTACAAAATACTGATCAGCACAATCATCCCAACCACTTCAAACATCTGTTAAAAACATGATGAGCAAACATCCACTGCAAATTGGAAGTGACTGCATTTGGACACTTTTAAAATATCAATATTGCCAAAATACAAGACAGAATAAGGTTCAGAAGCTACCATTTCAGGATGTGAACAAATGTTTGTAAAATCAACTTGCACAGAAGTGTTGCATCTAATTCCCCTAACTCTCCCATGACGGTTGACTCATAAATAACTTTCTCACTGACAACAGGCCCATTGATCACAAAAATAAACTAATAGCAGCTAACTTTATATACAGGAAAGAAACACAGCATCATTATATGTAATTAAGACTTTCAAAGCTGTAAATTAAACCACACAGAAGGTTTGGGAGTTTTAGAGCATTCAGGCTTTGCATTCTGAAATAAATCTTCCTGTGTATTTCATTCAGCTAAATACCACTGTGTTTTGAGGCAACTTAATATCCCAAGGTGTGGGAATTAATATCTTTTGCATATATTACTAAAAAGAAAAGAAAAAAAAATCTACCAGTGACTACTGAATAGAACATTCTGTCAAAAGAAGCCGATAAGTCTCTGTTTATTCATTTCCTGTGTGTTTGTGTGTAAGGGATGAGACCATGCAGGGATACAGTTGCTGCTATCTGGAGGCATTAACAGGTCTGACATTACGATTTTATGGTTGGCTGGGTATTTGTGTTTGTGTACGTTTATTTGTGTGTGCTCCCCAGAAAGCCGCAAGGGCTATGTTCCGGTCGGTTGAGGAAAGAGATACATAAGGCTTATTCTCTCTTCTCCCCTCCTGTGTCTTCCCATTTACACCAACAAGATACACCAAACAAACAGAACTGGAGTTGTATGTAATCTCCTGCTGCATGCATGTGCAAACACATACATATATACACACCACAAGCATGATTACAGACAAATAAGCAACTACACCTAAGCGGAAGAAACACAAAAACGTGACATATATTCAAAATGAAAGTGTGATCACATAGATTTGTATAATACACAGCTACACACACCCACTGGTATAATTTGCCCTCTTTCTTTTATAAAACAGGACACCACAATTGCATCTCCATTCAGATATAACCTTCATGTGACAAATGGGACAAGATGCGTCTCAGGGCTTGATCAGCACACACGCGCCTAGAAACACACATCTTTGTGACCTGCATGCATAGCACACTCGGCTCAGAGTAATTGACTGAGCGTGATTCTAAATTCTGCGTTTGTGTCTGTGTGTACGGGCGTAAATGCTGTTTTGTGAATGTGTTTGTGTGTCTGCTTGTTGTGTGTCTGACAGTCTTCACTTCAACATTAATATTAACTGACACTTTAATTTGGATGGGAAATAGAGCATTTTACTACCAGTTTGTCTGTGCACCGGTGGCGGGGATGGCGGTGTGACCTTTGCCAGTGTGTGCGTGTGCATGTAAGTGTGTATGCGTTTGTCTATCAGACTGCTCCTCTCTTTCTCTCTTCATACTCTTGCTTCCTGGCATTTTCCACACTCTTCCTCGCACCCCCTCCCCTACACTTTCTCCTTCACTCTCTTCATCCCTTAAAGCGCCGTCTTTTCTTTTTATCTTGCAGCATCATTAAGACACAATGAAAGATTCATTTCCTATAAGCTCTTATACTTTCTTAATTTTTATTACTAGCATTGTTTTCATTCGCTTAAGCTAAACCAAATTTTTTGCTGCTTTTTTTTTTTTTTTTTAACATTTTAAAACCCTCCTCCATTTTTTTTCTACTTTCCAAGCACTTGAAGAGATGCAGCTCTGATTACGTCTCTCATCCCTCTCCTCTCCTAATCAGAGAGCAGAGAAGACAATGAATAGCTGGAGGAAAGATTTTGGATAACATCATTACAGCTTATGCACATAAACAACCTCAAGCAAAACACTTTGACAAGTTTAGCTTTCTGACTCATATGAGCTGATGTGAACTGGCAACAGAGACAATTGAGAAAATGCAACATATTTGGTCCTTTGTCCAAATGCAGTCTTGTGCGGTCATGCAAATAATGACGAATTAATGCTTTTGATTATGCTAACAAGTCTCCTTTCTCTCACTGGCATCTTTTTCTTCCTTTTCTCGGTGAGGATGGCTGGCTATGGCTGCCTTTAAACCCTATTAGCTCCTCAACACGCTGCCGTATTTTCGTCCACTGGAGGTGCATTTCAAGTATCTAAATACTCTCCATGGCGGCGGAGAAAAGATTTCCAGATAATGGGGGAAGAGAGAGGACACAAGGAAGAATAAGTTAGCATAATGAGGAGGGCTCCATATGTGGCCGTGCCACAACATTTCTTAGTAAGGACAGGTGGGGTGAACAGAATAACGTCAAAACTGTGACTACTGTTATTTCACTATTTAACCACAATGTTGTAGTTGCACAAACTTAACCAAGCCTGAATGACCTCTTTTTATTCACTTATCCAGATAAACAAGATCCGAGATAAGTGAGGAGCCACTGAGTTGTAGCATTTAACCTACTCAAAGACTACATCTCCAAAATATATCAATAACAGCGACATTTATATGTTGACAAATTAAACATTCCATCTCATGAACAAGCAGAATATATACTAACCAAAGTAAACACTTTCATACCAGCCTTTCCAACTTGAATCCTAGTCTGTTTGCTTGGAAAGTCCATTTTGTTTGGGGTATTGTGGATGCAAATGAGACGACTAAGTCAGATCAGATGTCAGACTTGGGAGAAAGATTATCTGAGTTTCTGTGATTCCTCAGATGGATTGAAAGACAACGCGAATCAAATCATTTTGTTTTTGTCACAAAAATGCTAATTTAAGTGTTGTGTTTAATTATATTGGCACAAAACTTAGTCTTCAATGGACTGATAGTTGCTTGATGTACTTCAGCCAATAGGAAGCTTTCCAATTGTAGTCAGGTGCAGGGCTTAGCACTGTGGCCTCACAGCAAGAAGGTTGCTAGTTCGATTCTTCCATGTGGAGTTTGCATGTTCTCCCTGTGTATGCGTGGGTTCTCTCTGGGTACTCCGGCTTCCTCCCATCGTCCAAGGACATGCATGTTAGGTTAATAGGTTTCTCTAAATTGTCCCTAGCAGTGAGTGTGAGTGTTGTTTGTCTTTGTGTTGGGTCTGTAATGAGCAGTTAAGAAAATGACTGACTGATAATTGTAGCCGTACAGTGAACTGGAGGCACTTTTTCTGACTTTTATCACATTTAAAACCTGAGAAAGTATCCAACAACAACAGTCACATCTGTCTTTTGTTCATATCTTCAAAGTACAACTCATAATGCCATCCTGTAAAGTACTTTCCCTACAATAGACAAGAGGGAATACTTATCAGTTTTTCCACAATGGAGCACACATCATTCATAAATTAAATTATACAGTTATAACTTTACTTTTGCATTGGAAAACAGCTCTGATTTCAACCAAAACTGATTTTTCATGGTTACATCTAACTATAAAATTAAACAAGTGCAATATAAGCAGTTATTTACTGGTTGGGTTTAGGCTGTAAAATAACTTGGTTTAGGTTTGAGAATGATCATGCGAGGAATAAATGCATTAATCTTTAAGGACTTTATTTTTATTCTTTACAGGTTACCATTGGAGGTCACATTTTCTTTACAGATAATCAGAGTTTTTTCTCCCTACATGAATATGCACCAAATGGAATAAGGACAGAAAACCCGACTACAGTAGCTTGTACCCACACTAACTAGTCCTGATCTTTGTGTGTTGCAAACAATCCAACATCTTGGAAAAAGACAAAATAGATGTAGCCTATAATGTGAGTCCAATCCAATCACATATCTATTGGAACCAATCTATGACAGAATAACTAACCCATAAAGATCCAGCCCATGTAAAAATGACCAAGTCCGATTCGTTGAAGTATTTATTTGTCCCTTTAACAAAATGTATAATAAAAAAAAAAAACTAATCCTTTTAGAGATATTTACTATTATATGACCATGTTTATTACTGAGTCAAAACTTTAGTGGTGTAATCTTCTGCTCTTTGGTGTCCCATTAAGGGGAAGAAGACAACAATCTTATTGTGTTCCACAGGATTTTGAGTAAAGCTTGTACCATAAAGTGATGCCAAATATCTCAGAAACTGTATGTATCATTTAAGTCACACTGGGTTGTTATGGGTTAAGCTATGTAAAATTAACTGAAGATGAAAATTTAAAAGATGATTCTTTTAACACTTATGTTGCACAGAGGTGTATGCACTTCTGTTGTATAAAGGTAAACTGTTAGATTGTAAAAGTGGGTTGAATTAGTGTGTGGTCTGTGTAAGTGCCTTGTTCCGTAATAAGTGGCACTACAAAAGCAGGCATGAAAAACAACCAATCAGTATTAAACAGACCTCTAATTATCCCTCTGCAATAAAGATTGTAATTATTAAAATCTCAGGTCTAATGACTGTTAGCTCACATGCATGCTGATGTTCTAGTGACTTTAACACGCATATCTTTATACTGACTGAAATACAATCAGGATCCCACAAAAAGACACCCTCCCCTTTCACATGATAGACTGCATGATTGTGTGTGAATGTGTGATCCAACAGTGTCTAATCCCCCAATTAATCAGCTTGAAGCTTGTAGGCCTCTAATAAGCAGATACCATCAATATTCCACACACCTCCGACAGCCAAGTGCACCAAGTTTATTAAGTCTCTGTATTACTCTTAGGGCTACTAGCTGTACTAGTGAGATTTAAGGTGGATGAGGGAAAAGAGAAATAATTGGAATTTTAATTATCCACAATTGCTACATTTCACTACAGTAACCTTAACAAAACTAGCATAGTGTGTTATATAATACTGGAAGAGTAATGCCCACATTTTAAATGGCAAACCCCAGTTCCCCTTGCTCATCAACTTAGCTAAATGTGCCCATTTTCAAAACACAGCAATAAAGCCAGAAATTTTTTAATAACAATACAAAATAAACTCCATTTGCAAAGCAGCAGAGGAGCATGTGAAGAGAGGCAGAGATATAAACCGGCTGAGTTCGATGACTGTGAATTTTCACCTTATCAAGCTTAAATGTGCAATCATCATGAAGAAAAAGCAAAAAGATACTACATTCACCACATTATCATTCGAATAAATCTTCAATGAACACATCTGAATGCATCATAGTCTTTTTAAAACACCAGCCACCACAACACACACATATACAGGTGTCTGCTGATCAGGTTCACGTGAAAAAAGAAAAAAAATGGGAATGTCTGCGATATCGGTCGAATGACAAATAATATAGAAAGGCTGTCACAGATTTATCTTTACCTCTAGGTCTTATAAAATAAGAAGTCTTGGTGTTGACAACTTAATTTGCTGAGTGTGACAGCATTATCTCCTCCAAACCAGGGTACATATACAATAATATGCTGACACAACTATGCTCTGAAAGTCTCCTCCGCATATCCTCACGCTCAGTCAAACACCGACACAATCACATTAGCTCTATCGGCATCTGCCTCAAACTGCACACACACACAAGGCTGCAAATGTTATAAACTCTGCTCGTACACAATTATCCCTTCCCACGTTCAGCAACGTTCCCATCCCTGCTCATCCTTCTTATCTTCTCAGAGGATTTGATTAGATGCACAAATTAGACAAACTATAATTTTCATTTGAAACAGGGAAGTTACTGAGATGGATTTATACGAGGGCTAGAGGGTGTCGGCTCACATTAAAAGGATGGGTAAAAAAAAGAAAAGCAAAGAGAAGAGCGAATGAAAGTACATTTTCCTCGGGTTTGGCAGCATTCCCTGTATGAAGGTAGAGATTATCCATTGCTGATTGTCGCTCTGGTCCTGCTCAAAATGTCAATTATCATTGTTAATCTGTTCTTGTCTTTCTTTTTAGATTTAATCACAACCTGGTTGAAAACATCTGCTATTGTCCTTAAATGAATAAAATGCATGCCTACTTATGCACCATATGGACAGGGAAGAGGTGTAGAATAATAATTATCAGCAATGATAATAAATTCACACTTGAACTTGAATAACAATCTCTGAGCCGTGAACGAGTGCTCCAGCATTTCACCTGGTGAGGCTCAACCATCTGATGTCAAGTTACTGTCATTTTCGACCAGGATCTGTCCTGTGTCGAATACATGTTTTTCAGGATCACCTTCTGTTACCTTAGTAATATTGCTAAGTCTGTGATGGACTGGCATCCTGTCCAGTATGTACCCTGCCTCCCAGCTAATGATTGCTGGGATAGGCTCCAGCTCCCCGCGACCTTTGATGGGACTAAGCAGTGGATGGATATTGCTAAGTTGCTAAGTACATCTCAGAGCGATGTAGAAAACTAGTGCAAGCATTTTTTTTAACTTAAAGATTGGACTATTGTCAATTCTTATTGCACTCCCTCCTTAAAACCAAAGCACAGCATGGAAACATGAAAACAAGCTTTTAATTCTGCACTGAAGATTCTGATGAGAATTAGACAAGGAGGTCGTATCTATTCAAGTTTAGCGTCTCTTCATTGCCTGCCTGTAAAATCCAGGTTCCACTGTTAAATGTGCAGTAAAGACCAATAATTTTCTTGTAGTGTTTCCTGAGAAGGTTAAGGTTTCAGAATAGTGCTACTTTAAAAAAAAGAAAAAAGAAAAGTCAAACTCAACTGAAAGTAGTGCTGAGCAATCTGCTTAAAACAAATCTCACAGGATTTTTTGGCTATCTCCCGATATATCCTGTGATATATCTTGGTTCTCTACAGTTATTTCTCTCCAGTCATTTGGCAGAAGCTTTTATCCAAAGCGACTTACATGTGATAAGTGATCAATTTCTCATAGCAATCAACCTAACACGCGTGTGGGAGGAGAGAACCTGTGTATACACGGGAAGGACATGCAAACTCTATACAAAAACACAAACTCCGCTGTTCAAACCTCCCCCCAGCACCACCGTGCTGCCATATTCATGTTTTAAAATGACCTTTATAACAATGTTGAAATGTTTAATTAAGCATTATCATAAATAAATAAGACATCAGTAGGGTTTAGGTAAACTCATTTTAGATAAAACAAATCAGCAAGACATTAAATTTAGCAAACTTTTTACTTTGAATCAAGGACCTACCCTAGTCAGATTTTCACAAAAACTAGAGGCTCCCTCAACAATAAATTAGGGCCCCCAGCTCCTCATCAGCACCCTCTGTCTACACCAAAACTAATTGATTTTTTAAAGTCATAACTTTTGTATTTCTTATTTCATTATTTTAGAGTCTAATATTATTATTATTATTATTTAGTTTATTTTTACTTTGCACCAGGTCACAACAGAAGTCATTTAAAGTTACCTTTCCTCTGGAATTATGACATGTTATTACTATGTACTATGTACATGTACTACACGTACATGCAGGTGAGCTACACTCCCACCAGCTGACAGAGATGTTGCAGCGTCCCCCTAAAAAACAGATTAAAAAAAAAATTTGAGTATTTAAATGCACCAGGGGTAGAAAATACTTCCTCTCCTGCAGGGAATAGTTGGAGAAGAAGAAGCAGGGGGAGGAGTTTTCTTATGTGTTTGAGGAGCTAAACTATGAAGTAAATTACATGTAGATGCTTAAAACGCTGCTGTAACAGTTTGCACTCGACGTTTGCGATACAGCCATTTTATAACATGAAGAACTTCTCCAGATACATCAAGTATACTCAATATATCGCCCACCCCTAGAATATATACAGAGGAAAAAAATGTGTATCTGCCACGCTAATGGGTTCAGTTATGTAACTTCAGCATAATTCATGTGAAAGAAAAAAAAAACAGCCTTTAACAAATAAGTGACTCAGTAGAAGCAACTATTGAGCAGAGTGCAGTCGGGCTTTAATGTCAGTTGAATATATCATCAAAGAAAATAAATATTTGGAATATATTTAGGTTTAAAGACAGTAAAGACATAAAGAATACATACCTGTCAACAGAAACACAGGTAACACATAATAACTACTGCATAATATGAGTAAGTGTTTTTCTTATATAAAGTAAAAGAGGCCATTTAAATAAATAAATTAAAAAAGTCAGAGATACAGGCTTCATCTGGATCAAAAAAACACAGCACCGCATTTCTTCTAACATGCCACACAGTGAAGTGGAATCACTGTCACTTGGCTCATGGTGAAAGGCAGAAAGCCTTAACCTGAAGCACCG
Source organism: Telmatherina bonti (assembly GCF_933228915.1). Taxonomy (NCBI): domain Eukaryota; kingdom Metazoa; phylum Chordata; class Actinopteri; order Atheriniformes; family Telmatherinidae; genus Telmatherina; species Telmatherina bonti. The sequence continues at coordinate 13,756,991 of NC_136618.1, forward strand.
GCTCCACTCTACATCCTTAATGTCTGCCATTAAGGCTGTTTTGACAGAAAATTATGTGGCACCTTTCTTTTAACTGTGTGAAGCCGTCCACCCACTCTGTTCTGGTGACAGCGCCAGAGACTTTGGAGGTGGCTGGCAGAACTTCTTTTTCAATCTTAATTATTTTTTTATGGATGTACAGAGTTGCAAGAAAAACACGCAAACAAATACACTCTTGTCTGTCTGCACTTCTTTTACTAATGCCATTACTTCTTCTAAAAAGCCTGGCATTATTAAAGACTGAAAAAGTTGTTATTGCTGTAAACAGTTGTAAACAGTTTGACCATAAAAATGCCTTCTTGGACACAGTCTCCCTTCTGATAAAATATGCAGAAGGATACATCTGTGAGAAATCTGACAAACCTCCATTTTTAATTGACAAATGTTAAAAATAAGCACATATTTTTATTTGTTCTTTAAAACTCGAAACTGAATTTTGTAAGACTCAGCAACAGCTAATGACCCAATTACAGTGGCTGTAATTAGTTTAAAAAAAAAAAAAAAAGCAACTCCAAAGCCAGGGTTGGTTTATGTCTTTTCTGCTTCTGCACAGAAATAGCAATAAATAAAACATAACGATGATTATTTTCCATGCAAGTTGTCACTGATTAACATTTGTTTCTATATTTGAACTCAAAAGTAAAGGATGCTCTGCTCTGTGTATGCAGTTATGTTAATTTAGTTTTTCTTTAATTCATCTTCATGCTGCTTATCCGGGATCGGGTCGCAGGGGCAGCAGCCTAAGCAGGGAAGCCCAGACTTCCCTCTCCCCAGCCACATTTGCCAACTCTGCATCCCGAGGTGTTCCCAGGCCAGCCGAGATATAATCCCCCCAACGTGTCCTGGGTCTTCCCCGGGGTCTCCTCCCAGAGGGACGTGCCCTGAACACCTCACCAGTGAGGTGTCCAGGAGGCATCCTGACCAGATGCCCGAGCCACCTCAACTGGTTCCTCTCGATGCGAAGGAGCAGCGGCTCTACTCTGAGCCCCTCCCGGATGACCGAGCTCCTCAACCTATCTCTAAGGGAGAGCCCGGCTACCCTGCAGAGGAAACTCATTTCAGCCGCCTGTATACGAGATCTCGTTCTTTCTGTCACGACCCACAGCTCATGACCATAGGTGAGGATAGAAACGTAGATCGACTGGTAAATCGAGAGCTTCGCCTTCTGGCTCAGCTCCTTCTTCACCACGACAGCCCGGTGCAGAGTCCGCATTACTGCAGACGCTGCGCCGTCGATCTAGCGCTCCATCCTTCCTTCACCTGTGAACAAGACCCCGAGATATTTAAACTCTTCCACTTGAGGCAGGACCTCACTCCCAACCCGGAGAGGGCAATCCACCCTATTCTGGCTGAGGACCATGGTCTCAGATTTGGAGGTGCTGATTCTCATCCCAGCCGCTTCACACTCGGCCATGAATGGCTCAAGTAAGAGCTGAAGATAATGACCAGATGAAGCCAACAGGACCACGTCATCTGGAAAAAGCAGGGACCCAATCCTGAGGCCACCAAGTCGGATCCCCTCAACACCTCGGCTGCGCCTAGAAATTCTGTCCATATAAGTTATGAACAGAATCAGTGATAAAGGGCAGCCTTGGCGGAGTCCAACCCTCACCGGAAACGAATCCGACTTACTACCGGCAATGCGGACCAAGCTCTGTCACCTGTCATACAGGGACCGGACAGCTCATACAAGAGGGTTCGGTACCCCATAATTCCGGAGTACCCCCCACAGGAGCCCCGGGGGACACGGTCTAACGCCTTCTCCAGGTCCACGAAGCACATGTAGACTGGTTGGGCAAACTCCCACGCCTTCTCCAGGACCTCAAAGAGGGTATAGAGCTGGTCCACTGTTCCGCCACCAGAACAAAAACCACACTGCTCCTCCTCAATCCGAGATTTGACTATCCGGGGGACCCTCCTCTCCAGGACCCCTGAATAGACCTTACCAGGGAGGCTGAGGAGTGTGATTCCCCTGTAATTGGAACACACCCTCCTGTCCCCCTTCTTTATAAGGGGGACCACCACCTCAGTCTGCCAGTCCAGCAGCACTGTTCCTGATGTCCACGCGATGCTGCAGAGGCGTGTCAGCCAGGACAGCCCCACAGCATCCAGAGCCTTAGGGAACTCCGGGTGGATCTCATCCACCCCAGGGGCCTTGCCGCCAAGGAGCTTTTTGACCACCTCAGCGACTTCAGCCCCAGAGAAAGGAGAGTCCACCCCTGAGTCCCCCAGCTCTGCTTCCTCATCGGAAGACATGTTGGTAGGATTGAGGAGGTCTTCGAAGTATTCCCTCCACCGACCCACAACGTCCCGAGTTGACGTCAGCAGCTCCCCATCTACACTGTACACACTGTTGACGGAGCAACACTTCCCCCTCCTGAGCCGCAGGATGGTGGACTAGAATCGCCTCGAAACTGTCCAGAAGTCTTTCTCCATGGCCTCGCCGAACTCCTCCCATGCCTGAGTTTTTGCCTTGGTGACAGCTAAAGCCGCATGCCGCTTAGCCTGTCGGTACCCATCAGCTGCCTCCAGAGTCCCGCAGGCCAAGAAGGCCCAATAGGACTCCTTCTTCAGCTTGATGGCATCCCTCTCTGCTGGTGTCAACTAACAAGTCCTGGGATTACCGCCATGACAGTCACCAACAACCTTACAGCCACAGCTCCCGCTGGCCACTTCAACAATAGAGGCACGGAACACAGGCCTTTCAGACTCAATGTCCCCCACCTCACTCGGGACATGTTTGAAGCTCTGCTGAAGGTGGGAGTTGAAGCTCGCTCTGACGGGGGACTCAGCCAGACGTTCCCAGCAGATCCTCACAACGCGTTTGGTCCTGCCAGATCTGACCGGCTTCCTCCCCCACCATCTGAGCCAACTCACCACCAGGGAGTGATCAGTTGACAGCTCCGCCCCCCCCTCTTCACCCATGTGTCCAAGGCATGTGGCCTCAGGTCCAACGATGTGACTACAAAATTGATCATCGAACTGGGGTCCAGGGAATCCTGATGCCAGGTGTACATATGGACACTCTTATGTTGGAACATGGTGTTCGTTATGGACAATCCATGACGAGCACAGAAGTCCAATAACAAAACACCATTAGGGTTCGGGGGGGGGGGGGGGGGGACGGACGGACGACCAAGCCTCCCAATCACTCCTCTCCAGGTCTCACTGTCGTTGCCCACGTGAGCATTGAAGTCACCCAGCAGAATAATGGAGTCCCCAGAAGGAGCACCCTCCAACACTCCCTCCAAGGATTCCAGATAGGGTGGGTACTCTGAACTGCTGTTCGGTGCATAAACACAAACAACAGTCAGATCCTCTCCCCCCCACCCGAAGGCGGAGGGAAACTACCCTTTTGTCCACCGGGGCAAACCCCAACGTGCAAGCACCAAGCTTGGGGCTGATGAGAATGCCCACACCTGCTCAGCGCCTCTCACCATCAGCAACTCCAGAGTGGAAGAAAGTCCAGCCCCTCTCAAGGGTACTGGTTCCAGAGTCCAAGCCATGCATCAAGGTGAGTCCAACTATATCTAGTCGGAACCGCTGCACCTCACGCACAAGCTCAGGCTCCTTCCCCACCAGAGGGATGATGTTCCATGTCCCTAGAGCCAGCTTCTGCAGCCGGGGATCGGACTGCCAGGGTCCCCGCTCTTTGCTGCCGCCCAGCTCACACTGCACCCAACCCCTATGGCTCCTCCCGCAGATGGTAAACCCACAGAATTTTTTTTAATTCAGTACCTTAAAATAATTGGAAATAACTTTTTATTCCAAAGGAATCCTACATATAGTTATTAGATATTAATACACATATCTGAGGGAAAAAAGTGGGCTTGTAACCCAATCATGATGAGATTCTTTCCATATGTTCTTAGAGTTATATCTTTATTTGCAATGAGGAGAAAATTGTCCTGAAAGATGCAACAGTGTTAATTCTTCTCATCACCAGTTGTGTGACTAATGAACATACATTTGCTATTAGCTTAGCTACATGAATGGGTTAGTTAGCTTCCTCTCTGATGCTGTTTTGAAAATTTGAAAGAAAAAAAAAAAAAAGGACAATATGTTATTATTTTAATTGAATAATCTTGTTTTGCATTGTTTTGTTAACACCTAAATCTGCCAGTTTGAAGTGACAGTTGGGTAACATCTGACAACTTATGGTGAGAAACAGGGTTTTCCATCAATGTTACGGAAACTGAAAAGTTTTGGTAACATAACAGCTTTATTTCCCAATTTTTCAGCATTGACTGCTTTATGGATGTAATCCTAACATCACCAATTGGTCTAGTTCAGCATTTGGACAGTCATCATCAGGCTCGTCTGAAACCTTGAGTTTTTGAGAAAATGTGGATCTCACTGATACTTGTAAAAAATGACGTACGGTGTTGGATAGGATTTTCTGAGTCATAATGTAACCCTATAGAAAAGCATATCTTACTTAAACCCTGACACAATCACAGTAGCATATTAATATATTCTTTATGAAGATGATATTAAATTAATGTCTATCAAGCCAAAAGTAATTCCCGAAAGAATATTACAAATTCACATAATGGATGAAATGGCAGGACTTCCCCCTTGCTCTTATTAGACAGAATGCATGTTTAAGGCACTGCTGTACTAGATAAATGTATGCAATCAGTTTGATTTATCATTATTATATGTGTTATGAGTCTTACAGAGAGCAAATGTGTCAAAGCAGCAGATGTGATTTAAAGCTTGGTGATGGAACTTTTGTAGTGACATGAAACTTTGTAAAAATGTTAATGAAATGCCACTATCAGTAGTTTTATACAACTAATATAGTTTTAGCAAAAAATGTTTAATAACATACTTAACAGCTTAAGAAGTATTAGTCACAGGTGGGTCAAATCCATCTTGAATTGAAGTTACACATTTTACAGTCAGGCAGAAAAATGTACAACTAATAATGTTATTATGTGAGTTCAACTTAATCTGTGGGAAGAACTGCTTAGATTCAGATGAGTCAGAGCAGCCCCAAGCACTAAATTGTATTTCTAAATCCAAATAGCACAAATATATCCAAACACAAATTTAGTACAAGTTTGCCCATGTTTCTGTTACATCTTTACATTGATTTGAAGAATATTTCCCAAGCCATCTGCCTGTTTTTAGCTATTTTCTTATGCAGCTTTTCTCCTCTTGCGCATTTCTCCCATACAGTTCTTCTTTAATGCAAGATACAGTGGAGGTTGCAGCCCTTGTCTGCATCCACTGTTTTTTTAAGATCTCATAAAACTCAGCTTTGATTGATTACTGGCATCACTGCCTTCCTCCTCTCCTCTCCCTCTCTGTAGGCCATTAGTATGGTAATGCTGGGTTAAATACATCTTAACTTGTTGATTAATTTACATATCTCCTCCCATAGACATGCCCTCTCTTTTCTTTTCCCCCACTTCTTTACCCCCAACCCTGCATGTGTAATATATAACTTTTCAGTACAGCTGCTGCTAGTTTTGGCAGCAGTCAGTCTAAAAGGAGTGCTGTGCTGTCAGCTCCACTGTGCAGGCTGCTGACAGAGCAGGAATGGGGTCAGAGGATGAATCTGCTATGTCACACATACCAGATGCCTCTGCCACCAGGGGTAAAGCTCACAGTTGCATTGTGCATCTAAAAGAAAGACCCAACTTTTTTCTGTTTAAAAAATGCAATGAAAAGAAGCTCATCCATGTTAATAAAACACACCGCTTCAGTATCTTAATGTCATAATTGAAAATGATTGCTGTTGGTTAAGCAGTGATTGCTGTAATCGATAATAAATTCCACTGCTGTCATCCCAAAGCCTGCAATTTTCCACCTCCTACTGTTTATGAAAGTGATCAACTTTGATTATGTGCATTCAAAACAAATTGCTGTAATACCTAACTAACAGCATTTGTTGTAATTATCATTTTCTCCTTTTTTTCTGTGGATAGAATACAATCATTTTCACAGCAAATCTTGGATGCCACTATTTTCTTGGCTAAGAGCAACTTTTTCTCTGACATATAATATAGCTACTGCTGAAATAAAATTGATCAAATTTTATAGTTTTGTAGGAAAATCTTAGACAAAGTTAATAATTAAAACTTTTAACTTTTGTCTAACTGTCAAGAAAAGTAATTTTTTTTTTTTTATGGTACAAAAGTTAGTGGGCTCAAATGATGTCACTTTGCAAAATTGTCCTCACCTCTGATGACTACAGCTTCAAATAGTTGTTACATTGACAGAGTAGCACGAACATGCACACAGACACCCATAACATCCCATTCACACCCTGGTGAAATGCACACTGATGTGCACAGCACCCTGGGTGTTAATGTGAAAGTGCTGACACTTCAGGGACCGAATGATCCCCAGATCCATCTGTCATGACAGCAGTCGTCCATTAGCCACAAAAACATAAAAATAAAAATGTTGCTGCGGTTTGGAGACCTATGTTATTTTTATCAGAAACACAAACAGCTTGCAGACATAAGCAAGGCTCATCTTTTCTCCTGGAGCACTCACAAACACAACATACAACTAAATGCGATGTTTGTAGGTGCTAAATAGCCTATGAGACTGCAAATACATCAACTGCCAACACTAATCAATCCTCGCCCTCTAAATCACACGGAAACTGCACAAACAGAAGCTTCTCGTTCAAAACAGATAATTAGCGGATGCAAATGTGAACACAAGGCTGACTTACCAGTCACGATCTCCTGCAGTGAGGGTGTAAAGGTGATTGGCAGCTCCATCAGCGCATGCCCTCAAAAGAGCTAAAGACAGACAGGTATGCAGTACATTAGCCTGTGTACATCAGACAGAATAAGCTGAACACTTTACATCTGCTTACGTTTACTATAAAATAAGATACAGTTATTAAGGATATCATCTCCCAAATTGAGTCGACTTCACTGGTGCAGAGGTGAGTATAGGATGAATAAGTCATTATGATGCAATGACTCCTCTCTAAATGGATCACAAAACTTAAGTGCATAAGGTTGTGCGGTTAAACCCAGCACTTTGGACACCAACATCAGCTATCACATGGTTTGTGCATTAATAAATGCTTTAATCACAAGATAAAAACATACTAAGCTAGAATGAGGTCCAATTTAGTTGAAACACAAATGGTTTAAAATAAAAAAGTCCAATAGTCTGCTGTTTACATTTCCTGAAATGTTATTTATGTTCCACTTAATTGCATGCAAACTATTTGCAGATGCATGCTCTTCTGCTGCTTCTAATACATTCAAACTGAATAGGCAGCCAACTTTTTAAGCCCCCCTTTTGTGTTTGGAGCTGTTGCAATTCACATTGGGGAAAACTTCAAAGAATCAGATGAAGTTTTCTACTTGCACCTTGTTTAAAACAAACTAAAGTCTGCACCCAAAGAGACGTATAACACTTGAATGTTTGTTTTCTTTATGCCAGCAGAGTCCATTCCCCAAACCTAAGCGTTTCTAATGCACAATATAACTCGTTTAAGCATATGCATTTTTAAAAAATGTTTGATTATTTTATTATTAATTATTTAATTAGCACTTGTAAAACACTGAGAAAATGTATCCTTGTGACAACAAACTTGTACATAGTGGCACAATGACAAGCTCACTTGACGCATGTAACTGTGATGCCTGAATTCCACCTTTATTAGCACGTTCAGTGCAGAGGAATGACTATTTCAACAGAAGGATGTAACCTTTATAATTTACCAGCCATCAACATCAAATCAATCTGTGAGAATGAAGATGCATTTGCATAGATGTAAATAAGACATACTGAAGATAGTGCCTTTACTCATAACCTCCACCACCTGCTGTCTGTATTTAGCATCAAAGAATGATGAGAATGTAAATCAGTCATTATCTCAGACTGAGAGCAAAATGGAAAAAAACAAAAAACAAAAAAACTTTTCAAACAACAACTTCTGGGGGGGAAAAAAACTTTCTGTGTGCCTGGTGACACACTGTGAAGTTATCAGTCATTATCTGTGTATAAGTTTCTGCATAAACACACACACAGACAGACACATGGAATAACTTTCAGCCTTTACTAAAAAAAAAAAAAAAAAAGGAATAACTTTCAGTCATACAGGTCTCAAACATATCCCTGCTTGTCAATCATTTTCTCAGCTTTGCGACTTAGTTGCCATTTAAGCACTGAACGCCCCTAAATCTAAGACTTAGTAATTCTATAAGATGTAGCATCACACAGATAATTAAAACAATAACAATCATACTAATATTCCCGACTGACTTTGATTAAGTCATATATCCATAAATGAAAGTATTTATAAGCAAATATGTCAACAAATAAATGCAATCATGTAATATATACACCCTGTCTGTTCAACCCTGAAGCGAAACACTTGAATTTGAATTATTCAAAATTCCCATTCAAAGTTTAGTCTTCAATAAATTTTTATTTATTTATTTTTGTTTTGTGTTTTTCCATCATCATTTTTTAAGAAATCAAGTGCATCTTCTTTCTCATAAAAGATTTAGAGTATGGCAGGAGATAGAATAGCAGGGAGGTAGAAAGAGAGAGTGGATGAGGGGGTGACATCGGTATATTGTCCAGGCATGATGCAATAAGGACAAAGTGAGCTAGTGAGCCGTGCTTTTATTAGACTATTTTACATCCTTGTCCATTTGCAGCTACGTTCATTTGCCAGCATTGGTGTTCCTGTGCTTTTTCAATATTAGCTCTCAGCTTTCTTTCCAACTTCAGCCTGAAGCAAAGCTTGTTCATTCATTGCTGATTTGTGCCACACATTGCCTGGCCAGTTTCTCTTGCTTCCATCAGGGTGCAGATACATCCTGCCAAAGTGCAGGCTGAACAGAAAAAGGCATTCTTTTATCCCTGCTCTGCTCAACAAATAGCCCTGTTTTTTCTTCTGAGATTTTTATTCTTACGTGTGACTGTGTTGATTGTTTTTTTTTTTAATTTTTTTATTTTTACTACTTGCTGCACAGCAAATTACCCTTTGGGAATAATAAAACTTCCTTAAAACTTAAACCTTAGCACCACCACATCAGAAAGCTGTAATTCAATGAAGATCATTGCAAGTTAATATGCAAAACCAGATAGTTTAATCATGGTTACCCGTTAATCTTGAATGGCTAGGTGTTTAAAAACTTTCTGGTGGTAATGAATACCTACTACAGTATACTTAAGTTTGTACTGAGCAACTGGGATGAACAGCTTTGAACTGCTAAGTCAAGCAGTCAGAAGTTATGGTTCTAACATTGCTGTTAAAGACACAAGCCATTTACTCTGAAATACTTGTATTACATCTGCTTCATCTTCTGGGAAAGTTTCACAAACGCTTGTGGGGACATCTGTCTTTCTAGATCTCTTACCATTCAATTAGTCTTCATCACACTAAATGGCTAAAGTGGATAATCTGAACTTGAGAAATATCTCTCCATCTGCTCTCCATCCACAGGCAGTGAAATCGCAATTACTGTCATTGTCCCACTGGAGACAATAAATTATTGGCTGTTCAAAGTGGGCTGCATGCACTAATCATGTTGCATGTGTTCTTTCTTGTCAGAATATTTGTGCTTAAAACGCCCAAACATCGGTTCCTTCAATAAAAACCAATATCAACTACCATCCACTGCTGATAAAAGGACAAACTTAGATCAAATTGTTCAAATGCAATGTTGAATGATCCACAGACACCAAATCTAAGCAACAAGCATTCACCAGGCGAGAAGTTCGAGAAGCTTTCTGATTGTAATGATATGAGCTGCACAGGTACAGCAGGAGGACTCAGCAAGAGCAACCGTGTGAGTAAACTGACCATCCTAATCCTTCCTTTCAAGCTCCACAATCAGCCATGTCCACTATTTGTTTTAGACTTAGCAACTCTTGTTTTTATGTTGCTGCTGAGTTTGATGTAGACAAGATAAAACACACACCGACGTGGAAACACACAGACAGATTGTTGAGGGGTATACATTTCAGGGTAGGCCTATATTGATGAGGTTTCAGGGGGGATTAATACCTGTCAAGTCAGGGCTTTAGCTCAGTGCAGGAGAGGGCAAATGGTCACAAAAAGCTGTGAAGAGATTATAGTCCTCATTATGATACTTGATGCCCTCCCATCATCTATCTGTATACCTATTCTGCTCCATCTGTCAGCCTTTCTCCGGATTCACCGTGATCTCTACACCTTTCCTTAAACGTGATCGATCTCTTGCACAAACATCTCATTCTGTCTCTCTAGCATCACTCTTGCTCTGTAAAGCCACCCAATCCTTCTTTGTTATTCTAAATGGCACAGTTTCACCGGTTCATTCTCTTTTCCCTTTGACAGTCTTGGTAGAATTTGGGTTTTCTCAATGTTAACACTCCCAAACAGCTTTTTTTTTGTTCTTCTCGGACTCCCCACACACCTTGCTGGTGTGACTTTTTACAATGCCTTCACTTGACTGCGTGAAGTTCTGAAACTTCAACAAAAGCAGACTTTCAAGCATCAATAAAAGATGAACAGAGGCAGTTACAATCAACATTGGTGCGTTTCACAGATTGCTTTTTTAAGCTTGTTAATGTCGTTGCGCGATGAGCAGGTGGAGCATCTCAAGGTAAGTAAATAGGTGACTTTCTGAGTGAATGAGTGGTGAATGAGTGGTGAATGAGTGGGTGAGCGATGACTTAGATAAGAGAGAGAGGGTGCATGAGGAAGATAAGCAGCCTGATCCAACTTAACAACATCACACCCAACATCAGTAAATGAGTTTTCCTTTGATCAGTGTTGCGCTCTCATAGCCTCAGTCGCTCCTGCGCTCCCTGCTGCTTCACCTCTCCCACAGGTGAAGAAGTGGAGGCCCAGGGGCAGCACATCAGAGGACCTGAAAGTCATGAGTGTATATTTGTATAAGACTGTGGATGTCTGCGTCTGCAAAGGTGGAGACCTGGCTGTGATGCCTCCAGGTGAACAGCCATCTGGAGAATGACTCACTAAGACATGCTCATGTGCGCGCTGACAGCTGCTTATCACACACACTTTATTAAAAAATATATTTTCAACTGAGAAATGATAAACTTGCTAAAAGCATGTTTACCATCAAACGGAGACATCTGAGATCTGTCCATCACACGCAATCATCAGCCTATCAAATCTTCTTTAAATCATTTGAGAATCTGTGCTGAGAGCAAAAGTTAATTAAGAAAGCCGTCCATCTTCTGAGATCCAGGACGCAGCACTGCTTGTGGCACTTTCGCAACCACTGAAAATCTCTCTGAAGCTTTTTTTTTTCCCTAGTAATATCATCTATAAAGGAGCAGATAACCATGTTCTATATGACAGCATTAAACTACATCACACTGACAAAGTCCATCACTCTCATAATGGCTCCAAAATTGTTCCGTTTTGTTTGATTCATGGCTCCTACAGGTAAACATTCTGCAAGATGAATGCATTTTTCATTATTGTTCTAAAGGTAAGTGGTACCTGTCACTTTTGACTTCACTTGAACTTATTAGATACAACTTATGGTCATCAAAATATTGACAAAAACATTTTAACCTTCATCATACTCCATATAAAAATTATACTTTTTCCTCATAAAACTACATTCTTTTTCACAAACAGAAAAAAATCATGCCTACTTGTTTCAAAAGCACATATATTTCTTGTTTATCGTAACAGCCTGGTATTTTGTACACGATTAAATAAAGAATGAAAAAATATGTTCATAGTGTCTTTTTAATTGTCTTTTGCATATATTTCTTGAAAAAAACATAACACACAAAATTTTTTTTTACTTTTACATTTGTAACTTACATTTACATTTATTTACAGTTTTCTTTGGAACTTTTTACTGGTGAAGATCAGGACAGTATTTCGGTGCATCCATGCGCCGGCAGCTGTCTAGCGCTTGCAAAGCGTGTTGAAGGTTAATGTAGTTTATCATTCTTTGATATTTAGTTTTTTTTTCCCACAGAAGAAGGTGTGGAGAAGTTATGCTATGCAGGATATTAACTGGAATGCTCTGGATATGCATGCAGAGGCTTTGATGAGATTTACCTATAGTTAATCTGTTTTCTTTACGGGTAACTTTTTTTAATGTGGGTTTCATTTACATTTACGTTCTTCTCCCCTCGGAGACTCAAACAGACCCAAAGACTGTTTATCGCAGGAAGCAGGCAACCTTTGGTGTGAAATCTGATGGGAACATTTGCTTTGTCAAATGTCATTTAGCATTTTGTAGAGGCCCTCTAGTCTAACAAACCAAGACAGCAATGTCTATCTAACCAAATGACTGCTGTGAGATTAAAAAACAGCTCTGGTGCCTCTTGGGTTTTTGCTAAGCTGATAAGAATATCAAAGACCCGTTAATTAAAATTCAATCTGAAATGGACTTGATTGGTTTATAATTATAGTGTACCTTCAAAGTTGTTCTGTTTGCAAATCTTTTTGCCAGATTGAATAATTATGCTGATTACATTTGATTAATAAATGAGTGTGTTTACAGGTTTTTTTGTCAGCTCAGCTCTGTCCCTTATCTAAGTTATGAATGTTCTGTTAGTAAGGTCATTTCTAGGAAAGAATTTGGTCACTTTATAGATTTTAGACAAGTCTAAAAGGTCTGGAGAGCTGAGTATCAGTCTATTGATTGGTTTTTAATCTTTTCACCAAACCCTTTCATGCATGCTTTTGTGCTTTTCTACATTTCAATTGGATTTTTACACTGATGACACTGATAGAAGGAGACTTTTTATCTTTATATTACAGCCGCAAAGAAACAACTTGTCAACAAATTTGGATCCAGCAGGGAACTGATGTGGACAGGGATGCCCACCGATTGTCATTATCACATCTACCAATTAATCCAGTTCTTTAACAATTCCCGACACAATTTTCTATGAGGAAATGGTGTGAAACAACTACTATATTATGACATGTATTAATGCAATGCTTCAACTTTCACTAGACAAAAATGTAAATAAATGAACAAAGTACAATTTCACCATGTGGCTTTAGAATTCTTTCTCTTAATTGTTTTTCCTTTACAATTATATCAGAGTGGCACCCTGTCTTCCCGTAGAGCGGATTTATTATTTATTGATGATTTTAAACAACAATTTGATCATTTTTGTCTTATTTCTCCTCTGCTGTTTGTATCTTGCATGGCTCAGAAATCGCAGAAATTCGAACTTTTCAACATTTCACTGAATGAATTCTATTACCAATGTGCCCAACTATAACCTACGAAGGGCTCCATCAACCACATACAGTATACACATCTGTGGCTGCAGGTGGGCTAATTGCCTCCACACACAAATACAGCAGAAACCAGTAAGAGAAAAACTCCTAGTTTGTGAGCGCTGAACTCCCCACTATTGACAGAAAGAAGGACGTTGTACCATTCATTTAATGGATTGAATTTAAAGAACAATATTATATTGCAATTCTCCATGGTAGACCTCCAGTAAGCACTCTACTCACATAATAATCACAGAGCTGAGACGTGATTAGGCTGAGACTCCTCTGTACCAAGATATAAGTTGGTCCTATGATTTATTACTATTATTAGTCTTTCCAATACAGATGTTAAAGCTTGTTCCACTGTCACGTTTCTTAATGCAATGTAGCCTCTTCCTGAAACAAACAGATGCACATGTCCGACATCTGTCAGTGAGCTGGCCAGCACCTGTAGGCACCGAGGTCAGCGTTACATGATTCCAATGGAAAACAGGGAACCAGTCCCTGAGTGGAACTGGTTTTCAATTCCCTTCCCTAGATGTGAAAGTGAGTGGTCACAGTTTTAGCTATTTTCGACAGTAATCATCAAAATGCCCTTTGGTGGAACAGCTATCCTTTTAAAGTAGAGCCAATCTTTGCCAACAACCGTATGTTTGAAAATAAGTGGAAAGCACATGGCCTTTATGAAATATTTTCCACCCTTCACCGAGCTGTGAGTCGTACGCTATCGTTGTGTCAGAGGTGTGCAACAGTGAAAAGACCTTTAGGAAGTGATACAAATGTAAGTGCATAGGCACAGTCCACTGAAATACCTCATATTTGCCCTTATTCTGGACTGGTCAGAGCATTTCTCCCAGCAGCAGAGCCCTATCTGCAACACAGTATCTCAGAAAGGCAGTGCTGAGGGTGGATTCAGTATGGACTGGGTGCATGTGTTAACCTTAAATTAACAACTGAAGGCATACCAACAATCAGGAATTCTAAATGTTGTGCTATTATTACTACGTTAAGACAATAAAATTACAATCCAAAAGCTTTAAATACATTGTTATGGTTGTGCATTTAGATGCAGAGGAAGAATAACAAGAAGAAAAACTGGGATCATTCTGTGAAGAGCAGGTACCACTGCAGATCTGGTAACACATCAGCACAGCCTGCAGCGCATTATAGAGGTTTAAAGGCAGCATACTGGCTCAGAAAACTGAAGGAAGGTAAGTGGATTCAATATATGCAGCTGCAGTGATAAAGAGTTAAGAATCAATGCAAATACCCCCCGCCCTGTAATTCAGCTTGTACATCTGCAGTCTCATGTTTCACTTCCCTGCTGGGATGATCGTACATACGCTGGTCGTGGCCTGTGTATGTCTACTGAATCCTCGCAGCTGGTATGTGTGGGAATGTAAGTTTCACCATCTAACAATGCCAGTAACCTAGTTAACAGCTGGAATAGTTCATACCTGCAGCGTATATGTTTGTGCATCCAAATGTTGGGGATTGGGGGTTTGTTTTGGTTGTAGTGATCTTCTCCTTGTTCAACATTTCAGCTGACCTGGGTTCTCTGAAGGTGGTGCTGCAACATGCACCTCAGTGTCTGAGAGTTTCTATAATTAACTTTTGGATGAGTCTGTGATGTGACAAACTGCGAACAAAGATTTATTTCTGCTTTAGTCAGACTTAAAGGAAAAAACTGGTAAAACAGCCTTCACAGCATGCTATGCCTCTGTTTTAATTACATTTTTATAAACTCAGTGCGACCACTTGGACCATCCCCAACAACTCCGCAAGCAAAAGAAGCTGGCTGTTGCTCAAGTAAGTCGGAAGACGTGAAGGTAGGACAAGTTGCCGCCAGTCACACACCACCACACACTTGCAAATGCCCTTTAGACATGACTCATCCATTTATATACGCCATTTATATTTTTAGATAATCCTTATTTAACCTTTAATTCCTTATTAAGAAAAAAGTATGCATTACCAATAAAATAAATACACTTTCAGAATAACCCTGTGCTGATGTAATATCGTGAGCAGCTCTGCGGCATCATTTATGCTCTTATCTCGGCTCAGTCTTTAGACTCTATATAATTAGCACTCATTTGAAGCTTGTTCTTAGCAATTTGCTGTTATAACGAGCACCATATGGCTGCGATTGGGTTGTCTTTAAATGAAGAGCTAAGATATATCACGTCTGCAATGTGATGTTCTACTTGTTCAACAGGTGTTTAAGAAATGATGGATGATGCAGCAGTTAGGGATAACGAGGAATACTGTCTTCACGTTGAGTGAGGTGCCTAAAAAGCTAAAAATGTGTTTTGTTCTCCTCCTCTAAATGGGACTCTGCTGTCTGCTACGTGTCTGAAGAGAAAAGCCCTTCCCTCAAGAACAACAGATGCAGCCACATAGAGAGGAGGGAAGAGAAATGAAAGGAAGTGGGACAAAAGAAAAACAACAATTACAGCCGAGTAATGTCCCCGACCAGAGCCCATGCTCCTTATTATTACACTTAATAACTTCTTGATAAGCATGAGTGGTTGTTCGTCTCTCTGTGTGGCCCTGCGATGGACTGGCGAGCTGTCCAGGGTGTACCCTGCCTGTCGCCCAAAGCCGGCTGGGATAGGCTCCAGCTTCCCCGCGACCCTGAATTGGAATAAGCGGTTCGGAAAATGAATGAATGAATGAAAATTATTCACTGAAATAAATATGACAGGGATTATGTGGGTAGAAGGTGGTGAAGGAGGATTTTAAACTACATGATGGCATCAGATAAAGATTTTGCTCAGTCAGGCATGCAAGAGACCACAAATGTACACAAACAAGTGGGGAATAAATGCACCATTCAAACCGATGCAAATGGGATCTGAATCATACAAAAGAGCTTTTCCGATCTATCTTTATGATTTGTGAGATACTTTACCTTTACTCCAGAGAATGTGAAGGTATTCTTTATCAAGCGGCTGGTTGAGAATGATCAGACAGAACCTCTGTGTGCCTGTGGACGGAGACCGAGGAGAAAGAGGAAATAAGGAAGACAACACGGAGAGCACAATAACCAAACAGTTCAATAAAAAGCTAAGAGAGAAAATATTATTACTTCCACTTCCAAGCCAAAACTTTTTAAATGCAAACTGGAGGCTATTGTTCACGGCACTGAATGTGCTGAAAGAGAAAATTAAAAAGCTGCAATAATGAGGCCATAATCACCCTCCGCTTAGAGATGGGGAAAAATAGGGCAAAGGATTAAAAACAGAAACTCTTCCAAGTCTCGATTTCATCAGACTTCGAATTTCTTTCCATTTGATCCAATTAAGTCGCGAGTGTAACATCAGAGGGTTATAAGACCAAGCTTGCTTAGAGACTGAATATATTCATCTCAGGAAATGAGTTCCTTGAACTACAACACCTTCCCTCTCCTTGACCAAGCTCACAATCACTGTCCAAGACCTCAAAAAAAATACACGGAAATCTGTGCACATATTTAATCTATTCTCATCTGAATACCTTGACCTTGGTTAAAACCAGAGATGTAGATACACGGCAAAGGAAAACACTTTCAAAATTGTGGCAGGAACAGGATCGGTCATCCTTGTCTCTCCTCTTTATGAATGTACCTTCCTTGTTTCTTTGTCACATTCTGTCTCACAGTGCAGCATTTCATACATCTTTCTTTCCACCCTCCCTACACCTTCATCAATCTTGTTTTTAGCTTTTTATTTTGCTCTGCTGCTAATGCAGATCCCCCGACTAATACTTTAGGATTGTCGTCTATATATCTGCAGGAGGCTGGAGGGAAGCGAAGAAAGAAAAGAGAAACCTGCATTCATTGCCAATGTAAAAGCAGACCTGCTAGAAAATTCTTAATGGACTAAATATGAAAGCACAACCTCTGTTCTCTTTGCCTTCAAACTTCCCTTTGCTTATTCATTTGTCTGTGCTTCTCATGTCTGCTGCTATACATATTTTGTAATCCATTTTTAAAGTTGCCTTCAAAAGCCAAGTGAGTGAACACGCCAACTCCAAGCAATATGTTCCAATTACTCCCCTGTCTGTTCTCGTGTTAATTCCACAGACACTATATGGAGTATGTATGCTTGTCCAATACACTCTAAGTGGTGTTAGAACCCTGAAAAAAACAACAATGAGGGACAAAATACATATAAAAATATGCTTCATTAAAGGATATGCTGTTTTTAGCTTTCATGAATTTCTCCAGGCAACATCACTCTGAGAAAAATAAAAATAAAGGGGAAAAAACTAAACGCCCTTTTTGGATTTATACCCTCTGGTATAAAGAGTGTATCCCTGCTTGGCTGAGTTAAAAAGCATCCTTTAGGTTTGCCTCTTTGCTTCAGCGGCGGGCTTGATGTTGTTAAAAAGTTCACATTCCTGGAAGGTCACTTCAAATAGGAAAGTCAATCCCACCCGCGTGTGTTAAAAGAGGATGTAAAGGCAAAGGAGGACTGAAAGAAAAGGAGGGCACAAGGAGGGGCAGGTGAGGAAAAGAAAGAGGAGGAGCAGGTTTGTCAGTCTTGTCTCTTAATTGGCTGGAAGTGTACAAAGAACAAAAGACGAACTCAACCAGCTGTGACTTTTCAGATAACCCCTCGTCACACAGGCACACACACAAGGAAGTGCGTGGCCTTTCGTGTACTCTGTTCAAAGAAATGTCACCTTGGGATTTTAAAAGTGCCAGACAGCACAAATAACACAAACAGAAACATGCACACACACACACACACACACACACACACTAAATCCAAGCACATAAGATAGCACATAGATATTCCAGGAATAGGCATTTATAATTAAAATGGTGAAATTTATAAGGCTAACTGTGCACACCAGGGAGTTTGAAATGCAGACATCCAGGGGCTGTTTTCATATTCTCCTCCGGGAGTCTAGATAAGCATTTCCTGCAAGAGATTAAACAGAAGACGCCACAGACTTCTATCCGGAATTTAACTAATGGGGGGAAAAAGTGTTTAACTATACTGCAGAGTTGTGGGGAAAGATTTTATGATGCTGGGGTTTGCAAACATTTTCTTTTACCTTTGAGGGCAAATGACAACAAATCATCAGGACTTGTTTACTCAGGTTTTCTCTGATTGTTTGTTCACCCTGTGAGATCTTTAGACTAAATCTCGTCAGCAAACCTCTGTAATGCTTAGCTAATGTATTTCGGCAAACATTTCTTTCAACAGATGCTTCAAATCTGCTGATAGCTTCTCAACAGAAGTGGGTGCCTCTTGAGTGATGTTGACCTTGGTCTGTTACCAGTCTTGGAGCTGAATATGAATGAAATGAAAGGTAATTTTGTGTTTCTGCCCTGCACACATCATGCATGTGGGAATGTCAGGTATACAAATACATACAGAAAAGTCTGAATCACAATTAAAGCAGCCACTGTACTGAAGCAAGATGATTACTGTTATTTAAAACCTGTAAAGCGAAATGTGAAAGCGTTCCAAAGGATAACACAAAGACAATGGCACAGTTTTTTGCTTTTTTTTTTTCAGCTGTCTACTAAAGTCATATATAAGTAACAGCTGAAGGTAATAACAGTGGACTGTAAGTGGAGAAATCTCTTCGATTTAAAAATATTCAAACCTTAACTCAGAAGAATGTTTGGAAATAAGGCTCTATCAGAAGTTCAAAAACATAAAATGATATGAAGGCAATCGTGCCTTAAAAATTAGGTTGTAAATATTACCAAAGAACAGACATCCTTTTAAGACCTCAGTAGTAGCAGACTAGAATTGTTGGTGGTTAGGTCAAGCAGTTAATCCTATATGAATATAGTGAGCGTTAAAAGCATAGAGACTATGGCAACTGTGCAAATGTTCAAATGTTTGGGCTGGCTGCCTACTCAACCACCTGACCTGGCATTTTAGAACAGTCAACACATGAAATATAAATTTGCACCTTAAATGCTTAAAGCTGTATTCATACAATAGAAAAAGAAGAAGGAAAAACGAAAGACAAAACAGAGTCTTCCAAAAGGATGTGGTGTAAATGTGTTAGGGTCTGAGGAGGCCGTGGTCGACCAATTCCAAAAGGTACATTTAGAAAAAGAAAAAACCTGCTACACCAACAGAATGCCATGCCCATGGTGAAGCATGGTGGAGACTGCATCCTGATATGGGCTCTGTCTGGCTATAACAAGAGATTTAGTCAATGTAGAGGGAATTATGAACAAATATCAGCCACTGTAGGCCCAAAATTATCAGGTGTCTGCAAGAAAGCCAAAGCAGAGAAAGAATTTCTTCTTTCAATTAGGCAATGACCACAAGCATACATCCACATCAACATAACAAAGGCTGCATACAACAACAGTCAGAGCCTAGAAAGTCAAAAGGAGGAAGAAAATACTAAGATGGCTGTAAATAAGACATAATCTTGTTATCTGACAGATTGGGGGCGTACTTTCAAAAACAGTGGGCAAATATTGTGAAAACAAGAATGTGCAATGTGCTACTGGCCTTCGAGCAAGAAGAATAAATATAATAAAAACAAGCAATCAAATCTAAGTTTCCTCAGGGAATTGATAAGCAGTATTAATTCAAGAGTTTGCACATGTATGCAACCAGTTTATAAACTATATTTTCTTCTAACAGATTTTACTGCTTGTTAGTCGAATTGTAGACTTACAGGTCACATTAAATGTGGGAGAAGTTTCACACTGTAACTTTCCATCATTACATATTTACCACAAGCTTCAGATCATGAACTTTGCTTTATTAAATCTGTTTGGCATGGACTGGTCTTAGTATTCTATGTTCAAATAGTTATTTTCCATCACTTTTCCAGTTATATAAGGTGAGCTTTTGTAAATGTTGCTTTTCTGTTTGTCAGGCTTATTAAGTTTTTGCATTGAGGTAGACATGGATAACAATATGACTGCCTGTTGAAGAGTGTCCTTCAGTAAGACAGATGTTGCAGAAGATTTTTGTTTTTTTTAATCATCACTGTTCTAGCTAATCAATGTTCTGAGGAAGACGAGGAGAAAAGCTAAAAAACGGGACTTATTTATCTATAGGATTCATCTAAACAGCAGTGTCAGGATTGGTGGAGGTGGTTAGGAACCAAATACAGAGTCAGGAGCCAGAGATTCAAAATCAGGGAGTTTTACTTGCAGAACACTGAAGGGAACACATGAACCTAACACAAACAAGCAAACATAATGGACCAGCCATGAGAACAGAAACCAAGGGGTATAAATACAGGAAAACCAAACAAGACACAGGTGTGGTGAATGAACTAAACAAGACCAGGTGAATCTAATGAACAGGAACAAAGGCAAAACAAGAAACAAGGGAACTAAACAGGGAAGATCAGAACTGAAGATGCAAAAACAAGAAACCAAAACTAAATAAAAAAAAAATAAAAAAACACTCATCATGACAAGCAGATCTTGTGTTAAAATTTACCCATCCCTGTTGAACCGGTCTATTAATGCAATTACTTCACACCTGGGCTGTGTTGAAAGTGGCACATTGCTGTTATTAGGTCTGATATAGTCAGATTCTTGTCTCAAAGTGTAAAAAGCACCAAAGCACCGGTAAGCAGTGCATATGTGAAAGACATTTCAGTAATAACTCCTGAACATTTAAAAGGCCATGAAATAATTGTTAATCTCCACTTAAAAAAAGAGGGATTAACACACTGAAAATGAGTCCTTTCTAAATCTGGATACGTAGACCGTCAAAGTAAAGCTACAAGTCTGATGCTTGCTTCTGTATTTATGACATAAATGTAATATCCAGTGTCAAAATCCCTTAGGTTTGGTTATCATTTGAAAAAAAAAATGAAGAAAATGAAGTACACTGTATCCCTCCTGCGGTACTCATCACCAGATGACAAGATGCATTCTGTTCTTTTTCATTTTCATTTCCAATTACAGACTCATCTGCCATTAACTGTGTCAGAAAATTGACAAAAGATAAATACGAAAAGCCTCCAAGATAGATTATTTTGTGTGATAAACACTTAAAGACACAAACTGGACCAATTTACAGAGATTTAGAGTGCAATAGAGAGAAGCAGCGTGTTTTTCTTTGTTTTTTGTGCGAAGGAATCAGACAGACTGTTGTACATAATTAAGATTTGTGCCTCATTGCTGGC
Source organism: Telmatherina bonti (assembly GCF_933228915.1). Lineage (NCBI taxonomy): Eukaryota > Metazoa > Chordata > Actinopteri > Atheriniformes > Telmatherinidae > Telmatherina > Telmatherina bonti. The sequence continues at coordinate 13,778,355 of NC_136618.1, forward strand.
TTTTACTTGCATTTTTAAATACAATTTCAGACAAACTGAGTTTCCCAAGTTTATCCATATAAAACAAAGACAGTTTTCTTCACATTTATCATAATATAATCTGAATGCACAATTACAGCTCAACATGAAGTAGGTTTTGTTTCCACAACTGAGGGCTCACACATAACATGAGCAAGCTCTGAAACGGTTCTAAAACCAGAGCAAACCAATGTGTGATCAACAAGAATAGATTTTCCATTAACTGTAGGTATTTATATCAAACTGGAGCCTTGTTAACATATACATTTAGTTGCAATTTATCATTTAGTAACTTGCCTTGTTTAACTTTTTTCTCTTTTTAAAGAATTTATACCTCTCTACAGTGCCAATCCTTCGCCCATATTCTCATCTAGTGGAGCGATCTTCACGTTCCTCCAAGTTTTCATCCACAGACACCAAGTAGAGCTGAAACCAGATCACTTCTGTGGCTGCTTAAAGGATGGTGGCCCAATTTGCCACAATCTTTTGTGAAAAATCCTTCAGGAATTTGGCAATTAGTTCAGATCACTGAAATGCATTAAAAGTCGCTTTTTTTCTTCTTCTTTATTGGACTGAGTCCTGTGATTTATCTTGTCACAACACACACAGCGTGCTTATTGTGTTATAGGACGCCTGTGATTGTTATATGCCACAGAAGAGGATCAGACAGGCTCAGACAGTGTTGAGCATACGAGGGATATAGCAAGTTCTTTTCAAGTATAAGCTCTCTTTTTATATTTTTCTCTGGAGGGGCAATATTTATAGCATGAGGAAAATCACACACACACTGCACTTCATTCTGGACAAAGACTTGTTCTTTTTTTTTAATCCCTCAAAAAGTGACCTCCTCCCAAATGTATTGCAAAATACTGTCTTACCTTGTTAATTTTTTTTTTTTTTTTTTTTCCCCCACAAGCAGTGATCAGAAAAATTATGTAGGCAAAACAATTAATTGTAGCTGAAACACAAGAAACGGAGAAAACTCGAATTTTTTCTTCTGCTGCCAAACTCTTGTATCTCTTTGCCCTTTGCAAGCCAAGTAAAACCTGTCTTCAGGCTTATATAGGCTTTGCTTTCTCTATTCTCACTGACATACAGCGCAACCACACACAACATGCATTACCAAGAGGCTCACGTATTTCTCATACCAGGTGCCAAAAGACGGCCATCTTTTTCAACCCACTGTAGGTAGCATGTTGCTACAATGGCGATTACATGTTTGCAGATGTACATAGTTTACATGTTTGCTGCCACTTGAAAGCATTGTCAAAAGTATGTGGAAGCCTGAAATGTGAGCTACTTTTGTCTTAAAGTGCATCTCATCCAGTTATTTTATGCTTCTTCCTCTTAAAGAGAACCTTTTGATTTAATTGTGTAACATGAAAATCAAACAACTATTGAAGCATCTGCTATTTTTTTGTTTAATCTTAAAAAATATACAGAAAAAACGCAAAAACTTGGTACAACCCAAAATGAAGAAAGACATGATAAATTACAGAATCCTATTATTTACTCAAACAAAACCAGAAATAAGTCACTTTCTTCTGCCACCACAGGAAATTGGAGGAGAAGCAGCAGACAGGCGCTGCTGATCAACACTTAACTGATCATCACAAAGTATTCCCACATCTAAAAACAAGATTTTTGGCTACTTGTCAAACACGTGCATTAATTTCGGAGACCTTTCCATCATTTTATGGCAGGGGTCGGCAACCCAAAATGTTGAAAGAGCCATATTGGACCAAAAAACAAAAAACAAATATCTCTGGAGCCGCAAAAAATTAAAAGCCTTATATAAGCCTTATCATGAAGGCAACACATGCTTTATGTATCTATATTAGCTATATTAGCCTACTATCAAAATGACTAAGTTGGCTACAAATACATAATGAGCCTTAATGATAAAATGTTTATTTTCCCTGCAGCGCATCCTGTAGAGAATGACGCACCACGTGACTACTCTGTTGTACAATCCCGTCTCATGTTTAACTTCATTACAATGATTAAATTAAAACAAAGCAATAAAGAAATCCGATTTTTTTTTTTAATGTAATTTTTATTTTTAAGAATTCGAAAAAAACAACAAAATGGACTGTGCATAACGCGCCCCTTATCTGGGCAACAAACAGAGCGCAATAAAACGCAGCCTGCATTTATGAAAAATAAACCAGCAGCCTTTTAAAAAAGGTAAAGTATATCAAATCAAATGAACACAGTTTGATTTCTGTCAGGCAAGTCAGTGCGAGGGTAAAACGCAGCAGCATCCTCTTCTCTTTAGACACGCAACCAACGCAGCTATCCTCCGACCTGAGCACCAAAACCCGATTATATTACCAAGTGTCATTTCAAATATATACTGACAAAAATCAGAAATAATTTTATAAAAACAACCACTTTGTTACTCAATATGTGTCTATGAAGGATTATGTTCTTACCCGTTTAATGTGACTTCTGTTTCACTGGTCAGCTTCTCAACATCGGGCATGTAAGATGTAACTTGTGCTGAATTAATGTCCTTGATTTGCTGATCGGTGATGTTGCCTGCCATTTTAATGGCCCCTTTCCTTCATTGTCTTAGCGGAAAGGGGCATGTCTTTGATTTTCTGTATTGTTTCGGTTTTGTTTTTGAAGTTAGCAAATACGTGTTCTGATATGCTGATGACTGACTCCTTCATGTAGTCACCATCTGTGGACGGTTTTCCACAGTTTTCCACGCTTTATTATCTCCCGGGTTGGAAATGCAATCCACTTAAATCTATTTTTGCGCTTCTCGAATTTCTCCAGAAGTAATGCAATCACACATGCTTTCCCTCGAAATGTCTTTCCACGTTACTCTTTTTTATTTTGGTCCAAGAAACGTTGAATCCATCCTTAAGAATGTTTGTGTCATGTTTGTCCTCATACAGAACTATATCAAAACAAAAATATATATCCCTCCCCCATCTTTTTCCGTTTTTTTAAACATTTTTGAAAAAGCTCCAGGGAGCCACTAGGGCAGCGCTAAAGAGCCGCATGCACTTTATGGTAAAAACTTTGCTAAAACCTTGTTGTACGCAATCTGATGCATGTCTTCTGCCCCCTGGTGGATGCAATGATAATACAATCATTATGACGCTTCGCATGGTGATAAACAGTAAATCTGCTAAACTTACTTTAGTTATATTTTTTACATTTTGTTAAAGAACCAAATAAAGTCTTCAGCTTTTTTAAAACTTTAAAAGGGTTACTAAGGTCACTGCTAAACAATCAATGTTATAAACTTTTCCTATTTTCCCAAAGAACCCTTCCAAAATTCATCCAAAACAATGTGAAAGACAAACATATAGAAAACAATTCATGCTTCATAAGCTACTGGATCAGAGGGATTTACTTAGATTTTTTACACACTGCATCTGAATTTTGACATGTATTTTGTTAAATACAAAAAGAAAGAGTGCACATATAGTGTCTTGTTCATCTGAGGTTACATTTGTCCCATTTTAAGACCCTGTGAGAACAAGGTTATATTTTATGACATTCTTATACAAGAGACTTGGTTTGCCTCCAGCTTTTCATTTAACTTTATGTTTCATAAGGCTTTAATAGAATAAGATAATATAAATAAATAATGCAATATGTCAGATTTACATGTTTGGAAAAATAATCTCTAAAAAGTTATCTTGCTTTTGCTGATTTTCTTAGTCAAATGCCCCATTACCATCTACTACTAAGTTAGAGAAAATGTAATTTAATTCATTCAGGAGCTTTCTTTATTATATATATTTTTTACAACATATCAAAACCCAAACAACTTTCTCAAAGCAAGCACATCCAAACACACATCTCATCTGTACACATAATGAAAGTGGTAGTGATTTGTTTCTGAAACCCAATTCCCTGAGTGTTTGAAGCAGGAAGCAGCAGAGAAGTGGGACAGAAATGTGAGTAAGTGCATTTTTACCAGTTCCAGACAAATCAGCACCCACAAATCAGCCATGAGTGAATATTATTGATCTTCTTGTAACATCCAATTCGCCCCAAACAGACTGAAAGACAGTTTCAAAGACACCCCCCCCCAAAAAGAACTCTGCAACCAAACGCTGCAGATCTAAATCTTTTGAAGCTTCTGTGATACATGGTGACAAAAACAAATCCACACACACTCAATCAAGCATCAAGTATTACAGAGGCCCACACATTCCTAAACAGGTGGGTTGTGCAGCTTTTGCATAGACTTGTATTACTGACCTACAGTGATCATGTATATTTATGAAAATGATGTCTAGAAGGCTGTACCTGAAGGCAACAGGCAGTCCAGAGGTGTCCACTCTTCGTCCATGCTGATATTTCACAGGTTCTTGTCTTCAGTTTGCCAATTCAGATGAATCTGTGGAGGAAAGGACAGACTTTAGTGACTTTTCTTGAATTTTTGAATGAGTCCTATGCTTTCCTATGTAAAGGTTTCTTTTTAAATGTTATCAATATTTCCTTTTTATTTTTGTTTGGTAAAACACTTTGTGTTGCTTTCAGAATGAAAAGTGCTATATGGATAAAAATTTGATTGATTTATTTAAATTCATTCCCAAAAATAATATAAATGCAATCAGAAATAAAAAACTTTTATTTCACTTTAAAAGGAATTATATTTTACACATCGCTGACACATACTTCACTACACCTGCACCCCTGCAGCCCACCTCTCAACATCTTCTCTCAAAGCAGAGCAAAGCTAAGTTTAAAAAAAAAAAAAAAAAAAAAAAAAAAAAGGACACCTGTACAGAGTTACTGATCACAGTAATAGTTCATCCTCAGCTGAACCTTTAACCACTGGTTACACCTCAGTGATTATCACTGTCAGGTGTCCTTTCTGTCACCTGCAAGAAGCCATTATGTACACCCCCTCCCAAGTTAAAAATGACAGTATAAATGTGTTTAAACTTATATAAAACACAGTGAATACCTCCCCAACAAGACATTACAACAAAACACAAAAAATTCTCATGAACAAGAGTAAATGGACAGATGAGCAGTATCCATGTATTCATGTATAGATAATCACACATCTGAACAGCTTTCATGTGCTTAATTTAGATAGGATCACAAACATTACAGGTACTTTCATTGAAGTGAGAAATTTGGACCAACTATTATAGCTATGCTACAAAACTACCACAAGGCAGAGCATGCGTCCAGCAGGGAAGAAAGGGGATTACTTCATACCATGGTGAGTGACAATTCTAATGCCAGCTACCATGCATCATTTTGACATGTATGCACATGTAGTTTTGCAAGTTAAATGCTATAACTGTAACTGTAACTATAAACTGCTATATTATGCTACTACGGTTGTCACCATAGCAACGCATACTGGCTCAGATCAGCTGGCTTTTGACAGGTGAATGAGAGAAAAGCTCTGCAGCTTCACAACAGTTTAGCATTAAAGATTACATCGTGTTCAACATAAAATAGTTTTTGTGATTTAGTAAATTTAGCAAGTTTTGTAAAAAAGAAAAAAACAAAACAAACAACAACAAACAAACAAAAAAAAAACCCCATGTTATTAAATGTGCACTGTGTGGGGCCATGGTATAAGCAGATTAAAACAACTCAGACCTGTGCATTACATGCTTGTGGTGTTTTAGACTCAGTCATGCATTAAAACCATGTAATGCATGGCTCTTTGTTTTATCCTTAAGTAAATGTAGCATCGTAGCTTGTGCCAAATGATTTGGTTCAAGTACCGCTAATCTACTGGGATTTCCAATCACAACCATATCTAGCGTTTACAGAAAATGGTGTTGGAAAAAATCAAATATTCAGTAAGTGGTTGTTGTCTTGATAAAATGGAGGAGAATGGGCAGAGTTGGTGATAGAAAGGCAACAACACTAACTAAAAAAACCTCTGGCTAGAACCAAGATGGAAGGGTCAGGATAAGGTGGTAACAAGAGGAAAGCATGCCATCGATCCTGTCTTTCAGGCTGCTTCTGGTGGTGAAATGGTGTAAGGAATATGTTTTGGCACACTAGTAGCTAATGAGTATTATTTAAATGCCACAAATACCACAGCCTACTTCAGGGGTGGGCAACTCTGTTCGTCAAGGGCCGTAGTCCCGCATAACCGACGTAAATCTATGAGAAACTGGCAGAACTGTGCAGAGTTTGATGTTAGGCACTGCACAAATCTTCGAATTAAATGGTGCATTTTAGCAAGGAAACTCCTAACATTCACAGCACTGTGGCCCTCAAGGACCAGAGTTGCCCACCCCTGCCCTACTTGAAAATTGCTGTGGGCTATGTCCAACCTTTTACATTATGACAGGGCATCTATCATCAGATTAATACTTTCAGCAAGACAACACATCATTTCACAAAGCTCAGAAAATGTCAAACTGGTTTCTTGAACATGATAATGAGTCACTCCACTGTCACCAGATCTCAATCCAGTAGCGTATCTTTGGGATTTGGTGAAAAGGAAAATCTTATCTTGTATGTGCAGCCAACAAATCTGCAACAAATATGTGATGCTATCCTGTCAGCATGGAGTCAAATATCACAGGAATGTTTTCAATGAATTTGTGACACAAAGAATTAAGGCAGCTCTGAAGACAAAAGGGGGGTCAAACCCCGTCCTAACAAGGTGCACCCAATAACGTGGCAAGTCAAAACATTTATCAGGGGTGGGAAAATCAAATCGAAAAATTGAAAATTGAGATTTTTTTGCTTCACAATTTTAAAATGGATTTTTTGTTAAAAAAAATCTTATATAAAAATAAAAATAATCCATTATAAAAAATGTTGTCATTTTTATTGATCTTTTTACTTGTGTTTTTGGACGTTATAGGAGCAGAATGATGATCTGGCTACTGTGTCATTTTTTTCTAATTGAAATCAAGAAATATTACGAGCAAAAAAATAAATAAATTTTATACATTTATTTTGTTTTTAATCTACGAAAATAAGCAATATCAAAGAATATTGAGAATCGCAATTTAAATCGAATCGGCACCCCAAAAAATCGGAATCAAATCGAATCAGGACAAAAGCGTATCATCGCAGCCCTATTTGTTTAGTAAATTTAAATAATTTTTGTGCCTTCAAATGTAAGTGACATTACTCAGCAATGTTTCTGTTCCGTGTCCTCCTATAAAAGATAAGATAAAAGTCTGAGAATAATGAATGGGTGTTATTATAATTACCTTGCCATGCTTTCAGACGTGATATAAATGGATTATCTAAATGTAACAGCGACTTATTTAGGATAAACTAATACAACCGAGCATGTTTAATACTGAATCGATCGCACAGTCACATAATAGTCAATATTTCAACTCGTAATTTAACTTTTAACATATTTTTTCCTAACCTTCACCCAGTTCACAGAGCTCTACTTGGTCTCAGTGAGGCAGAGAGACACTGCTGCTCTGCTCCGGATAAAACTAGACTGTTCTGACAGGAAACAAAACACAGCACGCATATCGAGTCTGACTTTTACTTTATATGTTTCAGCTTCATCCTGTAAGCCTGTCATCAACCAAACGATGTGGAAAAAAGAGCAACCACTTACTGAATGGACCAACTTCCGCCATTGAGGTTGTAAAACAGTCAACGTGTCTGATGAAGAGCTGACAGAGATGCGAACCGGCAGGAAGGAGTAGGGGCTTGGATTTGTTATGGGGACCCCTAGAGGCCAAGCGTACTCCCAACGTATGTCACTCAAGTATTTCAGCTTCAGGCTAGTACTTTCTCTTTCTCTTTTTCTCTTTCTTTCTTTTTAAACTAATATAATATATCATGAATTCATATGCAACTTTTTAATTAATTTATTCTCTAGACCAGTGTTTTTCAAATCTGTGCTGTGGCACACTAGTGTGCCGTGAGAGATCATCCGGTGTGCCCTGATAAACGATCCAATTTCACCTGATTGGTCTAAAAAACAGCTTTGTGTTCATCCCGGGCCCAGGTGATAGATAATAAAATTCATTTTTCTTGTGTTTATCTTATTTATATTGAAGGCCACTTTGACAAGGTTGACTTTATATTAATAATATGGGCTTATTTTTAACAAAAAAAAACAAACAAACAAAACATTTTGGTTTGTGGTGTGCCTTGTAAGTTATCAGTAAAAATAAATGTGCCTTGGCTCAAAAAAGGTTGAAAAACACTGCTCTAGACCAGTGTTTTTCAAATCTGTGCCGTGGCATGCTAGTGTGCCGTGAGAGATTATCAGGTGTGCCCTGAGAAATGACCCAATTTCACCTAATTAGTCTAAAAAGCAGCGCTGTGCGTCCAAACAAGCCCCAGTGAAAGATAATAAAATTCCATCTTCTTGTGTTTATCTGGTTTTTATTCAAGAGACTTTGACAAGATGGACTTTATATTAATAATATGGACTTTTTTTTTTAAACAAAAAACATTTTGGTTTGAGGTGTGCCTTGTGATTTTTCAGTGAGAAAAAGTGTGCCTTGGCTCAAAAAAGGTTGAAAAACACTGCCCTAGACAGCATTAGATTAAAAGTGATAAATCTCTTCATCCTCTATTTATTACAAATATTATCTACACCATAATGAGATGCAGTCTGAACATATAAAAAATCTGTTATAAAAGATGTTACATGAAGAGCCCCATAAACAAATCTGTATAAACATCAGTATTTCACACGTGATTGTGCTTCTTTTGAAGAAGGGGCTGTTTTCATGTGTAATTCTAATTGAGTGTAATGAAGCATTAACAGCCAGACAATTAGTTGCTTCATTGATCCTACTAGGAGGATCTACCAGGTCCTATCTTGTTAAAGCAAGGTGGATGAACTAGTTAACAATTCTCCCACCATCTCTGCTAACCCATATCTCAGGAATGCCTTCAAATACTCAAGTTTGTATCTGGATCCTCTGTTTCTTAGTTAAGTAACAATGAATTTAAGTATCTTTTGATTTTGCCTGAGAGAATTTTTAAACTAGGACAGCAGTGGCATCTGAAGACATTAGGATCACATCTTTGTTATGTTTTGCATTCGCATTTTCCATCGGCTGTTTCAATATTTAATTTCTTCGGTTGCCGTGGTAATTGGGGAAATGGTTAACAACCACTTTCCCAGTACACACAAATACACAAATTCCCTGTAAATCACTCTATCCTCTTCTACATTTTATCACTAAAAATGAAAACACAATCTGAAAAGGCAGATGTGCTGCACAAATATACACACACACACACAAACAAACAAATACGCACACACAAGCTGTGGACTCATGGTGAACGCTTCAGAGATCCTCAAACAGCAGCAGAAGCAGAGTAAAGCGAGAAACCAAATCTCTCTCAAGGTGAATCCACTCTTGAGGCTCGTTAAAACAAACGTTCTCTCATCAATCAGCACTTGTCCTGTCTTCGCTCACATACTGCACATACTACACCACAAACACACAGTCCGGCACAGACAAGCATCAGCTGCACAGATGTGCATTTGTGCCACACACTCTATGGGAAGTCATTCATTCTGTGGGCATGCATTATAAATACATCTATGAATAAATTCCAGGCTGAGTGCATTCTTCATTGGCAGTTTTTTTTCCCCCTATAACACCCCTTGAATGTTTGATCAGACCTCTCTTTTTCACTGCATCTTTTCAACTACATCACCCTTTCCTGTGCATTAGTCTTTCCAAAATACCCCCCTTTCCTTTCCTCCTCTTTTTTCACTTTTCTTTCTTTACATTTCATATTGTCTTTCTGTCATTCCAATATAATTTACACTCCTCGGTTCGTCTGTTTTGAAGAAGACTAGTAGGCAATGCACAACTGCAGAAATGTGAGATGCCGGTGGAGGTAAAGAAGAAATATTTGTGAAAGGTGGAGGTATGGTCCAATATAAAACAGGTGGATTGATGGGCATGACAAATTTTTAACTACTTAAATCATACTGACCCGCCACTGGATAAGTTATGAAAAGTTGTGTTTGTACACACTGCAGGCAAGTGGTGTTCACACACACAGATGTTTATCTTTAAATATATTTGTAGAGCCCAGGGACACCAATTGCACCCAATGAGAAAACCTAATCTTAAGGAAAGTAAATTAAATGAATGAAGCATCTAGAATATTTAATGGACTGATGAAACCATGAAAAAGTAGCAGTAATTTGTTTATATTGAGTAAACATCTAATCCTCAATGGATAACTGGAGCAAAACCCTCCAAAATACTGTCGTTAATAATATATATTCTTATTCTTAATATAAGAAATAATATATGAACTTACCATGAGTATGTTTTTATTTCTGGATGATATTTTAAGGATTTAGACCACTTGTGCTGGGTTTAAAGGGCTTTTATGCATGTGTGGAAATGCACTAAGTTTGAACTGAATGCCTCTGATCATTAATTAATGTAATAATGACCACTTGATAAATTATTACTGTATGTTTAAATCATTATGCCTTTGAGAAAACTCTTTCTCAGAAGAACTAATGTTACTATGTGGACACCCTTTATTCTGGGGCTTTCATCTCTAAATATTGTATCCTTCCCAGAATTCAGTGTTGTATTTCCAGTAAATGAGATATAAGTTAGCTTAATTTTTCATTTTCAGGGAACAATGCAGGGAAGCAGCGGGCCCTTTCTCGTGATGATGAGTGAAGGACGTTTTTATCAGCTGGGGAGAAGGAGCCAAAAATAAGATAATTTTTTTTGTCTTTTCAGGAGCTCAACCTGTGATTTATTATAACAGCAAAGATTTTGCAAACCTCAGATTCTCATCAGTTTAATACAAAATAAACTAACAGAGAGTTTCCTTTTTCTTTACTTCTCCACAGCACACACATAAAGGTACCTTAAGACTGGCAACATTCTTCCTGTGAGGCCACAGTCCCAACCACCACACCGCCATGCAGCCCAATGACACTCATGCATTGTTCGATTGTCACAAATCAGAGCACATGACCGGTCCCAGACAGTCGTGTTTACACCTGACAGTTGTTATTATTGTAGATCATTCTTAGAATTTGGATACAAGGTTAAGGAATGAGCAAAAATGCAGCTTAAACACATTCTCTGTTTCTTTTTAGGCTTTACAAACAGTTTACTGAGAAGACAAGCATGAAATGCTGCAGAACAAACACCAAGTGTTGGTTCGGTGTGCACTCAGTATGAAGAGAAAACTCTAACCTTGGCTTTTATCTCCAGAATATGAGGAAAGAATATGAAAGTACAAAGATGTACCAGACAAAATATCACAGTTTGAATGTTTCAAACCATGTCGTCCAAATAAAACTTTAGTTTTTTCAGCTGGTCTTCCTCTCATGTGTATCATGTTCCCATGAACTGGTGACTTCTCCAGGGTATGTCCTTCTTCTAGTGCAGTAGCGGCTGGGATGGGGTCCAGACCGCCTGCAACCCCATATTAGTATAAGTGGTAATAGGAAATAGATGGATGGGTTTCATATCTCCCCAGGATTGCTTTGCAGATTGAGCTTTAGCAGAAACACACAGGAATCTTCTGTTCACCAGCTTTTCTCCTGTGTCCTGCTGTTTTTTCTTCCTTTACTATTAGCATCTAATCTGAAATCCCTGGTTTTAATTTCATGGATGTAAAAATCTAATAAATGTTGGTAAATAATATAGAATAAGATGCATTTTAAATCTAAATAGTTAAATTCAGTTATTTGATTATATCACTATGGAAAAGGTATTATTCCAATGAGGATTATGTTTGGTCTAATTATGGTGCCAAGAAGTCTACAAGGTCTACAAAATAAACTTAATTTTTGTCACATCACTGCATTTATATGGTTCCAGTTTCTTACAGAATACTTGATAATAAAGTCGAGATAGAACTATTCCTTAAAAAGAGGGTGAAATGCTTTTTTTTTTTTTTTTTTTTTTATCTGAACGATGATGGCTGCTGTAAGAATCTCTTGCTTATGTGACACAGCCTTTGACCAAAATGACCAAAACAACTTTATGAAGCTTCTTACAGCTGGCAGATGGCTGAAAGAGGAACAACACCCCTGAGAAGTAAAACTCCTTTGGCTATTTCCACAGTGCAAGGAAACAACGTATATGCTTCAAAATCTTTCACCACTTGTATTTTTATTATCTCTTTGTGGCTCATTTAAGCTCTCTTCTGAGAAACAAATAACTTTGTATTGTAATAAATCCTCTTAGTTTCACAAAAAATAGAAACTCAGTCAGAACCCTTAAACAATCATTAGGTAATAAGGGAAGGAAACAATGAATACTCAGCGGAAAGACTGAACTGGGGGGAAATCCATCTTTCCAGGACAGTTAATGTTTCTACCAGTTCAGTTCAGCTTTATTTGTATATCGCCACTTCACAACAATGTTGTCACAGGGCACTTTACATACATGAATCAACATACACATCATTTCAAGCCAATTCATACATATCCTATGATAGAAACCAACTGATTGCATCAAGTCATGACTTTGATCCAATCCCCCATCCTGAGCATGCACGCGGCGACAGTGGGAAGGAAAAAACTCCCCTTTAACAGGAAGAAAACCTCGGGCAGAACCTGGCTCAGGGAGGGCGGCCATCTGCCTCGACTGGTTGGGGTGGAGAGGACAGGAAAGACAGATCAACACGTACAACTGCTAATATCAACTATTAGCATCACAACCCCACATTGAGAACTTCAAAACCACACCACCATCTTCAAGAAATACTGTGAAAGACTACAAGTAAATATGGGGGAATAAATTAAACTACCCCCACCCTCAAAATCTGCTTCCCCTCTTTGATAATTAAAACCTGCAGGTCCATACAATTACCTAATTAGCTTCAAACAAAGAAAAGTTCACTGAGCTCAAACGACTGGCCACTTTCTCCCCTGCAAAAAAAAAAACCCCCAAAAAAAAACATGAGTTAATGACTGGCCCCAAACACCAGTACAAGCTCCTTTACCTTGGACACCAATGACTTGTAATTTTTCTTTTAAATTACCGCCTGCTTACGAGAAACTGTTACTCTGGACAACTTGATTTCATTTTCTCATTGAGATCATACCATGGTGAAGAGAGTAGGTTTGTCCCAAGTTCAATTTAATATCCCCCTATCAGTTGATACATGGGTCACATTATTACCCCTCTAACACCTGCTAGAAAACACCTGTTATTGTGCCAGATAATGAGACAGAAAAGGAGGGACTGTTACTGACATGCAAATTCAAACTCTCTCTCTGCCTTCTGCACTCTCTCTGCTTTTAATATTCACTATCATTACCTCCACTCCCTCCTGTCATTTCTCTTCCACCTTTTCTTTTTTTCCCCTCACTAATGTGCTTTCTCTTTGACTCTCTTTTATTCCTTTTTATCTACCTTAACCTCACATCTCAGCCGCCTGGCTCCCTTTTGTCTCTTCTTTTGCTTTCAGCTTTACTGCACTTAATTCTGCCCGTCTGTTCTCGCACCTCATGTTCTGTGGGTTGTATTCATGCCACATTTTATTTCATAGCTTTTCTTTTATAGAGTGCGACAACTCAAACATGCAAGTTCCGGTGACTCCAGGGAGCTATGCACACTTCGGGGTTAACCTCTCACACTGGCTACTGTTGATTAAGTTGCACTAGGTATGAATGAGGACTAAATAGGTCACTTATCATTTTTATCTGGCAATGGTGATGACTCATTTCTTTCATATAAATGAACAAGACAAGAGCAATGCAGGGTAGACTTCTTTTAAATAATAACAGAGTGCAATGTTTCTTTCAAGTGGACTTCTTTCCCACAGCGAAGGAATATCTCGTAGTAAAAGGGATTTAGAGGTTTAAATTACTATATCTTTAAGACCAAGAGGATTGCTCCTTTAGCTTAGATTTTTTGGCAAAGTGGTTTTTGGGGGTAATTTTTGGCAACAGTATTGACTCAAGGTTGGTGTCCCCTCCCCGCCCTCAGATTCTAATAGGTGCTATGGTCAACAAATGTGTAAAAGGCAACGACTGTTGTTGTTTTTTCCTCACATAAAGCCAAAGATTAAGACTACATGTTGTTCATTACTTATGCCCCTAATTCTCCACATCTGTCCTGAGGACCTGGCATTCTCCATGGTATACATTAGCAGATGGTGTAATAAACCACGGGGTAAAAAGTGTACATATGGGGCTGCAGTGGAGTTCTTTGATCTGAAAAATGAATATTTCCACTGGTGCATGTTACACAGAGTTGGCCAAAGCATTACGTAGTTCAAACACATCCTCTGTTACCTAAGGGATGAAAAAGAAGAGCAGGATTGGATCGAACTGACCTGCCAGAAACGGCTGGAAGGGTTCACAGGGGAGCCGCTGTGGGCCCTGCCAGATCCTGCAAGGGGTGCTGCAGATGGCGCCTGGTGATGCCACGAGGGAGGATCTCTCGGAGCTCCCTTTGCAAATAAACTGGGGCTTGGCACAAGGGAATGCATAAAAACTTTCAGGGGTTATTTTGGACAGACGCAGTGTGAAGGTTTTTAGGCACAAGTGTGACGGTTAGGGTCAGGATCAACTTTTAGTGTTGATAACATGAGAATACAACAAACTGTAAGACCTTTTAATTGCCAGTGATCTAAATAGAGTGTGAGTAAGTCAAACTTGAACAGCTTGTGGAAATCAGAGGAGGCAGGTGGATCCAAAGTTCTGCTGCTTTGGAGATCAACAACAGCAATGAGAGAAAATGTTGTGCGGTGTTGCTCGATTGCCAACAGGCTTCAGATGTCTGGACTACCTCAGTCCTCAGTTTGAATGGCCTGAAGCAAACTTTGTTTGGACTTCATCAGGCATGTGCAATCGTTCCTGGGGTTATGCACAAGACAATAACAATAAATATAGGTTGCTAAAAATACAGTCATTCATTTAGTAAAGTTTTATTGAAGAGGATATATATTACGTAGCAGTGAAATGTAAAAAAGCAAACGAAACTTTTGTTGTATATATATATATATATATATATATATATATATATATATATATATATATATATATATATATATATATATATATATATATATATATATAGATAGATAGATACACATTTATCTATATTTATATATGTATATATATATATATGAGGCTACATATTGTCACCAGGAAGCTTGTTTACAGGCTACAATGACAAGTCTCTTTTGAAAGGAAGTTGCTGTCGTGCTGACAAGGTTTGGAGTTGAACTCAGAATGCAGACTGTGATGATCAGCTTGCAACAAAGGTCTTTGATAAAAATCCAAGACGGAGGTACAAAGCGTGGCAATCAGACAAACAGCAGATTGGAAACTGGCAGGGAAGACACAACCTGACACAGAGGATGACCATGACATCCTCTTCATCTACTTGCATTTAGACTGAGCGGGTTGCAAACAATCTTATTTATGACTGACTCACCACAACCGTTAGAGTTTCTGGTGCTGTTTTTGTATCAAGAAGTTTCATTTAGTTGTTGAGAGTTGGAAAAAGTTTCAGAGTAAAATATGATGAAAAGGACGGGGGAAACTAACAGATACCTGGATAAGCTGAATTCAGGAGCAAACATCATTTACACTCAGATAACTAATCATCAAAAAATTCCTTTAGTCAGGAATGAACGTTCCAGTAAGTTCTCTGCAAGCTCAGCTTGCTTAGAATAACTGTTTTAAACCCCAAAGCTGCATCTGAGACGCTCCAGGCTTCATTTATCATGACATCATGTCATGACACTAAGTCACATTGTGTGTTGTCGTGCTGTGCGGTCTTTGCCATGTGTGGGTTCTGGCACAAATAATTGTGGATTTATTACTGTGGATGTGTGTTTTAACATGATGAGTGATGGTTGTACAGCTCCTGTCTGTGCTTCAGTTCCCCTGGTCTGCTCTGCTTCCTGGATGTTAACCTGACCATCAAGCTGAAGTGTGTTATGTTGTGTTATGTTAGTCTGTGCTAGGATGGTGTTTGTGTAGTGTTACAAGAATAACCTTTTTTGCTACTGGACAGAGACAAAACTTTCAAAAGTGAACAATATGAGTAGGTGTAGGGCTGAAAGGCTTGTTTCTGCTGTTCAGGGAGTTCCATGAGTTGTTTCTGTTTTTGTTAGAGTTTTCTAAACTTTGGATGGATTTCTTTGCTTTTGGCCTCACTACCACTGTCTAATATACATTTTTTGTTAACTAATTTTGCACAGGCCCTGCGATGGACTGGCGAGCTGTCCAGGGTGTACCCTGCCTTTCGGCCTAAGACAGCTGGGACAGGCTCCAGCTTCCCCGCGACCCTGAATTGGATTAAGCGGTTTGGAAAATGAATGAATGAATAATTTTGCACTGCAGAAAAAGATAGTAGTAGTTGTTTTTGGAAGGGTAGTGAAGACAAAAGAGGTTAAGTTTGCCCTGAGACCTATCAGTATAACATGGCAAACAAATAAAAAAAATAAGAACCTGTGCAACTTGGAGGAAAAAGGCTAGTCTCACCCAAACTAACATGGCAGCACAAAATAGGTTTGCAAAGTTTCATATCAGCAAAACAAGAAGATTTCTGGAACAACACGCTTTGGGCAGAGGAGACAAAAGTGGAGATATTTGGTGAAACCAAATTCAGCGTTTCAGACCGAACTGTTTGATTTGAGTTTGTTCTTTAGCGACGGGGCTTTTCCATGTTGTAGTTTTTGAGTTTGCTGTTAACTTTTCAGAAAACTAGTTTATTCTAAAATCAAATGACAGGCCATCTGTCAGATAGTTAAAGCTTGGCTTAAATGTTATGGATACAAAGCTGCATTTAACTTTTTAAGATCTCAGAAATAATTTATTCCAACCACAGTTTCTTATGAAAGACTTTTGGTGAAAATCAGGTCGTATATTTGTTAAAAGCCATCAGTACAGTTTCTGTTTGGCTTCTACATCATCTCACTCTCACTCTATTTATGCCATTTTCTGTGGCACTCTCTCCCTCCCCCATACCTATTTTATGCCTCTGTCAAAGCAGCATTGATCTTTCTCCCTCTGGCCTCCCCAGTCTCCTGGGTTTCTGTGGTGTCAACACACACAATTCAACAGAAAGCCTGACAATGAATCAGTCAGTTTAATGAATGAACTGTCTTATGTCTCTCAGTTGCCATTCTTCTGAAGGACTATTTGCAGAAGCTTGTCTGCACTTTTCTCGCTTTAATTTCTTTTTTCAAACTTCCTTTTGTGATTTTTACAGTTGAAGTTTTAATCCAACTTTCTTTTCCCCGTTTAAACTTCTAACCCGTTTTTGCTTTTAAAATGCTAAATCATTCTTAGTCTTCTGTGCTTAATCAGCTTATTGATTTTTCAAGGTTTTGTAGGTTATGTGTTTGAAACATTTCTAATTTGGAATAAGAAAAAAAAGGGATGAATAGCATTGCTAGAATGTTAAACCTTCAACCAAGCATTCTGACAGATTTTCATTCATTTAATAATGCAATATTTCCTTCTTTTAAATGTTGTTTCATTTAACTATTTCACTTGCTTCATGTAGAATCAAAACAGCAATAACTGGCTGATAAATTTCTTATATTTCTTGACCTGAAGTGTGGGCATGCATGGTCTTTTACTGGTTTAAAGGATTAGACACCTGACCTGATGTTTATTAAAAGGTCAGTTTAGGTGCCAGAAGATGTGAAGTTATGCTGCGACTGCAACAGCAGGCTCCTTCTCACACTGCCTGCACAAAAGACGCCCTCCAAACTAGCAGCAGAATATTTATTTTGGCTTCAGTCCAAGGACTGCCGTTAACCTTTGTGTCAGCGCTAGCCTTCTAGGAGCAGCAGCAAGATTCTTTGTGATGCATAACACACTTGCTGGAAGCAGCCAGACCACGTAATAGGAGCTAATAAAATATCCAAACAGAAAAAGTACAATAAAATTAATATGATTGGAAGAAAGTAAACTGTTTTCACAGGTTTGGGGCAGCTCCAGCTCAATAATCCGGCTTTGTGGACATCTAATTGGAACTAAGATAAGTGATGGCAGCGCTCTTACAAGGTTGTGATGTGCATGCTAACAAAATCTGTTAAATAAGGAGTTGATCCATTAAAAACTTTAAAGGTAAGTAATATAATCTCAAAATCAGTCAGACAGGGATATATATATATATATGTATATATATATGTATATATATATATGTATATATATATATATATATATATATATATATATATATATATATATATATATATATATATATATATATATATATATATATATATATGTATGTATATATATATATATATATACACAGTATATATATATATATATATATATATATATATATATATATATATATATATATATATGTAGATGTGTAAATTAATATGTTTGTGTACATGTATGATTTTATTTTTGTATTTAGTTATTTTGTCTTCATAAAAAAAAGAAGAAAGAAAACTGACAATGGACTAATTTAGGAACTGCAGGGAAGAAAATATGACTGCAAGACGGGGTAGGAATAAATAAGCATTGCATCATCCTGCTCCTTTTCGAACTCTTAAGAAAAAAAAAAATTGTTTAACCTGTTGATTTTGTGAAATCATTTGATTGTGTCATCACTATTATTGTTAATATAATTATTTTGTCTGAAAAAGAAATATCAATCAATCAATCAATCAATCAATCAATCAATCAATCAATCAATCAATCAATCAATCAACCAACCAATCAATCAATCAAACTTTTTTCAACAAATCTGTCTGTTTGTACCATTTAAGAAGATTTGGACTGGTAATCTGCTAAAAATCTAAAATTGTGGAAACAACCCACTTTGTTAGATCCCCATAATTTCAGTAAATGCCAATAATTATGGCATCACCAATCTCCAAAAGAAAGCCTAGCCTCTGCCCTTTAGTTTAAATTCATATATTTTCTTTCTCTTCTCTACTCCGTTTAAGGAGTGCTGACTAGAAAGTCTTTCTTTTGTTGTCACACTGAATGAGGCATTGTAACCCCAGGAGAACGTCTTTCTGAGGTTATTTAGCTGTCTGCAAGTGTTCATTCTCTGTGGGGCCACGTTATATGTTGCTTACTTTTAAAAATTTACAACAGAAGAGCAGCATGGTGAGGTCACTGTAAAAACACAGCGGGTGAGACAGCAGTTATGCTATTAATAGTTTGAATGGGATTTTTTTCAAATAATTAATTTGATTGATTCGAAACATGACCATGATGCTTTCCTCATACTCATAATTGTGCTTATTGTGGGATGGCTCAAGGTTCCTATCTGCTGTTCTCATGTAAAAGCCTAGATTTCAAAGCAAGATGATTTAAATGGCTTTGGGTGTCAATTTTCCTAAAAGTTATTGAAATGATTTCAGATCTGCATTACATTTCCTTACATAGGATAAACAGTTGTCAGTGAGTGTGAAAGCTGAAAATCGGATAGTTAAAAACACTTATTCGCCTGACAGAAGGTCCTCAGAGACCTGCTGCGCACTTACGCTTATTTCATTCAATCATACCAATAAACTGCTTTGCATAAGTACTGAGAAGACTTACAGTTTTGGAACGAAAGCAGAGTAGATGGAGGATTTTCTCTCCCCAAGGAGAGTCTTTAAATTACACTTTCCCTGATAGTTTATAGAAAGTCCATACCTCTCCCCCTTTGCAGATTTTCAAAGCTTGTCCATGAATTCGGACTAGCACGCTGTTTGGTCTCGAGTTCAGATCTTTAATATTCTTCCAGTTTGCCCTGCCTGAATTTATGTCAGGCAAAAGAGCAGGGACCTAAGGAATCCACTCATTTCTTCTGCAATGGAGAATGTGTGACTGAACAGCAATGTAATAACTTCTCTTCATAAAATATGTCCTTGGGCCATGGATTAAATCTTCTACGGGTTTGTTACAGCTTCAGCTTCAGACTCAGCACTGTATAACTCAGAGACGTGTTAGCCTGATGTGCCTGCGATCATGTTGGTTGGAAATCTGCATCCCCCTTCAGTGCACCTAAAAAAAAGTCTTCCTTCTAAAACAATTTCACATTAAAAACACCTGAGACATAACTTCACTGATTATGTAAGACAATGAACATTGCACTCTTGGAAATTTGCACTGATTGCTTGGCAGAATATTATCTCTAGAATGTGTTATATAGAATAATATATATATATATATAGCCTGTAATTACATGTTATCAGGTCTCTATGCACTTGAGTTTGAAGCTCAACATGCATGTCACCTGTGTGTCAAGTCATGCAACACATATACATATATATAACTCAATCATAATATCAATGAATTCTGCATTATTGTACATAATTCCTGTAAAACTAAATATAAGAAGAAGAAGGAACAGGTAGACAAGAAGGAGAAAGCACTTACAACCAACTTGCTTTTTTGGTTTTAACTTTTAAAGTCACTTCTTCAGTGTTGAATTTGTTTAACAAATATTAAAGAAAAGCCTGGGGGAAGCTTGTCAGACTTTACTTCGTATTTGCAATTTTGTCCATTTCAAATCAGTTAAATACTAAAATATTTGTGTGAGAACAAACATGAGGAGGGAGGAAGAGGTAAGATGAAGGCATGTCATAGAGATCTAAGACTCTTATGTTGTATGATGATGAAATGTAAAGTTGAAATGAAAAACAAGTTTTTTTATTTATTTTCTTTGTTTTCGTGCAGCGTTTGTGGAAACAAAACAACAAATTTACAAAACAGGCCATGACTGTGTTGACTCGGCTCATCTCAGCTGTATTCATATAGCACTTCTTAAGCATTTGAAGAGAAACCCAATGTTCCGAGCAATGAAAATCAATCAACAGAGTACAAGATTAAAATGAAAACTTACAGAAAGGTGAGCAAAAAGTAAAAATACGCAAGCATGAAAGATGAATAAATTAGGTAAAACCTTTTAGACAAAAGTATGTTTTTAGCTTTGGCATCACCACAGAAAGGAAGTTTGAATCTTTGACCTGAATTTAACCCTGGTTCCATGAAAAAGGTCTTAAATCTGCAGACTCTACCTCCCATTCTGGTCTTGGGAGCTCTAGAAACAACAAGCAGCACTGGGAATGAAGAGTACTAAGTTGATTTGAAACAATGAGGAAGTATGAAACGGACCAGTAAGGGCACATGAAAAGAGTCATCTGTGATTTTATCCACAGTTTCGCAAAGAGGCAGAGTCGAGAAGAGAAAAAAGTGCTGTTGGTGTTGGTGCCAGTCAGCACCCTGGCTTTAGCTTTTTGGATCAACTAAAACGTTTTAAGGGGTTTTTGGACATCCAGCTGAAATACCATTACTGCTCAGTCTAGAAGTAATAAAAACGTGGACCAGTGTTTCCTTTGTGGATGCTTGAATCTGAGTTTGGTAATGTTCAGCAGATTAGACCAGTTTATTACGTTAATTAAAACACAAATCATGGTCAAAAACAACTGTGGGGTTTCTTTCTGTGACACTGGAAGGCAAGATAACATCTGGAGTAACTTTATCTTTTCATAATAAATCCCTGAAGAGCTTTGTCCCTGAGACAAGCTGTGAGTTTATGTAACCTATTATGAGCTTTATTGTATCACTTGACTGTAAAAACTTTACTCAAAATGCCATTGAAAACAATCTGATACAATTTACAAAACACAATCGTTCTGAAATGACACAGTAACAAATTGTACATATGCAAACTGCATAACTGCATACTTTATTATAAGTTATTCACATCAGAATTTTCTGACCAATATTTCTTTGGTTGGGCTTTAAAGGGTGAAGGAACAGAGGTGGTAGGAAAATTTTAGTGTACAACTGAAGTCTGCTGATACACAAAATAACTCTCCAAATGATGCAGGAGTTGACACAAAAGTCTGGTTTGGAAGGAGAATTTGGCAGGTCTGAAGTTGATGAGGCAAGGACAAGGTGGTCTGTCACCGAATCTTGTGGAGGACATTTGCATGTGTAGAACATCGCTGTTGTTTCAGACTTGGCTGCTTCTTCTCGACATTCTGGAAGCTGTTGTGTGATCGACCCTGTCAAAGAAGCAGAAATGCATACATTAAATACTATGTGGACATGATGTTATTTAAAAACAGGGAAAAACCATAGACTGTATATAAAAAGATGGACGGAGTCTCCGTGACGTCACCCATAGGTTTCTGAAGAGCTGAAATGAAGCTCGGTGGGCGGTTCCTACCATTGCCATGTTGGCAACGTAATGCACGTCGCCTCGCCTGGAAAATACAAATATGGGCAAAGAGGTGGAGCTGAGAGAGGGGCTGTGAGCGTCATGGTGGATGATTGACATCGAGCGAACTCCAAGCTTTCTGTAGCTAAAGGCTAACCAAGCTAACCCCGGGATAACAGGAGCTAACCAGCTAACGGAGGTAAGTGGGCTAAAGCTAAGTGACGTTGTTAACCGACTAAAAACCGCAGTTGTTCTATGTTCTTCTTACTTGAAGCGTGAGGTCCTGTCAATCAAAAGGACACGACCCTAAATATGACAAACTTCGAGATTAAATTACTTTTAAACGGGTGAGTTAGAAAAAAAATTCACTCCCCTCACAGTTGTTATGAAGGTAAACCTGAACTATAAACTGAAAATGGATTTTTGAACCAGGCTGTAAACATGTTTATTTCATCCGAGAAGTTGGCCTTTTTAACATGGGAGTCTATGGGGATTTGCTCTGTTTTGCAGCCAGCCCCTAGAGGATGAAGGGGGAACTGCAGTCTTATGCACTTCCGCATAGGCCTCACTTTTTACCGCCGGAGGTTGCCACTTGGGAAAAACACATTTGTAAAAATATCAATTATTCCTAAAATGGTTTAAATCAAACAGGCCCAGCGTTTCTGCTGTGTCAGAGGCTCTTATCATCCTTTATCGGAGCTGATTTTCTCAAGGCTCTTTTTGTAGAGTTCATAGTTTTTCTCTGTTATGTCAAGAATGTTTACTGTTTGCTTTCAATAAGATTTGGAACTATAGCTGATCTTAGTCAGCAAAAAATGTTAGATGCATAGTGGGGATGGGAAGACTCAGCCAGGCATGGAGAGAATACAAGACAATAAAATGGAAGGTAGAGAGAGAGAGAGAGAGAGAGAGAGGAAAGAAGGAAGGGAGAAAAAGAGAAGAGAAGTGAATAGACATAGAGTGGAATAGATTATCCCGCAAGAGCTGCTGTTAGGGCAAGATTTAACCTATAAGCAATCTTCCTTGAGTGTCTGCGTGCATGTGAAACACTACTTTACAATCTCTAACGTTTCTATTCTACAGCACAACATAGCTCACATGGTGCCTCTTTATATGCCAAGCACAAAAAACACACAGTTTCATTCATGCTGCTTCCTCCTGCATGGCCTTTGCTTCATAAAACCTCACCGGTACTTTGTGCAACATTTTCTGAGCGTTTAATATGAACTTCATTTGATTGCTTATTAGATTTTGGGAGAAATTCCCTAAATGACTAATTTACCAAAAAATGAAAAAGATGAATCCAATAGTTTGTGCTATTAAATCAACAGCGTCCCCTGTTTCCAGAAACAAAATGTGTTTGGTAAACTATTCCACCTTTTTAATATGAATTTGCACACAGTCTTGCTCGTGTTGAAGCTGGGGTATTATTGCAGGGATGGGGGTATTTCTTTGCGAGAATCAGTAGCATAAAAAGCCTGACATAATAAGATGATCATTT
This sequence comes from Telmatherina bonti, assembly GCF_933228915.1. Classification (NCBI taxonomy): domain Eukaryota; kingdom Metazoa; phylum Chordata; class Actinopteri; order Atheriniformes; family Telmatherinidae; genus Telmatherina; species Telmatherina bonti. Next base: position 13,801,920 of record NC_136618.1, read on the forward strand.
AAAAGGAACTGAGTTTCCTTTTGTCAGTAAACATTTTCCTTGTGTCCTTAAAGGTGGAGTATGTAAGATTTTCAATATTTTCAAAATAAATTAACTAAAAAAATAACTGCAATCATAATTAGTTTTTTAAACATGTATGTTTCCAGTCTGTCCATATTTGATGCGTTATTAAATTACAAGTTTAATTAATGACAAAGACCCTTCTTGAATGTTTTCTGACCAGTAAAAAAAAAGTACTTTTTTTCCACCAGTAGGGGGAGTATAAGCCCATTTATTGCAGAGCGGCTCTGAGCTACAGCTCACAAGCGATTCCTGCCCTCATTGGAGCTGGCAAAGAGGAGGGGTGAGGGGTGAGTTTTGCTCATTACTGCCAACCTGTGGTCATTTGTGGAGGTTGCAGTGTTGTGGTTTTCCTCATGACCTGGTGTTTGCCACCTGGTGGTGGAAAGAATCGCCTTGAAATCTTAAATACTCTGCCTTTGAGCAAGAAATGGAATCCTTATATGCTTTTAACTTGAAGTCCAAGTTAAATGGCGATATAAATCTTCCCTGTTTTTTCAGCTCACGGAGTTGGACATCTGTGTTTACCTTCTGCAGATGAAGGTAATGTGATACTTATGGATTTTTTGTTAGCTGAACTGAACCCTGTATTCAAGGATCGATTTTTCACTGGCATTTTGCTCTGTGCCCTTGTTAGTATAATGCTGCATTCCTCTCTCTTTCTCTCTCGCCACTTGAATGAGGGAAATTCCAGTTCATTTACCACCTAAATGGTAAATGAACTGCATTTTTATAACACTTCTCTTTTCTTGTCGACCACTCAGAGCACTTTACACCGCGAGTAACATCCACCCATTTGTTCATGCTGCACTGCGTAACCCATCCAGCTTTTTTTTTTTTTTCAACCCATGTCTTGCTTTTACTTTAACATATGCACACTCACACATCCAACATGAATGCAACATAGGAAGTATGAGATTAGGTATTGTACTTGAGGAAACTTCAGGATGAAGTTGCATGAAAAACCAGAAAAATGTGCATGTAATTAAGACGTGGCAATTTCTCTCTTGTTATGAAAAAAGAAGAGAATTAAAACATGACATTATATATTTAAAGGCAATGTTGCCAATTTAAATTTAAATTTAATTTAAATTTAAATTTAATTTAAATTTAAATGCCAATGTTGTATTTAAACTATTTGTTTTCATATTTTCTAGGACAGAATTTACCCTGAAGGTAAGAAGGACAACATCAAACACCTACACAGATGGAAAAAGAAAAAAAAATTAAAAAAGGACAAAACACAGCATGTAATCTCTACTAGAGCACCAGATGTTTTTACCTGTCTGGTAATATGATGAAATTTAGGGAAACAATGATGTAAGAAAATGTTTGCATGAGTGACTGGCAGCTGGCTTTCTCTTTTCTTTTCTTTTCTTTTTTTTTTTAACTCATCACAAAACTGCTGACTGATTACTTTGCAAGGAGAGGAGCATTGTTGGCCTGCAGATCGTCATGACTGACTGACTTTCCTGAAATGCTGACCACCACGCATCAGAAGCAAAAGAATTAAAAAGCTGTGTACTAAGAGAAAAATCAATAGCCATTGAAATGTGTAAATAAAATTAAGCTTTTGAAGAATCTAAACAAGTGTATATTTAGATTCCCGCCCCCCCCCCCCCGGCATGCTAGCTGTGTTATTAAAAAAAAAAAACTTTTGTGTTGACAGAAAACGGGAAAAACACACCACATTTAAAGTTGCAGGATTAAAGCAAGGCATTTTGCAGGGCTTTAGCACAATATCACAAGCTCTTGCACCAAAAGCAACAGTGCTTTTGCTGTACCAGCAAAGGCATTTTTAGTTTATGCTGGGCCAGCATGTGACTACAGTAGACTACAATATTCCAGAAGGCAGATAAGTCTGGGACCTTATTTGCGGACAGCATGTTGGAAGTGGTTGAAGGTAGTTATTAACAACTAAGACTATCTGAGTCTTTCATTGCACAAAACAATCAAACTCAGACTATGAGGTGGATTAAAGAGCGGACAGCTTTTTCAAAGTATCAATTAGTTGGAGGTGACAAGATTTGTTTCTTAGTTTGACCTGCAACTTAACACTGGATTAATGGATTCATTAGTGCCACAAATATTTCTTTTATGTCTCTATCTCTTTCACTCATACACAGACACATACACCCCTTTGTTTTCTTGGTAGCTACATCTTTTGACGACATTGATGGTGCGCTCCAGCAGAGACATCAAATGATAGTTAAATATTAAAATTTTCCTTTCAAAAGGCGCACTCAGGCTTTCAGGTTGATGTGTTTTGATCTCTCAGCAGGCAGCTGGACCACAAGCAATAAGCTTAAGATTGAAGTTTGCTTTTTATATATATATATCTATATAACTATAAAGACTGCTACCAAACTGTCTGTGGTGTGTGACATGTTGAAATGCCTTAACTTTATGCCTTTTATAGATATGCTCAAGTCTGTGAATGGTTTTATATTCAGCCTCAATAGATCTGCATTCCTCATTCATTTAATTTGCATGTAAAAGGGTGAAACCATGATTTCTTATATAACACTTTCAGAAGTATAGCTCACATGGCAGCAAAATCGGCTATTGCGTTTTGCAGTGGCAGCACTGGTGAATTTACTGACACATTAGCTTGTTTTTTTATGCAAATGTAAGACCCTTTCCACACATGAGACAACTATTCTCTATGCTGATGGCAAGTAACTGTTTCACAATGGAGAGAACAGCATGTACTGTATTTAATGAAAAAAAAAAACAACTAAAAAAACAACATAGTCATCCAACCTTCCTCTGATAGTAAAATACACTTGTGTGTATGAAGAGCAGAAATCTGTGCCGACCCAAACATTGATTGTTTGGGTTACTTGGAGTCAGACAAATTCTGTATCAAATGGATAGTTCATCAGTACAGGGAACGTATCGATCAAGCGATGGAGTACGAAAATCAGTTTTCCCCCAGACTTCTATGCCAACAGTCAGGAAGCTTAAACAATCTCTCTCTAGAGGGTAAATTTCAGTCAAGATCCTCGAAAAATGTATCACTTAAAAAGAAAAGATTTCTTTGAAAAAGGAAGAGGAAAACTGTGGAAGGTTTTGCAGGATAGGTGTCACCAGACCTCCTAAATCCATGTATAAGAGGTCTGTGCCCTGAAGCTAATCAGCCAGCAGTGAGGAATTAGGTTATATAATATTAAAAGGGACAGAAGACAGTAAAACTTGAATGATGCATTTAATTAAAAAACTGTTTTATGGAAATAAAAGCCCCAGACAGCTTCAATTTGCTCCTAATTTGCCATTTACAGTGCTGATGGATTTTTCTGAAGCCGTCTCACCCCTTTAAAAAGGTTTAAGAGTTTGAGTCCACACATGCACCGTGTGTGTTTGTAATTAGTGACAAAAGCCTGTCTGTGTGTAGCATGATTAGACATAGGAGGCAGAAAAAAGTCATTTCTTTCCCCCAAAGAAGTAAAACCAGCTGACATAAAATGAAGAAAGAAGAAGGAGAGAAAATAAAGACCTGAGAAGAAGTTGTTTCCTTATTTCTTGGAGAAGAGAAATAAGCATCAGAACTTAACAAACACCCAGTTTGAGCTTCAGCCAGCCGAAACTTGGGATTCATATAGAAACAACTGTTAATTATTATCAGAAAGTTTTACCACCGATTGTTTGAGATGAATAAATGCACAAAACCAGCAGTTCAACTTTACTGCTGATACTTTATCCCTTCTCCTGTAATCAATCACATAATATTTAATGCCAATAAATCCTTTATTATCTCAGTACTGTGAAGATGTCACTGTCATCTTTCTTTCTGGAAAACTGAATGCAACAGACCTAAAAGAAAACAGCCATTTTTACACCAAATGATCACTCATCATTTTACAGATGAGAAAATTGGTCTAATGCATCTGACAGGAAAATTTTTCCAAAATAAGTGGAGGATCATTAGAATATGGCAAGATGAAATCATATAGAGAAAACGTAAGCAGTATGCATGAACAGAGGAGAAATATGCAATATGAAAGCATTATATGCAAACATGAAGAATTGCTACTGTCAAAAAATACCGTAGTAATACTGCTACAACTGGATATATGCTGAGAAATAAAAAAAGATACATAAAAATAGTTCTTATTGACAACAGTTATTGATGCCCTTCTCACCACAGCTTCACAAGTGAAAAAAAAAACCCTCACATGTGAATGTTGGCCTAAAAATACATGCATGGCACAATGGGGGTGGTCGGAAGATTACAGGTGCCAGATTTGCATTCATCAGATCTCAAAGAGAGGCGTAAGATAAGCAGAAATGGAGGGAAACTGAAATAAGAGTCTTGATGATGTTCGGCAGAGTGTGCACGATCCAAAGGATAATGACACTGGCTGGTGTGGAAAGTCGGCTTCAGAGCACACAGCTACTTCACCCTGGAAACAAATCATCTCTCAGGAAGCCCCCTAATGCCAATCTTAATAAGATATCCTATCCTGGAGAATGCCACATATATGAACCCGTACCCTTCACCGCAGATGACGAAGTCAGGAGGAATTTTTTGGCCTTGTTGGAAACATTATTACTGCCTGCAGGAAAATCCCCGAAAGGTTATAATTATATGAATCTTATAAAAAGGAAGGAAACGGGAGGATAAACGGATTTGATATGCTCCCGATGCTCACATTGTCTCTGGCTTCAGCTTTTTCATAGAAAAACTAAGAATGAGTCATGATCAACATGATTGACATACTTGTAATATTTAACCAAAAATCTGTCGACACTTACTCAGGGCATGGATTTGTGTCTTTCCAATCTCCCAAAGCCCAGTATATCAACACGGTCGGCTAGATCATTGTTTTGTTCTGAATAACCTGACAAGCTGCAGCAGCTTGAACAATCCTTGTCAGGTCTTTCAGCACAGTGACTGAGTTGGATGTTTAAACAACAAACTGTCAAATGTCTATCACTCAGGTGAGATTTCGTTCACCTCCATTGACCTATTTAGTTAATAAGCCATCTTTCAATCATAGCCCTTCAGCTCTGTCTTCTGAATAATGGATTAATGTAGTCATACCCAACAGACGGCAACAGTGTTGCAGTTATATGCGCGACTAGCCTGGCACTGTCTATCACATCACATTCAAAAGCGCATATTTGATTTAAAGCCTTTACAATCCTCATTAAAATGAATTCCCTTCACCCCCCCTTTACTGACTGAAGTGGACCTAGCATGTAAAATTAAATGGGGATCACAACTCTCACCTAAATTTACTCGATCAGTCAGTTTTAGAGGAACATGAAGATGATGTTATTTTTACCACATAGATAGTAACTGGCAGGGCCATTAGCAATTATTTTCATCATTTTTCTTTAGTTTAGTAATAGCTGAGTTACATGGAGCACTTATGACCTTATGGAATGTCCTATCAGAATAAAAATTAGACAACTTTCTACTTCTACTCCTTACATTTCTCTGCAATCATCTATACTTTCTACTCCTTACAGTTTAAAAATACAAATAAAAGTAGTTTACTCCTACAGCTTCCAATTATCACTTCATTTTTTTGTGTGTCTCCTAATAGAAATCTGTTGCCCTCACTGATTCCTGCAGGTGAGCTTATATTTACTTATATTCTAAGGTTACTGATGCCTTTTAAAGTTGGACTCTTTGTAACAATGCTTTCAGTCATATCATCCAGGCCATAAAATACATCTAAATGCTCATATATGGTTCTTTCAAATATTTGTTAACATTTCATCAGAATCTACGTGTCTGAAAGGGTGTAGTGTTTCCAAGATTTTTCAGTATTAACATTCTGAGATAACATTATAGTCATTATAACTTTCAGAAAAATGATGTTTTTGGGGAGTGCACTGTCGGCTCCGGTGCCACGGTTTAAGCGTTCCTTTTTAATGGTATTTTTCACACTTACATTACTTTTACTTTTCTACTTTAAGTTTTTATTAAAACTGTACTTTTACACTTTTACTTAAGTAAAGAAATTGAGTTGGCACTTTTACTTTTACAGAAGTCTTTTTAAACCTGAATATCCATACTTCTATCTGACAAAAGAATGTGAATACTTTTGATCTGATCAGTCTTGATCAGAAGTAACAGTCAGTCTAAGAGGGTTCTTAAAACCTTTTCATGAGCGGATCAGCAGGAAAAACTAACATGTATACACTCATTAAGATTGTTCCTGTGGTGTATGGAGTTTCTGCATAGGCTGGAAGCACGTGGGGATTGGATGATAGAATGAGTTTCAGGGAATGAAGCAGCTGAACACAATGGGACATTGGTTGACATTGGAAGAGTCAAGGATTATTGAACATTTCAACAAGCAGAAGATTAAATATATATTAAAAAAAAAAAAAAAAAAACTCCTTCCAAATTAGCATGCACTGCACATGTCAAAAATGTTATTAAATCTTAAATCCCCTTTAAAGTGTAAAATGTCAGCTGGAATCACTGATCTGATTCACTTCTTTTGGATCGAAGTCCAGCTAATGTCGTTTTTTATCTAAAGATTGGCTAAATTTGGCCAAAATTTGTCATGATGTGTTATTTTGTGTTTCTCCTTAGTTCTGGTTTCCTGTTTTGGTTTGTAGTTTTCCTTGTTTAGTTTTCTGATGTCTAGGTTCCTGTTCATTAGTTTCCCCTGGTTTGATTTTCTGATTAGTTTTACCCATGTCTCGTTGTGTTCTGGGTATTTATACCCCTCAGTTTTTGTCTTGAGTTGCTGGTTCATTTTGGTAGTTTTGCCCTCGCTTTTGTTAATGGGATTAAATTACATCTGATTTCTGCATCCTGGCTTCCCGACTTCTGCTTTAAAGCATAAAATTAGATTGATTTAAACAGAGAGAACTGAAGGATATCACAGGCATTTTACAAACCATTTAATCACAAACAGAATAGACGATTTAAGCTTAAGTTCACAACCACTTACACACATTAAATTGCATGCACAAAGAGCTTGTGGATGGGAGGGGAGAGGGGTAGACGGAATGAAATTAGACAGAGACTAGCTACTTTTAAAATCCCATCTGGGACTCAGTCAAGCAGTCATGACACCAAATTAGCATTTACGGTGAGGAGCAATTACTGGGAGAAAAGCTAACTGCGCTCAGCGTTCTGCAACCGTACCTGCCTTTAAAACCTGGGACGCCATCTCTTTCTGTCACACACAGGGACGTTATGCATAAAATCACTTAGGCTCTCACACACTCTTAAACATTTGTTCTCTCCTGTCTTTGACTCCTTCCTCCTTGCAATCAGATTCACAAATTTTCTAATTCATCACCGCTTTCATCACATGCATGCATACACAAGCTCTTGCTGTAGCATCAGTTTTATGAGCTGCAAAGACTAAAAGGAAAAGCGGCAACGTGAGGAGTCAGGGATGGAGGTGAAACGGGAGAAAAGAGAACGAATGATTGACTAGATGTGGCTAAGACATTCATTTTATGCATTAAGCACCACTAAACCAAGACTCCTTATCCATGGGTTTTCTTTTTAGTCACTTGCGCATAGGGAACAATGTAAGGTCACCCTCCTATAGACACTAAGCCTCCCAAAGCTCGCTCCATGTTCCTCGCAGCTTTTGTCTGTCCACTGCTGAGACAGCATAACTCTCCACAAGGGAATAGCAGAGTATTAAAAAGTATTAAGAAAGAGTCAGTGAGAGAACTGGAAGTGATAAGAAATGAAAGTTTACGTACAGCACAGCTATCTTTGAGGGATTAGCGAAAAGGGGGGGTGGTGGTGCAATGGAGGTGAACATGAATAAAAATTCTTGTGGGGATAAAATGGATCAACACAGTGCATGCAGACTTATGATCTAGAAACATAATTATCATATTTTATCATGAAAGAGGACGTTGATAAGAGCGTGAGAGTTAAAAAGAGATTGTAATTACTTCAAATTTACCTTAACTTTCCTCAAATATCAAAGCAAAGGAGAATAGGTACGTAATTGCCACAACTGCAGATTTGAAAGCGGGACACGGAGTCGCATCTCAGTACTCTGTGACATTCGCTTTGTCACAAGCATGTAGATTATTCTTCTATTCATGAGCCAAAGGGGTTATCTTTGGAGCTATATCAGTAATAATGAATCCTTGATGTTTCATTTTGGGGCTAGATAACATGACCAGAGCTGAGATTAGCTCCTGTTTAGACACAAATCTCCTTTTCCTCCTCCGAGCACTGCGACCACAGACTGTCTATTAGCACTCACCTGAGCTTATTGTGTTTACAAGGGCAAAATCTGATGTCTCTGTAATTCAAATGCGGTTCACACCTTTAACTTTTTTGCATATGCATGAGCATATTTCCTTGCCTCAGCTCTCAATGAGCGCTAGAGTTATGAGTCGCCTCAATGAATGGCAAGTGGCATGTTTCATATCTAAAAGCTGGAGTTTGAAGTGGAATTTTCCTGTAAACTTTAGGAGAGATTGTTTTTGCTGTCAGTAGGAAACATGTCATCATTTAATTGAATGTTTGGTTGCATAAATGTTTTATATAATAGATTCCAGCTAGAAGTCAAACACAGATAGCCTGAAAAAACAAGAGATTAAATCCATGCAGAGGCAATGAAGAAACTGCCCAAAATTGATCGCCGTTCATTAAAATTCATGCAGATAAATTCATTTTCTCTTTTTTTCTGAAGAAATAATTCCTTCATGCCCTCACCATGGCATAGTTGTACCCATACACCTTTGCCTCATTTAGTATTCAAAGATCTATGAATATGCAAATTAGACCTTCCTCAGCCCATGTCACTTACCTGCAGCACAGCTTCATTTTGCAAATACAAGCATGCCTGATCACAAATTTTCTCTTTGCAGAGAGGCAAAGGCATGACCCATCCAACTCTGCCTCTAATTGGCTGACATTCTTAGCCTAACCCTAACCAATCCATGATAATATTAACTTAACCTTAATCAATCTCACTCTTCACGCCTAATTTACCATTTCTTTTGCAGACCTGTCACTCACCAGCTCTCCTGCATGGATGAAGACACAAAACCTGCCAACACTCATTGAAAAGTGTGTGTGTGTGTGTGTGTATGTGTATTCAGTCTGTAAAAGAGGACCCCAGTGTTACTCAGAAGGTCCCGGAGCAGACAGAGGATGGTTATTAGATGAACACTCGATGGGAAACTTTTATTTTAGCAGTAACATGACAAGCTGTTGTCAGCATGAGTAAGTGAAGAAACCAATTTTCCTTTCAGCTGAGCCACGTGTGTGTGTGTGTGTGTGTGTGTGTGTGTGTGTGTGTGTGTGTGTGTGTGTGTGTGTGTGTGTGTGTGTGTGTGTATGCTTTGCTTAAAGCATATGGCTTAAAGCAGTGCTTCTCCATTCCGGTCCTCAGGCTCCCCTGCCCTGCATGTTTTAAAGGCAACCCTACCATAACACACCAGAATGAAATAAAGGGCTGGTTAACAGGTTGCAAAGAACTTGATGAGGAAGTTCAATAATTTCACTCAGGTGCTTTAGAGGAGGATCATTTCTAAAACACGCAGGGCAGGGGGGCCTGAGGACCAGAATTGAGAAACACTGGCTTAAAGGAAAACACCTAACTTCCCTGACTGGAGTTTCACATAAAGCCTCAAAAATCCTTATTCTGCCCCACTGATTTCTCATTGTTTTTAAACATTAGTCATTCAAGTCCCTCCAAAATGAATTTAGCAGCAGTTCTTGAACTATTAATAATATTTCTTAATCTTTCTTTGTAGATTGAGTGTACATATACAATGGGATTGTATATGAGCTATTTCCCTTTCATGGACTTCTGACTCTAGCTGGCTCACTGATGGTATCAAACTTACATTTTTTTTTCCACAGCGGGAGTTTTTTCATTATCACAAAATCTTTCAGAAGAGACGAGTGATGAAAGTTCGCTCTGACTTAAATGGTTAATTATCTAAAATATGATCTTTATTTAAATCCACATGATCAGATATTTATTTTCTATTTGGGTAAAACGACATCACATCACATGCAAATGCAGCATGTGTAATATTAACCATGAACCTCAGTGTAAATTAAATAAGGGTTATTAGTTTAATAATAGTGGTAAGTTCATTGTCTTTGATGTTTTACCCCTCGCCCCCTTGGTGCATTTGCATTTCTCTGCCATCTTCTGGGTGGGTGCGTGGTCATCCCCTGCAGTCCCTGTTGGCTGCTAGGGTACTCTATAGGGGCCACTGGTTGACCCTATGCTGGGGCCCTCTTTGTCTGCTTTTGATCCTTGGCAGGGCCACGGTCGCATTTGCATGATTGCACTTATTATCAAACACAACTCATTCCTTCTATCTTACACTCAGACTCGCATCCACTAACATGACTGGCTAGGTTTGGATTCCATTATTCTGCAGGTTTTCTCAAGAATAGTAACAGTTTTTCTTTTACATCATGGCTGCTGGTGTTGTAGTTGTTCATGTCTTTCTCAGTTTGTCATCGTGTGTTGAATTATAATATTACCCCACATTTCATCCTGAATCAGATTGCGGTGGAGCTGCATGTCTTGTGACCAAATGGTCGGTGGTTCGAATCTTGCTCTCCTACGCTGCTGCAGCTCCGAGGAGTACATGATTGTTCCCTGAAGGCCAGACCTTCAGGGAATAAATGCAAAGGGTTGCATCAGGAAGTGCATCCGTCATTAATGGTGCCAATTTACCTGTGCAATGATTCACTGTGGAGACCCTTTCAGAGGGACAACCCATTAATGAAAAAGGTAATGCCATTTGTACTGTCATTTATTAACTGAAGGTCACTTCAGTCTTGAATTTCCCTTCTGGTAAGGATAAAGGATTGTTGATTGTTGATTACCCTTTTGCCAATAGGGACTTTGTACAGGGACCGGCGACAGCCTCTTGGGGATGACTATGTGCCAAAATACTAAGTCCAACTTGACATCCTGTCATGATTGACAGGCTTCTCCTCTATCATCTTCAAACTCCCTAACATTGTTCCAAAGACAGAAAGCTGTCATCGTTATCCTCAGCTCCACATGTTCAACGCTAGGAGAAACTGTCGGGGGTGTAAATACATCCTTGTGTTGGTCGTCTCATCGGTTAGATGAGAAAAGAAAGAAAGACATTTTTAGGTTGTTTTTTTATTTAAATAAACTAAATACAAGAGGATTTAACAAATAAAAAGGAGTTTGGAACTTGAAAGTTCAGCCTTTTACTCAGAAGCAAGCACTTCAGAAACAATTGTATCATCAGATTTGTACATCAAGCAGACGATCAAAATAAAAGACAGATACAAAAAAGAAAAACAGTCCTGCACTTCAGTCAGAATACTGGTTTATGTACAATGACACGGTTTCTTTTCATTCATTTTTTCACATCCTTTACCTGCATTGTTCTCATAATGGCATCATTTAGTCAAGTTGCTTGAGATTACTGGAGATTACATTTTCCTTTTGAATAATAAGACAGTTCTGAAATGTTTAAGTATCATTTGAAAGTTCTTCTGTTTGCTTTTGGTCTCCCTCCATTTGTTTCCACTTTATCTGGTCACAAGTGTCCTAAACAATTTTCTGAACAAAACATAGACATGAGGTATCTCCGTGTAGTTTTTTGTCCCACTGCTCAAAGCACCTCAAAAACCATTATGGTCCAGTTTTCCTGCTTCAAAACCCGTGACCTCCCAACATCAGTAATGACACTCCCCTGACCCTAGTCCACCACTGCTGAGGATCCAGATGTGACCAGCAGCCACCTTTTAAACCCTACTTTGCCACAGCGCAATTCAGAAGATTTACAGCATCTGTCAAATCCACCCCTTTTTCTCACCAGGGATTCAGCTCTAGTCCTTGTCCAAGCCCTAATCATTTCCTCACCAGACCCCCTGTCGGCTCAGCGCCCAGTGCTGTGCAATTCACTGATTACATCACAACCCACCCTCCTTGAATTCCTCCAAGTCATCTAAGAGCTGACAACAATATAAAGGCTCTGACAGGAAGTGTATCCGCCACCTCCAGGGAATGCTTTAGCCTCATATTCCAGCCCTGCTCTCTGTACTTAATAGGTGCTAAGCATTCTCTTCCCTGTGGCGGCTAGGCTATCACTGCGCTCTTTCTGGACCACTCACTCTCTCCTGGGACCTCGTCATAAAATGATCCTCCTGTCAGCTGCAAGACAGCACAATCACACATTATCATCTATTATATAATGAAAACTTCAGGCTACATCCTCACTGCAGACTATACCCAGCCTTCTTCCCCCTCTCTCACCTTTTAAACCACCGTACTGAACTATTCTATTGTCAGTTTTGCTTCTTTTTGACCCCTTTTTCTCCATGATATTACATCTGTGTCATTACCACTTGAGCTGGATTTGGGTCTGCAAATGACAGCAGTGAGCTTTAAATGTAATTGCAGGTATGGTATGAAGTAAGGTCACACTCTACACACAGAGACACACACACACATATTATGGTCCCCCTCATGCTTAAAATTCTCTAGATGGTATTTGGGAATTCAAAATTCAGACAGGCTGTTGCACACGCTCATGAAGCAGTCAGCCTGAGCACTTCGCTTCAATTCATGATTATGCATTAATCTCTATGCATACATGTCAGACTTTTTTTCAGAACACCTTCTGACCTTTTTATATACTGTAGTTTTGATGTATAATATATTGTTAGCCTCATAGCATAATTCCCTAAGCCATATTTTAAGGTTTTCAAATTCAGTCAGTCAGTCAATCACATTTTATTATAGAGCGCTTTACAACAACTACAGTTGATCAACGTGCTGGAAAGAGAATAAAATACAAACTAATAAAACCTAAATAATACTTAAATTAGTAATTAAAATGATGATGAGTACATTAGTGGTAACACTCTTAAATGTCAAAAGCTGATCTAGGTAAGTGGTTCTTTAGCCGAGCCTTGAACAAGGGAAGGTCGATGATGGAGTGCAACTCCAGGGGCAGAGAGTCTCACAGTTTGGGCCCCACCACTTTGAAGGCATGATCAACCCACTGTTTGCACCTGGATCGTGGGACCACCAGCAGGTGTTCTTGAGAGGACACAAGGCTTTACTGGGCTGGTGAGGGGTCCATAATGCTCAAATAAACAGGTGCGAGGCCATGAATGGAGGGAAAAACAAAAAGAAAGGCTTTGAAGTGAATACAGAACTTACTGGGAGCCACTGGGGTGAGCACAGTAGGCGATGATGTCCAGTCAATCAGCAATATTAGGAGAGTAGAGTTAGACGGATATCGCAATTTAGCCATAATACGACTTGGATAATTATACGACCACGTAAATGATATCTATCACAGTTGTTCAGTTAGTTTTGTCTTTACAGCCATCAAGACTTTAAAGAGACTGAAGTATCTTTATAAAGTCTGTTTATAAAATGTGAAAGTAATGACTGACATTTTTCTTCTTCTTCTTCACCATTTTACCCAGGATTGCTTTAGGAACTCCCCATTAGCATCAACTCTAAACTACATTTCTCTTGTGTTTTATCATTGTTCAGCTGTGTGGAGTTGTTTCTGGCTCTGCAGAGTTGAAAGTAAAATAAAAGAAAGTATTCACATCCATCCAAGTCACTTCCCATCACTAGAGATGGCAGGAAAAATGCTGACACAGCCATCTTACCAAATTGAATTTGAGATATAATATATTCCTGTTGTAATATGACTGGTAAATCATATGCCAGTAACCAACAGTCACTCACTCTGTGCTCCTCGTGGATGTTTTCTCTGATGGGTGCATATAGTTTCTTCTATCCCTTCTTACTCTCAGCTGTTTTATATAATCTTCGAGAACCATGTACCTCAGCTATATGATCATACAATTCTGTTTGCAAACCAAATATGAAGCAGCAGTCCAGAGCAGTTGTATTAGACTGAAATGGAGAAAAAGAAGAAAAACAGACTCCGAACCAAGGTGAAGAGATGAAGAAGGGATGAAGAATTTGACCCAGTGCAGGACTGGGAAGGATGTATAGGGGTTTTCTATGATAAAACTGGAGCCAGAAACAACTGATCCCCTGGGAAGATAGAGAAACATTATGAAAAGAAAATGACATGAAAATTATCCAACAAGAGTTAATTTCTTCTTCCTCTATCTGTTTTTTTGGCAAATAGCAAACAATTTGTTGTGGTTCCTGCTCTGACCTGTGCTGCAGTGGGTGTGCCTGTTTCCCTGGCAATCAAGTCCACACCAGGTTCTCATCGGGTAATCAGCAGCAGCAGCAAGATAAAAGGCCAGCTCAGTTCACCAGTCATCGCCTGATTGTTGTGTCATCTGCGTGCATGATTCTTGACTGCCTGCCCGCCAACCTGCCTGCCTGCCCGCCAACCTGCCTGCCTGCCCGCCAACCTGCCTGCCTGCCCGTCAACCAACCAGCCTGCCTGCCCGCCAACCTGCCTGCCTGGCCACCTACCATTCTGCCCAGGAGAACAATAAACCTGTCCTAGTATCCACATCCAATCTGCACTTGGGTCCTTGTTTGTCCTACACTACAACAGAACAATCAGGCCATCAGGTATGGATCCAGCAGATTCTAACCCAGAAGGCGCCGCCGGACAACTTCAGCAAGCCCTATCCGGTCAGAATGCTCACTTAGCTCGACATGAGCAGATGCTTCTAACTTTGGACCAGAATTACCACACCATCCTTACGCAGTTGTCTCAACTCACCAGTCATGTGGCTGGTCTGGTACAGCCTGCTCCTGATCAGCAACAGGTTCCGGACTCATCCAGGCATCCTACCGCTTCTGCCACCCCGGTAAGAGAGACACACATCCCGGACCCCAAACCTTATGCCGGGGATCTGGGTAAATGTAGAGGGTTCTTACTCCAATGCTCACTTGTGTTTGACCAGAAGCCCATCACTTATGCCAGTGACAAATCCAAGATCTCCTACGTCATCGGACTTCTGGAGGGCAAGGCTTTGTCATGGGCAGAAGCAGCGTTTGAACGGCAGGGTTTCAGGCACATGTCTTATCCAGCTTTTATGGATGAGATGAAGAAGGTGTTTGACCATCCAGTGAGAGGGGGCGATGCCGTTAAGCGGCTGATTAATCTCCGACAAGGAAAAATGAGTGTTGCTGAGTTTGCTGTGGATTTCAGGACTGCGGCTGCGGATTCGGGCTGGAATGATCAGGCTCTTTGTGGAATCTTCACAAATGGTTTAAGCAGCCGGCTTAAGGATGAGCTTGCCACCCGTGATGCATCAGATTCCCTGGACGACCTGGTTTCCCTCTCAATAAGGCTGGACAACCGCTTACGGGAGAGAGACAGAGAGCGGCAGACTCGTTCTGAGCTGTATTTTCCCGGCTCCACCATCGGAGCGGTCCGCCCTTCCCTTCCTAGCACAACACAGTCCGAGGAGCCCATGCAGCTGGGCCGAGCTCATCTGTCCATGGAGGAACGACAGAGGAGGAGGGACACCGGCGTTTGTTTTTATTGTGGAAGACCAGGACACCAGAGAGCTGTCTGCACAGAACGGCCAAAAGATCTGGGTCGTCAGTAGCTGTGGGAGTACTGACGACCACCACTCCAAAGGTAATTCCCCACACAAAGACACTCATTCCAGCGGTGCTATATGTCAAGGGTTTCTCTCATCCAGTACAGGCTTTAGTGGATTCTGGAGCTGAAGCAAACTTTATTGACAAGGAATGGGCTGCAAGAATTAATCTAGACCTGGAGTCTCTCTTCCCTCCTGTTTCTGCCCGGGCTCTGGATGGCAGCATTCTTTACTCCATCACCCAAGAGTCTGTTCCGGTTAAACAAATTGTTTCGGGAAATCACCAGGAGTTTATCAGTTTCTTTGTTGTAAACTCACCAAATTCACCCCTGGTTTTAGGACACCCCTGGTTATCGTTACACAATCCCCATCTGGATTGGACTACTGGGAGGATTATTAACTGGAGTTCTTATTGTCATGCAACGTGTCTTCACTCTGCCGTCCCATCTGGTATAACCACTACCAGTCATTGTCCCACTTCTAAGGATTTGTCAGACATTCCTCTAGCCTACCATGACCTCGCTGAGGTGTTCAGTAAAGAGAGGGCCCTTTCTCTTCCTCCTCACCGACCATATGACTGCGCCATAGACTTGTTACCTGGGGCTCCGTTGCCAGCCAGTCGTCTGTACAATCTTTCTAAGCCAGAGACTGAGGCCATGGAGAAATATATTTCGGATTCGCTGGCTGCTGGTTTAATTAGACCTTCTTCTTCCCCTGTTGGCGCAGGTTTTTTCTTTGTCTCTAAGAAGGATGGTTCTCTTCGGCCTTGTATTGACTACCGGAGATTAAATGCTATAACCATAAAGAATAAGTATCCTCTGCCACTTCTTGAGTCTGCCTTCAACTCTCTCCATGGCTCAACAATCTTCACAAAGCTAGATCTCCGCAACGCATATCATCTGGTCAGGATAAAAGAGGGAGATGAGTGGAAGACAGCCTTCAAGACCCCACTCGGCCATTTTGAGTATCTAGTCATGCCTTTTGGACTTTGTAATGCCCCTGCTGTTTTCCAAGCCTTAGTTAATGATGTGCTGAGAGACTTCCTGAACCGTTTTGTTTTCGTCTATTTAGACGATATCCTCATCTTTTCCCACAACCTCACCGAACATATACAACATGTCCGACAAGTCCTGCAGAGACTTCTGGAGAATCGCCTATTCGTTAAGGCCGAGAAGTGTGATTTTCATAAGAACACTGTTTCTTTTCTCGGATACATTTTTGAGAGTGGGCAGGTCCGAGCAGATCCTGAGAAGGTCAAAGCTGTTACTGAATGGCCAGTCCCAACTTCTGTCAAGCAGCTGCAACGTTTCTTGGGTTTTGCTAATTTTTATCGCAGATTCATTCGCAATTATAGCCGCATCGCAGCTCCCCTGACAAGACTTACATCGCCTACAGTCCCATTTGTCTGGTCTGAGCCGGCGGCTCAGGCTTTTGTCAAGTTAAAGGATCTATTCACCACTGCTCCTGTCCTCCTCCACCCTGATCTCAACCATCAATTTGTGGTGGAGGTTGATGCTTCTGATGTCGGCGTTGGAGCTGTCTTGTCCCAACGATCCCCAGAGTCTCAGAAGTTACATCCTTGTGCCTTTTTCTCTCGACGTCTAACACCAGCTGAGCAGAACTACCATGTCGGTGATAGGGAACTCTTAGCCATCAAACTCGCCCTGGAGCAGTGGCGCCATTGGTTGGAGGGATCCAAAGTGCCATTCCTCATCTGGACTGACCATAAGAACCTGGAATACCTACAGTCTGCTAGACAAATGAATCCCCGACAGGCCCGTTGGTCTCTTTTCTTCAATCGATTCCACTTCACGCTGTCATACAGACCTGGGTCCAAAAACCAGAAACCGGACTCTCTCTCTCGCCAATTTCCACCCAAGACTGCAGTTTCACCTGATACCATCTTACCTGCAACCTGTGTTGTAGCCACTGTTTCCTGGGAGGTGGAGGACAGGGTTAGAGAGGCCCAACAGCAACAGCCTGGCACAGGTCCCCGTAACTGCCTTTATGTCCCCAATTCTGTACGTTCCCAAGTCCTCCAGTGGGGACATTCCTCCCGCCTAGCATGCCACCCTGGTTCTGTGCGAACACTTTCTTTTCTGAGACGCAGATTCTGGTGGCCCACAATGGATAAAGATGTCCGGGAGTTTGTTGCAGCCTGTACGACGTGTGCACGCAGTAAGTCATCGCATCAGCCACCTGCGGGATTTCTTCGTCCATTACCTGTTCCAAGCAGACCCTGGTCGCACATTGCTCTGGACTTCGTCACTGGTCTTCCAGCCTCAAGAGGTAACACCACCATCCTCACAGTAGTTGATCGCTTTTCCAAAGCTGTTCACTTTATTGCCCTTCCCAAACTTCCTACTGCCAAGGAGACAGCCAACTTACTTGTTCATCATGTCTTTCGGCTCCATGGTCTGCCCACAGACATAGTATCAGACAGAGGACCCCAATTTACATCCCAGGTATGGAAGTCGTTTTGTCACTCACTCGGGGCCACTGTGAGCCTGTCGTCTGGTTTCCATCCCCAGACCAATGGCCAGGCTGAGAGGTCTAATCAGGATCTGGAAACTGCCCTGAGATGTGTGGCTGAGTCCAACCCCTCCTCCTGGTGTGACCATCTGGACTGGGTAGAGTATGCTCACAACTCCCTTACCTCTTCTGCTTCAGGCTTATCACCTTTCGAATGCTCCCTGGGATATCAGCCGCCCCTGTTTCCAGCACAGGAGGTGGAGGTTTCTGTGCCGTCGGTCCAGCTACACATCCGCCGCTGCCGACGGATTTGGAGGAAGGCTCGAACTGCGCTCCTTCATGCCTCCGTACGTACCCGCCGCATGGCGGATCGTCATCGGACTCCTGGACCCCATTACGCACCTGGCCAAAAGGTTTGGTTATCAGCAAAGAACATTCCATTGCGTACTGATGCCAAGAAGTTGGCCCCCCGCTTTTTGGGTCCTTTTGAGGTTGAGCGGATCATTAATCCCACCGTGGTCAAACTGAAACTCCCCAGTTCCATGAGAGTCCACCCTTCTTTCCATGTCTCCCAACTCAAGCCTGTTTCCTCTAGTCCTCTCGTCCCTCCTTCCGGACCCCCTCCTCCCGCCCGGCTTGTGGCGGGTCGCCCTGCCTATTCTGTCCGGCGTCTCCTGGATGTGCGGCGTCGGGGTCGTGGCTTCCAGTTTCTGGTGGACTGGGAGGGGTATGGTCCTGAGGAGCGTGCCTGGGTTCCGCGCTCATTTATTCTGGATGCCTCCCTGGTCCGGGATTTTCGTCGTGCTCATCCGGAGAAGTTTCGGTCGCCCGGTGGCTCCCGTGGAGGGGGGGGTACTGTTGTGGTTCCTGCTCTGACCTGTGCTGCAGTGGGTGTGCCTGTTTCCCTGGCAATCAAGTCCACACCAGGTTCTCATCGGGTAATCAGCAGCAGCAGCAAGATAAAAGGCCAGCTCAGTTCACCAGTCATCGCCTGATTGTTGTGTCATCTGCGTGCATGATTCTTGACTGCCTGCCCGCCAACCTGCCTGCCTGCCCGCCAACCTGCCTGCCTGCCCGTCAACCAGCCTGCCTGCCCGCCAACCTGCCTGCCTGGCCACCTACCATTCTGCCCAGGAGAACAATAAACCTGTCCTAGTATCCACATCCAATCTGCACTTGGGTCCTTGTTTGTCCTACACTACAACACAATTGACTTGGTGCATTACTGCCACCAGCTGGTATGGAGTGTGGACCAGAATATGGCGCATTCACATCAGGATAGTCCGCTGGACTTGGTCTGATTGGGGTCTCAGTTGTAGGGGGGTGTATCCATTTAGACTGAGACTGCGTTCACGCTGGACTTTGGTCAAACGTAATCAGTAGGATTAATTGTGGCACACCTAAAATATGGTGACCACATTTATGTTATATTTTATTTGCAAATTTTGTGATTATTTTGACTGAAGTATCTTTTTATGTAGAAGTGGGGGGGCGGAACATTTGTTTTCTCTTGTTGCTCTGGGAGCGGTAAAAGTGATGGATGCTTGCCTATTCAGATATGATATGAGAGAGAGAGAGCACAAGATGTGCCGTGGTCCTACTTTCCCTCTTTCACCTGCTTAAATACAGATGTAGCAAGCACCTATGATTTTGATACGGAACCATGAGTTATTCCTGTGGATTCTAACCTATTTAATATGGTTTAGTATTGTTTTGTCATATCCTCCTGACTACCGGTAGCTCAAATTTGTCCTCTGTGGAGGACCTTTATAAAGCTAAATATTTTCATCTCCCTCTACTGAACTAACACCTTATGGTCTTTAAAGAGGACATCTAGTGCTTTTAAATGGTACTTTTAAATGGGGGGGGGGGCTTTGTGAACTTTCTTTCTCTCTTCAAGAAAAATGGCCTCCATTGCAACAAGCATGTTTTATGGGAAGAGCAAAAGTGCATAATACTTTTCTCTGATTTTTACTTGAAATTTTTAAATCGTTTCTTAGATAAATATAACTATATTCATTCATTCATTCATTTTCCGAACCGCTTATTCCAATTCAGGGTCGCGGGGAAGCTGGAGCCTATCCCAGCCGGCTTTGGGCGACAGGCAGGGTACACCCTGGACAGCTCGCCAGTCCATCGCAGGGCATATAACTATATTTTACCACAATATTTAAAAGTTTAAGCAATGTCCTCTGTAGTGGACATTTATAGTTACACATTTTTTTCCTGGTAGTCAGGAGGATATGTAAAGCCAATTTTTTAAAAAGTTCTCACAAGTGGCCGCCATTTCATGCCGCCTGCGCCGTAGTTTACACGAGTGAGACAGCAGTTTGGTGGATTTTAAGGGCACGTAAAACAATTGTTCCAGCCAGTGTTTAGGCATATTGAACCGTAAATAGCCTTATGTTTATGATGTTACACCAAAGTTATTCTGAGAAGTTTGTGAAAGAATCTTGAACTTATAACCTTTTGGAAAAATGTTTAATGATTGACATAAATGTACAACATTGTTCTTTTCAGTGCTCTGTATATTTACAGAGAAAAGATATTATTTTGCTTGATGCAGAGAAAAATTACCCGTTTTATTCTGTGGTGCTGATCCAGCGAGAGACTGTTATGTAAAATTGTTACTTTATGTACCAGAATTATTTTGTGAATACATGACAGTGCAGATGTGTAGATCTTAAGAACTGTCCAGGGAGGCTAGTGTGAAACAGCAAATCAGTCTAAAGGAATTTTTAGGAACAGAGCTCGTAATATAGTTGAGTTGAGTTCAAACAACCTGAAATGAGAATATTGATGTTTGTGAAAACATGTTTAATTAATTCAGATGTGATCTAAGAGAGAAAGCACAAGATGCGCCGTGGTCTTACTTTCCCTCTTTCACCTGCTTAAATACAGGAAAACATCTCTGTTACTGTGGTCATCAGCCCTGAGACCCTTAACATAATATATACCCATTCCCACCAAAGGTGGCGCTGTACTAGTATTTAGCAAAAGAGCAGTGTTGCCAGATTGGGCGGTTTTCTGCCCAATTGGGCTACTTTTGGTTACACCAGGTGGGGAGAAAATGTGTTGGGCGGGTGTATGACATTTGGGCTGCTTTTGCCCACATATGGCGGGTTTTTAGTGTTGTTTTTTTTTTTAGTATTTTGAAAACAGCACAACATACTGCCTTTTTCCTTGTGAAGATCACTTAAGGCACGTGGAAGAAATACTCTTTAGAATGTCAGGCACGGGTCTGCAGGCACTTATAAAGGGGGTGGGGTGCCCCCGTGCCAGGCACGTGATTGGTCGGTCTTGGACAGAGTTGGTGGTAATAGAGCTTCAGCGACTGGTCACGCCAGAGGGAGCTTCCCATAGTGAGATACCTCACTCATTTTTCAGAGAATTGGGGTTACCATAGTAACCTAACGTTCTCAACACTGTGTCAAAAGAGCTGCTAGTGTCCCTAGCGACATAATAATCATAGCAATGGCGTGTTTTGCTCTTTGTTGGTTGCAATTTGCGATAAAATATTTGTCAACCTTTTATCTGTAGCCATTTGATGCAGATAGGAAGCTCTGGATTCTTATGAGTGTTTTCAATTGTCTGTGTATATATTTTACAGTTTTACACGGGTGTCTGGCAACTTTGTGGTTTGGGCTGGTTTTTACTGGATTGGGCGGGTTTTAATCTATGATTGGGCTGGAAACTGTCAATCTCATCTGGCAACACTGCAAAAGAGACACTGCAGCAATAACCGCAGTATGAACAACAGACGAGGCAGAGGATTCTTGCTATGTATTTACCCACAATGCAATGCTACGTCAAATACAGGAAGTGACTTTTTTTTGGAGTTTACTTCCTGTATTTGATCCGCTTTAAATTGGCCGAATGTAGGCAGACCGAGTCCGCTTCTTTGGTCTGAATTAGAATTTGTTTTGCGCATTCACAGCTCCCCAAATAAGCAGACTCTGATTTGAATCAAAAAGGTTGATGTGAATGTGCCATATGAGTCAGCTGAAAATGGCCAGTCTGTAAACTGGGAAAGATATTACAAAATAAGCAGGCGAACCAGACAATCAACAGAAGAAATAATGCATTTTTTGTAATAATGCAGTTATTTGTTTTAACACTATTTCAAGTACTCAAAGACGCTTTACACAATATGAGATGAGGGAATACAAGGCAATATTCAAACACAAATAACAAGGGGTGAAGCTTTATCAAATAAAACAGAAAACAAGACAAAGACTCAGTGAAAACTAAACACCCAACATGTTAAAGTCAAACACAACACTCACAACCAAAAAGAAAGAAAATACCTAGAGCTAAGCTCAGTACACATAACAAAACATTTTATAAATGAAAAAAAAAATCGCATAGTTGTTATCCTGAAACTTGATGGCTGGTTTTGTTTTTTAATTCTTTTTTTGTAAATGGAATCAGTGAAGAACAGCGTTCATCCTTCCTCCCACTCTTGGAGCTATAAGCTGACAGTAGATGCCTTTTTAATGTAGAGACATGAATGGGGAATCACGGGGGGCAGGAACAAACCAAGAGCACGGTGTCACGCTGTTACTGTGAACCACAAGTGAAACATGATCTCAAAGATGTAAAGATGGTGATTACAGCTCTCCTCAAAAACTCGTAGAAGATTACTCTTTCATTCACATCTTTTACTGCTTCAAAATGACAAACAGTGAACTGTTTTCAGTAATTTGTAATTCTGTAAAATTTTCTAAATTTGCATGAATAAATAACTAAAACAGGTCTCTTCTGCTATTTATTGCAGTTTGGAAACATGATTCATTGCCACGGACAAATCTGTTGGATCATGAATGTCACACATTTTTTGAATGGTTAATTATCTGTCTTTGTTGATTACTGAGCGTGTTTACAAGTTCCTTCTTGTTTTGTTTCTCTGGAATTTAATGTTATTGATGATTTTAAAAGAAATTCATTCTGACTTTTACAACTGGCTTTTAGCGCACCTGAGTTCTTCACCAGCCTTAAACCTGGTTGCTCGACACCTGCAGAAGTTTTCTTCTAAATATAGAATGACATTCTGCAACCTTTTAATTTGCTGGTTTTATCTGCAGCAGTTATGTCCTGAATTTTCTATTTTATCTTTTAACTAATGACCTTTTATCCAAAATGCATCAGGCTTTAAAGGTCAATTTTCAGCAAAAAATTATTTAAAATTGACCTGTGCACCGCCACTCCAGTCTTTCACAACTTCATAAGTCTCTGTTAGTTCTGTTAGTCTATGTTTTTCCTTTTTTTTTTTAGTTATGATGACCATGTGGAGTGTTGGCTTCTGTACAACAGGGTGCAGGGACTAAAGTTTTAGCTTGTAATTGAAATGTTGCTGTATGTTGAGGGTGCTTTGTGTGTGTGTGTGTGTGTGTGTGTGTGTGTGTGTGTGTGTGTGTGTGTGTGTGTGTGTGTGTGTGTAAGAGAGTGAACAATTCCAAAGGTGTGTATTTAAATTGTTATTTTACATTCTTTTCAATATGCAAGAAAATGCTTTTATTAGTCAAAGCCATTTGCGCTACTCATAAATAAAAAGTGCTTTATAGATAAAATATCATCATTCATGCTTGCTGATGGTTGGAACTATAAAAAAAAAAGAAGTCTGGGACCTTGATCGCAGTTATCTGAGAGTAGAATTTCTAATTATGTACAAAACATGGAAAATCATTAAATGAGTTGGTGGAAAAAAAAAGTTTCTTTCTCTTTTTAAACCCTTTTGGATATAAACACGTCTTCTACTCTTAAACATGGCAGGGACCGAAATTTCAAAGAACTAGTAGAATAGTTTGCATGATCATTGATTTATTATTAAACTGCGACATGTTTCAGTCTGCACTGACAATGTTAAACTGTGGCTTGAAGAGGAAAAATAAATGCCAGCATCATAAATGTGTGTAACCGTGGACCAATTTACGCTTCATTGCAGATGGCACTCAAAGCGCTTGCTCCATTCCACATTGGTCCTCGGTGATGGGAACATGTCGCCACAGCCGCCCCGGGTCAGGCTGACAGAAATGTGGCAGCCAACATGCACCTACGGCCTCTTCAACCTCCATCAAAACATTCATACACCAGTGACACTGGAAGCAAGGAGGGTGAAGTGTCTTGCCCAAGGGCACAACAAGAGATGGTTGGTAGAGTGGGATGCAAACTGCCAAACTTCCGGTCATTAGACAACCAGCTGCATCACCTGAGCTCTGCTGTAGATCTTAGATGGATTCCCTTTTACTGCATATTCTCTGAGCTCAGTCAGATGATGAGGGCAATATGAAATCCAACTTGCCAAGACCGACAGACACACACACACACACACACACACACACAAGCTTCCCCCCCAAAAAAGCTGGCATTGGATTGTAACAATAACCCAGCAGCACCTAATGGCCAGAAGTCAGCTTGCTGTGTAAGAGCTCTTACAGTTTTACAGCAGCAAAATGGGGACAACAGCCCTGAGCTGCTAATACCTTGTCTGCTGCGCCATCAGTCAAACTGACACTGCAGAGTTTGAAATGATTTGACTTGCATATTTGTTCAGAATTGGGCCATTTATCATAATCACCACAGGCACCATTAAATACATAATTAAGAGCAAAATATATGATAAAAACACATAAATATGTGAGATTTTTCCACTTTAGCTTTATTTTAATGTCCTATTTTTAATGGAAAGCAAGAAAACTAGTAAATCCCAGTAGAGTATAATGTGTTAACAATCTTAAAATCAATAAACTGGCAGCATATTTCAGCGTTCTTCCACTCTTGAGTCACTGGCAGCGAAGCAGACTAGAAACGATCCTTTTCAGTAATGTGTCGGATTTAAATTCTTACCTCCTAGCGATTGTTTTTCTTGCATTTACATTGGGAGAGAATCTAGGGTAGCTCAATCATCAAACTGCGGAGATAAATTCTAATAATCATTCTCGTGTTCATACTTAGGGGTCCAGATAATACCCTCACACACACTCGCAGTGACTAACTTTCCCTTGTTGTGATAATTGCTGCAGGGACGCAGTGTAGAAGTGGAAATGTGATGTGGCCTGCAGCCTTACCTGCCTCTCATTCCTCTCAATAGAGCTTATAGAGACATTAGACAGAAGTCATTAACTACAGTAGAGACAAGGAGAGATGGGAAGAGAATCCAACTCTCTCACTTAGCTGAATGTGCAAAATGAAAAGTCACTGGTGCATGGGGGAGTGTGCGTTTTGGAGTGCATGAGGCGTGTGTGAGAAAATGTCCTTGCACTTCAGCATTTACAGAAGCTTCTGTGTGTGTGTGTTTAAGAGAAACAGATAATAGCTTTATGTTTGCATCATTTATTTGCATCTATGGCTTAATCACAAATGCCTTAAGCTTTATCCTGTTTACCCTGTGATGCAGCGCCGAGCTGCAACGCCGTCGGTGACGGCTGTTACTGATGTGAGGTGTAAGAACTCACATATTTCAGTTCAATTTATCAGCGTGCAAAGATACAGACAACATCAGTAAGCTCACGACACGTAGGATAGGATATGTGTGCGCGCCGACATCAGCATGCAGCCTGTTAAAATAAACATGAAGACGGTTACATCACTGCAAATGTCAACACATGTCAAAAGTAATTTAAATCTACTCTCCCATGATGTTCTGTTATTGGAGAAAAACAGCAACATAAACAACATCTCAACAGATATAACATGATCCGTGTCCTCATGTTTGCAGTGCCCTCAGTGTTGATGCATGTATTTCATTACAGTCGCACAGACCCATTAGCAATCTGTAGTATTATAAATGATTGATCAGGGAGTACCCGGTGGTGCCAGTTTTAAAAACTTGTTTCCATTTTCCATCTTTTTTTCCACGAGGCCTGACTTGATTTTATTTAAGATTGTTGAAATATTGATCAGTGGAATGGTTTTACTACATCTGTGCAAGCATGTGTATTTGTGTGTGTGTGTCCCAAAGTACAAAATGAGGGAAAGTTAAGAAGCATTTATCATGATTAGTCTGTCATCAGTGGACCAGAGGAGGCCTTTAATATCGCTGACAGTCATTTGCTGCTTATTTCATTTTCATTTTTTCTCCTATCCGACCCTTCCATGTTTTACTTAGCCCTGATTTCTAGTGGCTGTTTTCATTTAAAAGAAAGCTAATCAGCAAATGTCAAACACCCTCCATCCTTTACCACAGGCATATGGGAGGATTTATTAATTTGACATTGGTTGCTGCTGGGACACAAGAATAAAAAATTTTCATTGTCCATATCTAAGATGAAGAAAAGCAGCCTAACATACTACTGGATGTTCATTATTGCGCTTTACTTTAAAGCATTTCATTGATTTTTAAAACCATTTTAGCTTTCTATTTCTAAAAAGTGAATCCACTCTACCATGCAAATGCTAAGAATCCATATTGTACATTTTGTACAAATATAGCAGCTGTAGATTAGATCAAATGCAGACAAAATGTATTAAATGAGGTGTGGTACACATAAAAAAAACCCAAAAAAAACCAAAAAAAAAAAGAGCTAATAGGTAGAGAGAGAATCTACTACGTAGTGTGTAATACATGATTTGGAACTTTGTTATGGAACTTTGGGTTTTTGCAAATATATTTAGAAATTACACAATATATAAATATGTATGTGTGTGTATATATATATATATATATATATATATATATATATATTACCAAATATATATATATATATATATATATTGCCAAAGTTACACACAAATTAGTTTATAGTTTGCAAGTGATGTATTACACACACATACAATTAAACTAAGTTGATTTTCCCTCAATACTGCTTCAACATTACTGTGATTAGAGGAAAAAAACAATAATTATTGTATCCTGCATGTGGAAATGAATTCTTCTCACATTTTATTAATAACGCCTGTCAGATTGCTCACAAGTTAAACACTAGTTTCAGTACCTCCAGCGATAGCAGCCCTCACATCGACTTCAGTCTTTGCATTGAGATAAGATCACTTCAGTGTGTTATAGAATTCTGCAAAGACAAGGATTTTGCCTTGTCATCTTAAAGATTTAAACTGGTCTCAGATCTGTTATATAAATGAAGCCTGAAGTTTTGAGAAAAAAAACAAGGAAAAAAAGGGGAAAAAAAGATTAAACCATCTGTGTAGAAAAGAGAAAAACTGATAGGACTCTAGTCTGGTTTTGTAACAGGACTTTCTCACATCACAGCATCTGCAAAATAACATTTCATGCTTATCATCCCACATATTAAGCACTTCATCCTCTGTAATGCATACAGACAAGCAGGAGTAGATAAGGCATGCATCCTATAATCGTCTTCATGCTATAGTTTTCAGATTAATCTTTTAGTCAATGGAGGATCAGAATACATTGCAATAGAGCAAGATTAAGTCTTTCAATTCCTTGTATTGACAGCTTTTTAAGGTCAATGCTCAAAGGTAGAACAGAAAATCTTTACAGTATAGGGGTTGAAACCTGCACATGTCTATGCTAATGTAAGATTTAAATAACTCCATTTGATCCTTCAATAAACCAATAAGCTTGTTTTTGTTTAAGACAAAATATGACTGAATGTAAAATACACTGTACTTGCATAAAATTAAGCTATAAAAGGAGCAGACCTACACTGACATCAAATGATTGTCATGAAAATGCTTTATAAAACCATTGGTAAGAAATAAATCCATAAAGCTTGCTTTGCCTTTGAAGCTATTTATTGTGCTTCAGCAGAAAAACAGGTTCAGCAAAGTACAAGAGTCTATAGAAGCCGTCGGCCATTTGTTCTTCCTCCAAAAGGGTTTTTTACTGTCTCAAGGCCTCAGTCACACAGCCCTCTAAACTAGTGGTTTCCAACACTTTTTACTTGAGGACCCCTTCATGCAAATATTAAAAAGCTGTGCAACCCCCTGCCCCACCATGTGCCAAATACACAATTGGTTTTATGCTTCAATTAGTGAGATTATCACCATATAGTCTGGCCAAGTACTGTTTTTGATGAAGTAAAAGCTAACAACATTCATTTTTTTAAAAGGGTGGGTGGGGGGGAGCATCTGCTTTGTGGTGTCTCTCAGATATGACCTATCGGTTGACTTTTACCCAGATAAATCAAGAATACCTGGATTCTTGATTGGTTGACTTTTACCCAGATAAATCAAGAATACCTGGATAAAGAGGACGTGCTCCATTGCAGCTCTACCTGCTCACTGACCTCACAAAACTCCCAATAAATGGACAGAATTACACAAGTGGTAACTTTGTTTCAACATATTTATACATTTATTCATTTAATTTTTTGACTCAGGGTATATGTGTTATGACATGAGTGCTATCTGTCCTGGCACCACTCTCATATGAAAGTTAACCTTAGCTTTCATATGAGTCACTACTTTCATACAAAGATAAATGTATATCATGAGAAATGGTCTGAATGTAAAATCCAAAATGACCTTCTCTGTTAAGAAAACCTACCTTCATGGTATTGCTTTTTAACTAATGGAGGAATATCCTTACAGCACATAAAGCCTGGCCTCCTGCCCTGTCTTTAGGGAGGCTTTGGGAAGAGTGGTGCAGCATTGAGCCCCTTAGGTGTCCTTTAACTGCACAGAAACTGTCAGCTTCACTTCTGGTCTCAAGTGAGACAAATGGGTGACAGAGAAATGCCAGACAGTCATTCTGTACCTTTCTTGGAAGGGTGAGAAAAATCAGGTGAGGTGTTAAGGCTGATCCTATCAGTGCAGTTGGTGGCTAAAGGGGAATCTGTAAGAGACTTTATTCCAGCCATGGATTTGTTTTCTGTGGGATTTCTGTTTAAAAGCCAAAGGAAAGGCAGAGAAAAGTGGGAGCTTGTGGTTTGATTGAAATTCTTTGTTTCCTCGGCAGAAAAAAAAAACCCAACAAAAACATCAATTCCTGTTTGATTTTACTTCTCAGTGTTTGGATTATGACAACAAAAGATGCTCCACACCTGCTGAATGCAGAATGTGAACAACTGAAAGACTTAAATCCACTCAGATTTTCACGCTCGTTTCAACACACCCCTGCACGTGGCTTTGCTTGTCCTTGTTTCTTTGGTTCTTGCTTGCAGGTGTCCTTTTTCAATATCCGCAAACTTTTTCAGCTTCTGTTTCACTTTGTTTATTTGTGGTTGTTGAAATGTTTGATGGTGTTTGCGTATACTGTATCAAGCTTCACTAAGTGGAGGCGTTGCAGGCTGGATGACAGATTCAGCAGACAATTGCTTTTAACAAGCCAGGGGGGGAAACTAGGACAAAAATACTAATGTCCCACCTCAGTGCTCTTTTCCCCCCACATACATATTCCCTTTGGCTCGCAGTAATTTATTAGTGGGTGCTCTGTCCCAGCACATTTCACAAACATACACACATAACATTGTGCAGCTGCAGCTACACAAAGAAGCAGAAAGTTGGAAAAAAAAGTGGCACCTGTAGTTATGTTATTTATTTTAGATTGATACTTGGAAAGTAAATGTCAGGAGACCAAGGGGGAGAATGGGTACATTTAAAACAATCAGGTTAAAATATTCAGTTCTGGGCATCTTTATTAGTCTGTGTTACTTGAATGTTATTAATCTGGAAACTTATCGGTTATTAAGCTGAATGGACACAATATTGGTGTATCTTTTGGCTTTATAGTTCCCGTATCACAATATGTTCATATACGTGGAACCAAAACATGCCTGAACACCTTTGAAGCCTTTCATGCTTTGCATCCACTATGCTGGACACCTTTTTATAGACTGTTTTCAAATATATGAGGTAAGAATGGTATATTTGTAAATGAGCCACTTCTGCAGATTTATTTCTATAAGTGAGTCATCCAATATAAAGAAGAAATTAATATAGTGAAAAAATGTCATATTTACACTGATATACACACAAAAATGACATTTTTATAAGAATGTTATGCAAAAATAACTATTTTCATAAATATTTTATAAATTAGCAAAATACATATAAAACTAACATTTACAAAAGCATCGTTGTAGACTTCTGTAGAAGTAAAATATCATG
The DNA here is from genome assembly GCF_933228915.1 of Telmatherina bonti. Classification (NCBI taxonomy): domain Eukaryota; kingdom Metazoa; phylum Chordata; class Actinopteri; order Atheriniformes; family Telmatherinidae; genus Telmatherina; species Telmatherina bonti. Next base: position 13,831,945 of record NC_136618.1, read on the forward strand.
CAGAATTTGTTGCAGGGAATTTTATGTATGGGAAAATGATTGCAATTGGGAAACTACCAGTAAATGTCTTTTCTACATCATATTTAAAAGTTTGATAACAGTACAACAGTATTATCAGTTTAGTTGATAATGACTGAATGTCAGATGATGTCATGGTTTTGGTTTTAACTGATTTTGAGTGATATGAGAAAATATTTCATGATTTAACACTCTCATGCATATGAAATCAGTCAAGCAACTAAACTAGGCTAAACAATAATGATTTTATTTGTGAAGTCAGTCACTTTTTCAACTGCATATTACAAATGATCACTATATTGATACATAACTGGTATTTTCAATGTGTTGATGCTATTGGATTTGTGATAATTCAGTTGATGTATCAATGTAATGTAAATCAACATTTTGTGCTGTTATAATGGATAAACTTTAACATTTTTACATATAATCATAAAAAGAGGTCTGTCTTTTTTAGCACAAAATGTTTGTTTTCTGAGAAATCCCAAAACAACGGTAAAGAAAAGGACAAGAAGTTAAAGAAAAGGAGAAAGAAAGAGCGAGAAAGTAAGAAGGAAAAACACTTTCTTGAAACAGGTGGATCATGTGGACCACTCAAGTATTTTCTCTTATTTGTTCTGCCTGGCAAAACAGGAAAATTAGATATTGACTGCTGAATAATGTTTTTCATTTCAACAAAAACAGAGGCATTCCAAGGCTGAACAAGCTGCTATCTTAAAGATTCAATGAAAACAAACAGACACACACATATTTTCTAATTGCATTATCAGGTTAATACATATAAAACCAGCCAAACTCAACGCTTTTCCTCTAGTCTGAAGATGGAATATCATCCATTCATACTTGATATCAGTTTCTTTTAAAACAAACAGCTTTCACAAGGCTGAAGAATTCTTTTTTTTCATTTCAGTCATGCTGTGATTAATACTGATTGAGCTTTTCATTGTCCAGCAGCCAATTAATACTGAAAAGGCTTCTGATGAACACGGCACATAGTAAGAGCAAAACAAGGGCCTCAACAGCGACATCAGTGAAGCTTATTCAGAGTAGTAGTAAGGAGGGAATAATAACAGCAAAACAGCTTTTATTAGGATGCCAATAAAAAGTGAAACCCATGGTGGAGCTCATTGGGAGCATTATTAAAAGCCATAAATTGACCTGTAATTATCTTGCCCTGCACTTTGCGGAGCTCTTGCCAATCTGCACACAGAACTTGCTCATTGTGGAGGCAATTAGCAAAAAAATATTCTGGCAGCTAAGACAGACACAAATTCAATTTTCTGTTGCTAGGAGATTTACGGTAAAAGAGGAGACACAATAGCCGACGCAAGTCAAATGTGAACTCCGAGCACACCAGCATTTCTAATTGCTCAAAATCTAGAGTTAATTTGCTGACTTTTGTTCTGACAGTTAAATGATTCGATTTCAGTCTATTCAGGGAGGATTTAAATAGCCAAGTTTGGATATTGGTAATTTGTCTGCTAAACAAAAAGGGAACTCTTATGTAAGCTGAATCTCTTCCAGCTGTGTACATCAGGCTAGTTTGTGTGAAGTCATACCAAGTTCACAAACAGATAATGTGATAATAAGATGTCTAAAAGTATGAGCCATTTTGGACAAACCAAAGTGGAATGTAACAAAAGTACCTATTATATTATTCAGGGTCGCAGGAAGCATCAGGCCAGAGGCAGGTACACCCTGGACATGTCACCAGACCAGACAGAGACAACCATTCACCCTGACTTCTAGAGACAATTTAGAGTAACTAATTAACCTAACATACATGTCTTATGATGGTGGGAGGAAGACAAAGTACCTGTACATGCGTGCACAGTAAGAAAATGCAAACCCAACACAGAAAGGCCGCTGTTTGAACGTCCCCCCAGCCGAGGCTCAAACCAGCAACCTTCTTGCTGTGATGCCACAGTGCTAACCACTCTGCTGCCATGAAGCCCGTCTGCATTTTATCTGTTCATAAAGTTTTAATATTTATTTACTTCCTAATTGTTTATATTTATGACATCTGTTTCTGCCGCCTCTCTGTCTGGCCTGGTGTTTCAGCTCAAGCAAAGTATTAATCCATCCATAAGAAATTACAAGAGTTTTGTTACCAAACAAGCACCTTTGATGTATCGTATACTTTGTCATATACACAGACGGCCATGAACACACATGCTGACATTCATTTGCATCTTCACATCTTTGATTCTGCTATGGATTCCAAACATGTATGACAAAATTGCGTGCGCACACACCATTAGTTCATGTATGACAGGATCAAAGATAGTTGTGAAGTGGGGTTAGACATGATAATCCTCCAAGCAAGAACTCTAATCATTTATGCATGGATTAAAACTTCTTCCTCTTCCAATGTTGCAGCCTATGTGAAAAAGTCACAAAGACAGAACAGTGAGATTATTAATATGTGGATTAGTTTTAAGCACAGTAGCCATCACGGCTGCAAATGCTGCTGGAGACGATAACATGCTTCAAAGACCAAATAAATGCCCTCATCAAAACAACAAAAGGTCCCATTTTTAACTTTAGTTTCTTAATAACTCAGGGGGCAGTCATCTACATTGATCTGTTAAAAATGTGAAGCATATGCAAACTGTAGCTTTAGTTCACAGAGCAGAGTGGTCAGCCATGTTTCATCTCAGAACAATATCTGGACATGACACAAATGTCTCTTTTTTTTTCCCTCTTAAAATAACATTTGCATTGACTTTTCCTGAGTTGGTGCAAATAAATCAGATTATTCCCATATTTTCACTCTAACCCTCGTTCCTGTTTGACTTTATTGCAGTTCAGCTAGCATACGAGCACTTTGGACATGCAACAGCAATTTCCTCTAACCTGCTTTCAGCCCATCTATAATGGGAAAAAATTTCACTCTGTATGCTTGACTTCCACTCTTGCAGAAGTCAAGCATCATTAAAGTGCGTGAGAGTGTACAGTGAGTCTGTGCATGTTCATTCCAATAAAAATGAAAGATCAGTCTTATCCGACATGCTTTAGAGCTGTTTAATATGGACAACTTGAAATGCATATTTGCATTTGTTCTTGTACTCATTCATTTGCGTTTGCATCAAATCGGGAGGAGCGTCTTAAAATTTTCTCATAAGCATGACAGAGTTTACACATAACTTCTCTTTAATTCTTTTTAAGTACTAAGCTCTTAGAATACCCAAGGTACCAATATGAACAATTTTATCCTGCTGTAAATAATCACTGAAATGAACTTGAAGTTAAAGGAAACTTGGAGGTTTGTTTTTCAGCAGCTTTTTGTAATGGATAATCATTCTTTACTCATATACTTTTCAATATTTTGCTAAGTTTTTTAAGCCATTAACACAACATAGGGCTAGTTTAAGGTGTGGTGTTGGGTTCAATGTGTATATTCAATCAAATAATATAGTCAAAATTACATAACAAAATAATAGTTATTGCACTAGAGGCTCCCCTGGTGGCACTAATGGAGAACATATAATTGCATTTTCATGAAATCGTAAGTAGGAGCAATCAGATCATCCAATAAGTGGACTGAAGTTAATGCAGCATAAGGAATGAGATATCTATACAGTGGCCATGTCTTAATCATGTGTGGCCAAGAAATATGGGATTAACTACAACAAAGGGTGAACGCTTTGTGGAGCTATTTCTAAGAATAAAGCATGAATAAATTTGATTAAGTTTTACTTCACTGTTGGAATAAATTGTAATATTAGCAAACAAGCTGTTCTTTTGCAGCTTAAAATGCATGGATTAAAACCAAGTTGTATTCAGACACTGGAGAAGTCATTGACTTCTGGGAGACTTCAGAGACTAATTACTTTCATTATGTCAATATTTCAAAGTTAATATCCAATATAGTTATATGAGAACCATCATGTGTCTCTACCTTAATATTTAAAGTCATATTAAACATTAAAGCAAAGTGTTCAAGTGAATGATGCACCAGGCGCATCCATCCAACCATCCATTTTATCAATTTTTTTTTTTTTTTTTTTTTTTTTTTTTTGTCTTGTCCAGCATTTAAGCAAGCAGACTGATGTTCTGGATGCTGTGTTCTGCTGAGCAAATTTATTTTGCCAAGGGGAACTTTTGTAGATGTAATGATCCCCTTGTATTTCTTGATTCTTATTTTATTTTTCAATTTGTTTTGGATAATAGCTTGTATTACAGAGTTTATGCTGCTGGACCCGACCGGAAAGGACAGGAAAGGGGCAGAAAGAGAACAGAAAAGAGAACATAAAAAAAAAACTAAAAAAAACAAAAGAAAGAGATCAATGCATACATGTATATGCACATACATACCCACCTACATATATATGTATATACACTCGCACATACATTATATATATACATATATACATACATACATACATATACACATACATACACATGCATACACACACATGTACACATACATGCATACATAAAGATAGATATACATACATACATATACACATACATACACACACATATATATATATATATATATATATATATATATATATATATACATATATACACATATACATACTCACATACATACACATACATATACACATACACATACACACACATACACATACATACACATACACTCACACATATGCATACATATATACATATCCATACACATACATACATACACATACACATACACATAAGTACACACACATACCCACCCACACACATAAATATATACACCCACACAAGCCAACTCTAGATTCGTGGAGAACAAAACCGTTGACAATCATTTTATCAAATTAAGGGTCGCGGGGAAGCTGGAGCCTATCCCTGCAATCATTGGGAGAGAGGCAGAGTACATCCTGGACAGGTCACCAGTCCAACAGCACATGTTATGTGTTAGTTCCTGCAATACACATCAGTTGAATGCAGTGTTCTACATCACCAGGCAGATAAAGATAGTTTACTATGTGTGCAGTCTCCCTTAAGACCCTGTCAAGAGGTAATTCAGGAATTATACATAGACTGGAGATGCTGCCATAAATATTGTTAAGTAAAAGAAAAAAAAACTTAAAACTACTGAAAAGACGTGCTTGCACATTGCAGGCTCTACTTCTGGTTTGTTTGTTATCCCATCGCAATGGCTGATTCAAAACAACTCTTCACCTGTGTTAGTTTTAGTCATCAGACTTAATTTTGTAAAGAGCTTACTTTCGCTGAAAACGAGTTCGGGGAAAATTATGGTCAGTGGACGCTAAGTAGCTTTCTTTTGTGCAGAGCTGGAGATAATATCTCCCTACTCTGAAATAACAATTTTTCACCTTATTTTACAAACTCTCTCTGGGCATAATTGGATTTAACAGATAAACACAGCAGCTTGATTGACTCCCTACCCTGCCGGAATACTCATGTTGCATCGACATCACACGGTTGTTCAGATGCATTTTCTGGCATGCCTATGGGTGACAGTAAGATGTACAGTTAAAGAATGTTAGTGTCGTGGTTCCCAGCCAGGAAATGATCAAATTATTTTGTATTTGCAATGCACATTTGTGGATTCACCTCTAAGTAGTTTGGTTACAAAGGGACTCAATTTTGATGGCGGCTTCGTTTCAGATGCTAAGAATCGTCAGTTAGCATCCACCCGACTCATAAGGTGCATTTTAGAGCACTCCTCACTTTTCTATGACTTTGACACAAAATCTTATATGCTTGGTAATTTTCCAAGTGGCAACCTCTGGCAGTTAAAAGTGAAGCCTATGCGGAAGTGCATAAAACTGCAGTTCCCCCTTCATCCACTAGGGGCTCCAAAACAGAGCAAATCCCCATAGACTCCCATGTTAAAAAGGCCAACTTCACAGCAGGAATAAACACGTTTACAGTCTGGTACAAAAATCCTTTTTAGGTTTAATAGGTCAGGTTTACCTTCATGACAACTGTGGGGGGAGTGAATTTTTTTCTGACTCGCCTGTTTAAAAGTAATTTATGCTCAAAATTCGGCATATTTAGGGGCGTGTTCTTTTGATTGACAGGTACCTGATCTCCCGCTTCAAGTAAGAAGAATGCAGAACAGCCGCAGTTTTCAACCGGTGAACAACGTGACTTAGCTTAAGCCCGCTTACCTCCGTTGGCTAGTCAGCTCCTGTTTTCTCCGGGTTAGCTTGGTTAGCCTTTAGCTACAGGCAGTTCGAAGTTTGCTTGATGTCAATCATTAACCATGACTCTCACAGCCCCTCTCTCAGCTCTACCCCTTTGCCCATATTTGTATTTTCTGAGTGAGACGACATGCATGCCCCTGCCAACATGGCGATGGTAGGAACCGCCCACCGAGCTTCAATTCAGCTCTTCAGAAACCTGTGGGTGACATCACGGAGGCTCCGTCCATCTCTTTATAGGGGCATCTGATGGGGGACCATCAGATGCCCTTTACGTTTCCGTACAGGTGTAGCAGATGGTCTGGACTGGATTGCAATGTTTCCTATGTTGTGTATTTCTCTCTCCTCTTTGTCTTTTGTCTATTTTCCTTCTCATTTCTGTCCTCATTCCATCCTTTTTTTCTTCTACTCCTGTCAGGTCAAGGGGTACTATTTAAACTTAGAAAAAGAAATATTTATGCAAATTAAACCAACAATTAAAAAAAGAAAAGAAAAAAACCTTAAATTATCAAGGGGATCTTGATATATATATATATATATATATATATATATATATATATATATATATATATATATATATATATATATATATATATATATATATATATATAAAAATAAATCTTTTCTTGAAAAATGTAATTTGCCAGCACAACACAGCAACCAGACCATTGTTCTGCTTGCTTTAATGCTGGACAGGACAAATTAAAAGAAAAAAAGTTTATTGAATAAAATAAACAAAGGAAAAGGGAACCCCAACCAAAATAAACAAAAGAGAGGAGCAGTCCCAAACCAGCCACACAATGGGGCGTAGATCTGAGCTGTTCCCCAAACCAGAAAGACCAAATAAAAAAAAACAAAACTGGACTGCTGGAGATTCCCAACTCAAACAACACCAAAAGACAAAGAGTTGAGGTTGGTGGTGACCTCTCCTGAGCACTGCCCATTCACTGCAGAGAGAAAAGACATGAATGACACAGGTTATATCAAACACTTGACCATTGTGCAAGAACTGCATTTAGAGCTAACTAAAACAGCTTTTTCTTCCCTAGAGAAGAAATATTGGTAGCAGGTGCTAAACAGAATATTATTACCTGTGAAATTATTTATAAAATATAATATAATTGGACTGATGGAGGTTCTGTTGTTGAACCAGGGTCAGCTGCTGCAGCTGCTCCGTATAGATGTGTAAATAGAGATGATGTTGAAATATATTTTTGTTTGGGCCTCATTGCTCTGCCTTGGAGTCAAGTCATTCATAATTGGACTTGTGAGTTATATTAAACCAACTATAATTCCAATGCTCCCTTTGAGAGAAATGAGCCTTTTATGGCTGTTTGAAAAACTTCCCTTGAGGAAACTTGTTGTTGTTTTGTTGAGTACTTAAGAAGAAATATGATAGGAAAAGTTGTCACGTGCTTAAAAGAAATCCGTTTCCTCCAACCCCGCCACTAGTGTCAAAACTCGGGGTCTTTCCTACCATCGTTCATGTGAAGAGCATAACCACCAAACTTGAGAGATTATTATATACCAGGAAATTTGCCCCTACCTTTCATTTGACTTCTCATTACTGAACTTACATTTCAAACTGCTTTATTTATGAGAGTTTGTGACTCATAAATGTTGTAAGTATAAAAACAATTTGAATGAAAAACTGAATTTGTTGCAGAAACAGCAGCGATAACATCGAGCAGTGCAGAATAATTATGGAGCCTTTGCGTTATATTAACAGGCCAGGTGTGAAACATAACACTACGGATCAAAATTACCCACAAGCCATCAAAACTAAAGTCAAAATGACTCTTTTATGTTTTTAACACTATCAAGTTAGATTCATATTCCTACATATGTCTTAGAATTGATCACTATGGGAGAGAATGAGAATGAAACAGCTGTTTATGCCAATGCTGTTTTCCAAAAATGAAATGTTCATAAACAACGTGGTGCAGCTCTGTGATTTGGATTAATTCAGCTTTCAATCGAGCAGTATATTATGTAGCTGTGTTTTTATTCATTCTAATGAAAGCTCAGTATAGGGGGCTCGTGTACAGCATGCTTGACTTATCATTAAATCAAAATATATCCCTTTGTTCCATGAGAGCACTGAAGTCTTAATCCCTCTGAGAGGGTGTTTCTTTGCTGTCTGTATCAGCAGAACAAAGAAAACACAGCGCTGCAGAGTTGGAACAAGAGACGGAATCTGAATATTAGAAAGAGATGATCACAGAGGATAATGACAGGAGAATGTAGGTATATGAGGACGATAAAAGAGATGGAGGATAAAGGGTGTGTGAGGGAAAGTTCAGAATGAAAGCCAGAGCATAGGGAAGAGCTGACACAGCCACTTGATTTAAAAGCCAAGATTTTACAGACACCAAAACTGACTTTCTCCTTGTTTCTGCTTCCCTGACAGAGAATATCAAATTTCTCACTGTACCTATATCTGCTATGACAACTTCTCTGGACATTATTAATTGTGCATCTGTGTGTGTGTGCCAGTGATTGATTGTTTATGCAGATGGCTCTTTGATTATGTGTTGTGATTAATATCAGTTGTCCTTTCACTCAGCCTTCAGTTTTAGCGTGCTCTGCTGCTCAGCCTTGAAAAATATAAATGTACCGCACGCTGCCAGCTGAACTTCTAAAGACGACTTTGGTTTTGTTATTCTGTTCAGGTAAGAAAATGGGAATGTGGTACACGGTGGACATGCCAACCCTGACTTAGCCTGCAATCAAGCTGTGGTTTTTATGTTACACAATATACTTGTACTAAAGTAAAAAGGGAGGGAGAACGAAAAAAGAATTATCCAGCTGACACTAAAAATTCATGGATGTATGAATCTATTTGAATGCATTTAGTTCCTGCTGACAAAACCAGAGCAACCAGAGCAGATTCCTACCCGTGGTGTTAAGCCCACATAACAATAAATCTGCACCTTTTGAAAATGTTCTGCATTTCACAAATGATTTTAAAAAGATTTTATTTGAATCTTTGGCCCCTGAAGCTGTCATTACCTTGAAACATAATCAGGGAAACTGCACAGCATCTATTAAGTTTCTTATATAAGATATTTTGATAGAAAAATGCATTTATTTAAGATATTTGTTGATTTACTGATGAGATTGATTACAGATTTTAATTACATTTGCCAAGGATGTAATTAAAATGTTTTTCAAGCTTATACCTCTTTGCTTGTCTGTCTGTCAGTTTGCTTGTTTATATTTTTCAGCAACGTTAAGAAAGAACCACAGGTCAGATTTCTGTGGGGTTTTTTCTGATAATGGATCTTGGTCTCACTTTGATTCTAATTAATTTTGGTATGTATCCAGATCACCATCTGGATCCAAGAATTTATTGAAGGATTCGCGAGATAGGGTCATTATCAGTTTGCATATAGGTTCACAATAAATGGTCAGAGTGCTTGGTCAAAAATTACAAGAGAAATTTAAAAAGATATCAATGCTTGATCTGGATTCTGGCAAAGTTATGGATATTATGATCCTGAAGAAAGAAAATCAGGGGATCTTTATTGGAATTTTCATCACGGCAAGAAAAAAAATTTGGATATAAACATGCAACATACACATACCTACTTACAATACATATACATAGTTACACACCTACAATCCTACACACATAAATATACACTAAAACACACCCACACCCCTGCACATATCAGTTGTTGCTCTGTTTGTAGTTACTCATAGTTTTTCCCCGTAGGATGTCTATTGTGCATTATTTGAAGGTTTAGATACTCAATGATCCTCTAAAGGTGTAAAAGATGTTTAGTTTATCTGTTGAGATGGTGTGACAGTTGCTATGGCCTGTTTTCTACTTTTTGTTCAGTTTTTCCTTTTCCTCTTTTTTTCTTTCTCTCCATCATTTCTCTATTTTCTTCTTTTTTTCTTTTTTATCTCATCTTTTCCCCTTATTGTTAGCAGTTCATTCATTGATTCATTCATTTATTCATTCATTCATTATTCTAACCTCATAATTCAATGGAGGGTCGCGGGGAAGCTGGAGCCTATCCCAGCAGTCTTTGAGTGAAAGGCCGGTCCAGCAGTTATAAGCTGAAAAAACAGAGAATGTATGATATAAATAATAAAATAAAGAACAAAGTTTAAGAATCAAGAGCAGCTTCATATCCATGGGCTCCTCTGGGAAGAGTAAATGTGTTGAGCACAACACGGCAGTCAGACCATCATTCTGCTGTCAGGATGCTGGACAGGACAGGTTAAAAAAAAACAAAAAAAAAAGAAAAGCAAACAATAAAAAAAAACCTGCAACAAACACTTCAATATGGCCAAGACATTGTGGATTCATTATTTATATATTTATAAATAGTGTACATATACAGTTGTGCTCATATTTATTCATACCCCTTCATTAAAGAAGGAAAAAACAGCTGCCTGTAGAATAAGCTGAAATTGACTAAAGTAATAATGAATAAGAAATTTATGAAAATCACAACATTATTTTCTAATTGTTGTTCAATAGAAATATTATTTTAAAACGCAAACAAATAAGAATTTATTACATATTACATCACTCATAAACTAATATTTAGTTGAACAATCCTTTAATGTTTCCACTACAGTCAGGTGTTTTCTGTTCCTCTCAGTCAGACTTCTGCACCTGTTGACAGGTATTTTGTCCCACTGTTCAACAGAAAACTGCTCTAATTTGTCCAGGACCAATTTGTTTGTTTTTGTTTTGTTTGTTTTTTTGCTCAAGTCAATTAAATGAAAAAACAGTGTCTTATAATCCTAAATTATATTTTTTTTTTTTTGCAAATTTTTAGTTATTGTTTCTTTTTTAAGTCTCCAGTTATTTGAGGGACTGTTGGAAATCCAGCCTTTTCTTTAATGAAAGGGTATGAATACATATGAGCACAACTGTATATATAAAAATTAATGTAGAACTAAAAGGGTGGAAATCATGTTATATGTGGAAATGATCTGCTTGGCAGAGGTCTGCTCCCTCAGAGTGCTTCGCTAGCTTATAGTAAATGTATTAATTTAAGATATTTATTTATCGAAAGACATGGGAAAAGCCCAGGTTAAAGCAGACTGGGTAAACAGATATGAATTAGGCCTATAATAGATAATAAACCTGATTATACAACCTGACTTTCCATCTGTACAATGTCATGTCTGGTACCGACACACTGGATGAATGAAATTGTCCTGGAAGAACTCCAGTTACCTGTTCAGGATGTTGTGTTCTCATTTCATAACTGTGTACACAATTTTACCTACAAATAATCTTAGCTTCAAATGTGAGTTGTTTTGATTTACAGTGTGAGTAAAAAAGTTTGGACACACCTACTCTTTATGAAGCTGATGTGCAACAAGGATAATCTGTCCCCGCATACCTGCTCTAGTTTCCTATGTATTACAACATTTTACCACAGTTTGCCTTATATATATATATATATAAATCCTGTCAACATGACGCTGGTCTATTGATCTTTTTGCTATGACTGTTCAAGCCTATCAGTCAGATACCTGTTATTTAAAACTGTCTTTTGTTCTATGATTATCTGCTGTAACCTCCTCACTATTTCTGCCTCTATAATAAAACAGGAGCCTCATCAGAAGTTTTTTTGCCACCCACTACAACTGATTATTCACCATGATACATCTATACTCAGAGGGAGGTTCCCCTTCCTTCCTTCATCCATGTCTACGTGCTCCGAAGATGAACCATCAAACTTACACAATGTAAACCAATCAACTTCAAGCACTGTCTCATTCTTGATGCAATCGTCAAGGCAACCATAGTTTCTCTGCTTAGTTGTTTTGTTCAAGACAAGCAGCTCCTTAGGTGACATAAATCTCTTTCCTGCTCCTGGGGCCTCTGCTCTAGATGTCTTCGACGTTTCCCTGCTCCAACAGACCTGATTCAAATGAAAAGCAATTCCTCAATAGCTTTTCCTCCTGTCCTGTTTAGGAGTCACTCATTTAGCCAAACTGTGGGACGATGGCGCCCGAGGACTGGAGTTGAAGAACCCGGTCCTAAACAGCAACAACAAGATTATACATCTGCAGTGTCTCAATTTGGGGTGGCAGTGGCTCAGGTGTGATTCAATGGTGGCGTTTCGAATCCTGCCTCTATACATTGCAGCCCTAAGGGGGAAATTAGTGTTCTCTACGGGCCGGTCCCAAGCCTGAATAAATGCAGAGGGTTGCATTAGGAGGAACACCCGGTGTAAAACATGTGCCGAATACAATGTACGAATGGGGCTTCTGTACTGCTCTGGTGGTTGGAAGCCGATGATTCGCTGTGGTGACCCCTTAAGGGGGAAAAGCCGAGAGGAGAACAACAACAGTCTCTCAACTAAGCCACCAACACATCATCTAACATGATGTTATGGGGATTCATATGTAGTTATGTTTTCTACAGAAATTATATGATGTTTAACTATAATAATGACTAAAACACATTTTCAAGCAAATCTCAAAAATGAAATTAGTAACAGTAAATGTAGATGCACAAATGAGATGTTTGACTGAGTAAATTATTCTTTTTTCTTCACGTAATTGTTAAAAAAAATAAATAAAAAAAATAAAAAAACTTTGCATATTAACATGCATCATCCACTTTTTTGTCATAGCAGTTTTATTCCATGAATGTTAGAATTGAAACAGCTGGGTCTGGGGTGGACCCCTGGACGGGGATCTTGGCTGCTTCATTACTGGGGGGGCTAGGTTTCCACACACACTGACAACACATGGACATATTTTGGGGGGCAGGCCATGCAGTGTGCGGTGGGCGGGGCTGCTTTGGTGGTCCCGCTCCCAACATGATGTGGTTACTTCTTCCCAATTTTAATTGCAAACAACACACACTTCACAATCATTCATAAGCTGGGAGGGAGGGGGTGACAATGGGGTCCTGCCACGCCATTATTTCAAGGGCTGTGCCGGGGGAGTTTGGGCGGGGGAGTGGTGCTGTTCAGGGGGCCTGGGTCTGGGCTGGGCTGGCAGGGGTGGGACTGCTGCTGGCCCTGGGTGGTGCTGGGTCGGCTGCATGTGTGAGGTGGTGGGGGGGCGTTGACAGGGGTGGGGGGTAGTTGTGGGGCCCTGATCGGGGCCCTCCTATCCCCTGCTCCCCCGGGGGTATCTCACAGGGGACACGTTGGGAAAGAAAGGTGAGGGCGTGCATGAGCCAATGGATGAAGTGGTGAATGAATGTTAGGGTAAAGGGGGGGGGGGGATCAGGGTGAAAGAATTTAGGAAAGTGGATGGCCGCTGGGATAGGAGGAAGGGGGGGTGTATGCAGATGGGTGGGGGTGTGTATGTGGGGTTATGTTGGTGGTACGGGGGAGTGATGGGGTGGGTGTACAATGAGGAGTGTGAATGTGGATAGAGGGGTGTAGGGAGGTATGTGTGTGTGTAGAGTGGGGTATGTGTGTATGGAAGAATGGGTGATTATAGAGGGAGCAGGGATGTGTGTGTAAGGGGGTGTGTGAGTATAAAGAACGGGGGTAGGAGAGTGTGAGTTTGAGCGTGTGTAAGAGAATGGGTGGATAGGGTGTGCTTAAGGAGGAAGTGTGGATGCGTGTGGGTGTGGGTGGGGGTAGGTGGGTGGGTGCGTGTGTGTGTGTGTGTGTGTGTGTGCGTGGGTGGGTGCGTGCGTGCGTGGGTGCGTGCGTGCGTGGAGGGTCTTAGTGCTTGGGGAGCGCTGCTGGTGCGTGGAGGGTCTTAGTGCTCGGGGAGCGCTGCTGGTGCACTGGGGTGCGGCCTGGCTGCCGCTCGGTGGCGGTCTGGGGATCCCGGCCCTCCGTCGGTGTGGGCTGGGCCCTCTGCCTGCGGGGGTGGGGGGTTTCTTCCGGGCTCTTGGGGCCGTGGGGCCCGCGCTCTGTCTGCCCTGGGTGGCCGGTGCCCGGCGGGGCCGGTCTTCGCTGGTCCAGGCCTGCTGGGGCCGGTTCCCCCCGACTGCGGGGGACTCTGGCTGGGACCCCCCTCTGCCCCCTCTGTGGTTGGTGTCTGCGCCTGGGGGTGGCTGCTGGTGGCCCCGGTCTCGGGGGTACTCCTGGCGTGCCTCTTGCCTTTGTGTGGGAAGGGTCACACTGGCATGATCACCTTTTCCGGAACACGTTCCACTCTGCATGTTCTGCATGTGACACAGTCACCGAGTCGTCACACAGTTTTAATCACTAATAGCAACTAGTTTTCTCATTTCTGTTTGTTTCTCATTTATATTTAACGTTTTAGATTCATAGTTTAATTACTATGATCTAAAGTTGGCTTGTATGTGTATGTGTGTGCATAGAGGTGTGTGTGTGTATATGTATGTATGTGTATATGTATATGTGTACATATGTATATATGTGTGTATATATATATATATATATATATATATATATATATATATATATATATATATATATATATATATACACATATGTATATATGTGTATATATATATATATATATATATATATATATATATATATATATGTGTGTGTGTGTGTGTATACATGTGTGTGTATGTATACATCTGTAGGTTGTTTTCTTTCTTTTTGTTTTTGGGTCATTTTTTAGTTTTTTTTTTTCTCTCCCTTTTCTCTCCCTTTATCTCTTTCACTTTTCTTATGAGGTGTTTTTTCTCCTTTCTCTTTCTGTCTTTCGTCTGTCCTCTCTGGTCCAGCAGTACAAACTCTACAATTCAAACAACAATACAAAATAAATATAGAAATAAAATAAAAATTCAGAAAGTCAAGGGGATCATTATATCTATAAAGCTTCCCTTGGCAGAGAAAATTTGCTCAGCAGAACACAGCATCCAGACCATCATTCTGCTTGCCTAAATGCTGGACAAGACAAAAAAAAAAAAAAAAAAAAAAAAAGAATTGAAACAGCTACATAGATGATAAATAAATGGTACATGACTGATAAATAGGAGATTATAACCATGTTATGGGCAGATTCAGACTGAAGGCTTGTCAGGACTGATAAAATAATCATTTTAATGTGTAGTCTTGCACATCGTAGCCAACTGCAAATGTCTATTAGTGTCATGCCTGTATGGCAGCTTAGATTCAAAATGAGAGCAGACTTGGAAAGATGCATAATCAATTGCAGTCCTTCCTTCCCCAGAATAAGGTTTCTAAATTAAAAATAAATGTCCTGAATTTTTTTCCACGATCTAACCTTTGAAATGAAACCAAGCGGCAGCCAGCTGCATTAGTGCAAATTACAAAAGATGTCATGAAAACATGGACCTGACATAGATTGAAACAGGAAAAGATTTCTTTAAATATAGTCTTTAAAAAAAAAAATCAGATTTGATATAAAGGCAACGATTGATATACTCGTTTTGTGGCATGAAGGGTTACAAAAAGACTGTAAATGCCAAACTAAATATTTTGGAAATAGTAAGAAGTACCTATTACATAGTAAAAAAAAAAAAAAAAAAAAAAAAGAGATGCTGATTGAGATAACTATGAAAAGTATTACCCAGAATAACATTAGATTTTTAGTTATTTTTCATGTTCTCTTGATTTGCATGAATTTGCATGCATTACTTATATTTATTACTGTCTTGTCCGTCAGTACACTGTTTTCTGTTCTTTTTGCAGGGTGATAATGGATTTTTACACTTAAAAAGCTAAATGGAGGTGTGAAATAAAGGTATAAAAATTATAGTTGAATAAATGTTACTCTTAATATGTGCAGGTTAGTAGCCTTAACAGACACATCACCCTCAGTGAAGACAGTGATTGAGGTTATTTTCAACATCCCATCTCCACGAAAGAATTCTGTTTGACCTGCAAACATTAAAGCAGCACGACTGATCTTTTGCAGATTTTCACCTTGATGAAAGATAATTTGGTATCTGTTTTGCACCTTGCCTCTTCTCCTAAATTTCTCCAGTCAGTAAAAGTCAGCCAGATGTTAAACAGTTTTATTGTCATGCTTTTAGTCCTTGCTTCTTCCGATAATGCCATCTTTGCTCTCTCTCTCTCCGAGACAGCCATGATATCCAATTGCTGGCATGTGGTGTGGTGCTCCAAAACACAACTGTAATGTGACACGCCAAGTTGGAACAGAAAGTAGTGAAGCATCGTTTCTTAGCTGCAGGGCAATGGTGGGCAATGGTGGCTCCAGGAATGTGTAAAGTGAATTTCAGTGAGTCATTAAAACAAACAAGCTCATAGCTTTTAAGGTTGGAAACTTCCATTGCATCAATTTAACAAATCAGTTCCACTGTTCACACTTCGAAGTCAAGTTTCTTTGAACACAGACCACCACGCAGGTTAAATTAGGACTCTAACCATGTCTTATTTTGGCACCAGTGCTGATATCTTTCTCCTCATGCAGTATTATTTGCAACCAATGTGTAGAATTTGCAGCAAACTGTTTGTCAAGTGAATATTAACTTTATAGGGCTGCACAGTGGCACAGTGGTTAGCACTGTGGCCTCACAGCAAGAAGGTTGCTGGTTCAATCATCAGTTGCGGTGCGGTTTGGACAGTGACCTTTCTGTGTGGAGTTTGCATGTTCTCTCTGTGTATGCATGGGTTCTCTCTGGCTTCCTCCCACCGTCCAAAGACCTGCATGTTAGGTTAATTGGTTAATCTAAATTGCCTGTGAGTGTGAGCGTGAGTGGTTGTTTGTCTCTGTGTGGCTCTGCGATGGGCTGGCGAGCTGTCCAGGGTGTACCCTGCTTTTTGCCCAAAGACAGCTGGGATAGGCTCCAGCTTTCCTGCAACCCTTAATCGGACTAAGCAGTCAGGATAATGAATGAATATTAACTTTAGAATTAACCCATAGATTGGTTTCTAGTCCACTTAAATGGATTTAGGAATCAACATATGAGCTTCTGTAACAGAGGTTGTGGCAAAGAGGTTTTTCTTTTTTTTTTATTATTATTTTTTATCATAACCTTAAAGAGTGATTCAGTAAGTAAGGTAAATGTATTGATGGATTACCTACCAGGGTGTGTGGAGCCTTATTGTCTTTTATTGAAAAAAATAAAGTGATTTTATATAAAATTACTCATTTTACATATTTCCTGTGCTCATCTGTGGACAGATTTTAATAAAAAGCCAAAGCTAAACAACACTGTCATCGCCTGCCTTGATTATACAGTCAGCCTGTGTCTCATGGACGTTTCAGGTCTGACAAAATGTAGAAATTTGTCATGGTATCAATGGAATCTGAGTGTCAGGGCTAATAGCTTTCTTTTATATGAACATAAGAGTAATACACAAAAAAATAACCTGGCAGTCTCTGATAGCATTGTGTGTTTTGCTATCCTGGGAAAAGCAGAGGAAACAAGAACTCTCTTCTTTTGTGTGAAGAATATGTGTCATTTTGTATTCTAGTTAGAAGATGTGCATGTATCTAGCCCACTGGTTAATATTCTCTGCAGTCATACCCCTGTTTGCACAGATAACATTGCATGGAGCTTTTCCAAATTTTAATTTGGCCATGCACTGACCCGGTCGAGCCAGTGATTAGCTCATAATTACCCGAAAACTGGCCAGAACATCAGCATCAGCAATCTGAAGCAGGGATCATTTTATTATGGCCAATTATGAAAGGATAATCATGAAACCTTATCAGTATTTATGAAAACTGAATAACGTGTCCAAGTGCAAAACTGTTGTGACATACACACACTGGCATGTACGCACATGCACATATACAGTTGCTCTTCCAGCTTTGAAGGAGACCTGCAGGCAGAAGTGAAGGAAGTGAAGCTTCCTAATGCATCTGGGTGTATACTCTGTCTTTGTTTGGATAAGCAGATGTGCATGCATCTTGAGAGGGGTTCCCCATGGCTGCAAGGCTTAAATGAAAAACAGATGTCTTGACTTGGAGGGAGAATTAGTAAAATACAAGCTGTCAAACACAATTAATGATAACAAGAAGCACGCACACACACACACACACACACACACACAGTTGCCCACAGTCATCAGTGAACAGGCACTGGCTCTGTGTTCAGCTATGAGCAAAGTGTGACTGAACTCATCTTGTAACAGCGCAGTGTAGTTAAGCTATACAATCCACCATAATCATTTCATTACATTGTATGCATAAAGCCAGAGGAGAAGTTCCTTTGGAAATACGCTGCAGGTAGAGGAAGGAGTTTCAAGAACAAATCAAGGAGAAAACTGAGCTCCTCTCAGCAAAACTCTTTGTCATGCTTTTCCTTAGTGACTTTTTTTGGCTGATGAAAGTTTCGCTTCCTTCATTTGCCCAACTATTCAATATTTATTTCTGTCTTGCTGGTAATAACCAAATAAATCAAACACACATCCATTTTCTGTATCTGCTTCAGGCAGTTCAGGGTCACTGGGGGTTGGAGTATATCCAGGATGATGCTGGATAAATAGGTACACAGTGCATCACAAGGCAAGCACAGTTATACAGTCCTTGCACCAACAGACAAATGGAGTCAACATTTGACCTAACATACACACCTGTTAACCTTTTAGGAAACCTTAGGACCTGAAAGCCTGCGCAGGCACATCAAGACGTGCAAAGTCCACTCCTAAGGGCTACAACTGACAATCAACAGCTAATCAACACAACACAAAGGGTTAAGAGAAATTGCATTCCATGGTTTTACCTGTGTTTGCCTACTTTGTTCCCCTGTTTTCATTAACTACTGTCCCATGGTGTGTAACAAACATTAAACCATCAAATTAGCAAAAAGTCATTATCAGAACAAAAGAGTTAAATGTATATTTGAAAACAAAACAAAACAAAAAAACCTCAATATGAACCCTTTCATGCATCGTGGCCCTATAGTGGACACCTATTAACAAGCTTTTTTCTTGCATATTCATGAATGAGGATTGAATTTTTGTAAATAAACCACTTCAGTTTATTATGTTGGTGAGTCATCCAATACGTTTCCATTACACAAGTTTGCCTAGAAAAGAAAATGATAGATATATTTTATACAAGATGTACACCATATAGTTATGATTATACATTATTTTATAAATATTTTATAGAATACTTTAAAATTAATCATAAATCACAAGAAATTCTAAATATCACGAATAAACAAAAAAAAGTATCTTTGCATATGTCTGTAGAGGTAAAATACGGTATTTAAAAAATGTTGCATTGTTTTTTATTAATTCATGAAAGTAAGACAAGTAAGTCACAGGGTCATTTAGTAAGGGTTCTCTAAATTTTGAACAAGGGTTTTGAACAAGCTTTAAAAGTGGAGAGGTTGTCTGTGTCCTGGTTCTATTAAGGTCCTAGAAGCCCATGACTACGCTTACCTTCCAGGTCTCATGAGTATTGGCTTGGACACAACTGCTCATGAGGTTTTATACCCAGTTGTGCTTTTCTTCTCTTCTCCCGCTTACCTTTCCATGTGGTTTCACCTGTGAATGGTTAGAGTAAAACTCAATGTAAACAGTTAAGTCCACATTTCAGAAAATACATGCTAGACAGCAGAGAAAAATTCCATGGTTATAAAACGTTTTGCTCTTCGGGTGTTATAATTGTAATTATGAATCCTGCTGCACTGAAAAGAGTGACTGAGAGGTGTGTAACTGTTACAATTCAAGTCCATGGACTGGATTTAAATTGCACCTATGTACCTATTTCCATATCATCATCTGAGACTGGCTCTAAATCCACATAATCATAAGCTTTGTAGTGTTTTTATAGCTGGTTTGACAATACGAAAAGAGAATTTGTGACAGAGTTAATATTTAAAAGTTATGAGCCATAGTTCTACATGAGCAAATGCTGTTTTTTGTTTAATGTTTTGCTTGTAGCATAAAGACTATGAGGGAACAGAATAAGCAGTTTCTAAAGTAACCCGTAAAGAAATTCAGTGGAACGATAACAGGAACTCAAATATTGTGCTGTAAGAAAACAATGCTAAGGACACACACAATTGGTGATCTTAGTCATTGTTCACTATAAAAATGTTATTCAGGTCAATGCAGGTTACATCACTGTGATGACTAAATTGTTAACATGCCAAAGTGCCCATTATGACTGTATATCTATAAGCAGGAATATTATATGTTCTGAAATCAGTCACATGATTATCTGTCTACTAGACAATATTGAAGAGTGAAATGGGACACTCTTTTTACTTTTTTATCTTGGCCTTCACCACACAGCACTACAAATTCCCTGTCAGCAACCAAGACACACACTTTTCAGCTTATCAAAAGTACATTTCAGCGAACACAACACATTTCACCTCACACACATAACATGGATAAGATCTGTCAATAATACATAATCTCTCCCTCTTCATCAGTCTCTCTTCCATCTCTTTTCTTCTGTCTTTTTTTTTTACCATAATATTCAGACTTTCCTACATTTTGCTTTCTCCTGTCCTATTTATTTCCATTTCCTCCATGCATTTCTGCTTTGCAATCACAAAAGACACCTCAAATACAGGACAAATATGCATGTAAGCTGCTAGCGGATTTTTCTTTCCCTGATAGTTCTCCACGGATCTTGCTGTAATGCATGTGTGGCCTTTTTCTTGTGGGTTCAATGGGCTGCTTTTAAGATCTGGCAGTGGGAGAAGAACAATGCGGTCTACCTGTCTATATGGGGGACTATGTGTACCTCCACATCGGTAATCGTGTTGTGAATGCACATCTGCCCCTCAGCAGCATTTCATGTCTGTCTGAGTTTGTTTGCAGTGTGTGCATCCTACTGATAGGGTTTCAGTCGTCCGTAGCAATTGAAATTATATTTGCTACCTAATAGAGCCATTCAGGGTTGAGAAGGTCCAGACAGAATGGAGCTATGTGACCAAAGATAAAAACCTTTATTTATATATTTGTTTTTTTTTAGCATTTCTCCCCATTGTTCAACTTAATAAGGTAGTCGCATTTTCTTTTGTTCTCTATGAGGCTCACATAAGATCATTTAGAAAACCACATAATTTACATTGCATTTTGAAAGGTTTCTAAAATTGTATTGTGCAATCAAACCCAAAATTCTTGGGGCGGAGCAGTTAATGCTCCCACTTGTCTTGTTCTGCTGCTTTACCTGTTACCAATGAATAAATCAATAATTAACATTTTTAAAAAATAATGACATCTATATCTTGTGAAAGTGATTTGTATAAAACATTAAGACTGGGTGAATGAAATATGTGCAGCAAAACTCTTTAGTTGATCAAAATAAGTAAAAAAAAAAAAAAAGCTATATTATGATGGACTTTATTCTATAAAAGTTCCTCATCCTAGATACTATTTCCAATCTCTGCACACAGATAGGTCTATTTATTCACATGGGGGATAATAAAGGAGCATCGGCTCATCAGTTCAGCTCATTTGCAATGACAAGCTTTGCCACCTGCCATTAAATTACTTGCAAGTGACATCTGCAAGCACATCTGGATTTGCGAGGCGATGTGGTATCAGCGGAACGTCACATTGCATATTAGGCAACAGTGAGTTACCTCCTACACTAAGTCCAAAGTTAATGATTTCTAAAATGAGAAGTCAACAACCTGAAAACCAACACCTTGCAGAGAAGGAATGAATTTACACTCAGCAGTCACTTTATTAAGTATACCAGTTCATATGCTTGACATCAACAGCTTATCAGCCAATCAGCAACTTTACTGCAAATGGTCAACTTCCAGAAATTCAAAGTGAGCATCAGATTAAGGGAGAAAGGAGATTTGAATGTCTTTGAAAATGGCATGGTTTTTTTGTTGCCAGACAAGTTGGTCTGAGTACCTCAGAAACTGCTGATCTGCTGGGATTTTCACACAGCCATCTCTAGGGTTTACAGAGAACAGTCCAAAAATGAGAAAATATCCAGTGACTGGCCATTGTCTAGGTGAAAATTAAACTAGTAACAGTAACTAAAATGACCACTGGTTACAAGCAAGGCATGCAGAAAACCGTCTCTGAATGCACAACATTCAGAGAAGGGCCACACCGCTTGTCAGCTATGGATGGAAAACTGAGGCTACAATTTACATAGACTCACCAATGCTGGACAAACTTTGCCTGCTGTGCTAAACTTCTGATCGCAGCAGCAGCAACATTCAGATGGTAGGGTCAGAATTTGGTGTAAACATGTAAACAACATGAAAGCAGGGACTCTGTAAATGGTTTCAGGCTGCTAATGGTATAATGAAGTGGCGGATATTCTCTTAGCACACTTTGGCACTCCTTAACACAAACTGAACATGGTTTAAATTCTACAGTCTAAGTATTGTACCTGATCTCGTTTAACCCTTTATCTAGCTTCATTCCTGTCAATATGTTGCTGTGTCTTTGCACAAAACACTGAGCCCACCTTCCCTTCAGTGTTGGCTTTGCTGGTGTATGAACATGTCAGAGGTGGTGAAAGAGGCTGTTGGTGTGAGATTATCTGCTGCATTTCTGTAAGTTTAACCCAGTTTAACCCAGCACAGCTATGAATGCATAGCTTGATTTAGCTTACCGCCACCAAGCTTCAATGAGGAGTGAATGGATAAAGAACAAACTTTGGGTGCCGTGAAACGTGCTATAGAAATATAATCCATTATTATTATCATTTTTATTACAGCGTACCCATATCCTGATGAATATCATCAGCAGTATAATGGATCATCTCACAATGCTCAAATCATGCTAAACTTGAAACATGACAATGAGCTTCCTGTACTCCAATGGCCTCCACATTCTCCATTTCAGTCCAATAGAGCATCTTTGGAATGTGGTGGAATTGGAGAGTCTCATCATGGATGTGCACTTGACAAATGGGTGATTCTACTGTGTCAATGTGGAGAAACATCTCTCAGGAATGTTTCCAAAAACCTTGTAAAAACTATGCCACAAAGAATTTAGGCAATTCTGAGGGCAATTCCAGCCCACTAAAATACATCCACAATAGTGGTGGTTGAGTGTGTACAAACACACTGCTGCTAACTCAAACATTAATGAGTAGTGTTATCTTTTAAAAACAGATGGTGGAAATTCTCCGAAAGTAAAATTTTGAATGTATTTTTGTGGTTGTATTTTCTTAACCTTCCTTCTTACATTACGTTTTGAGATAAAACTACAAGAACAATAAATAGAAGGGCTCTGCAAAGGCTAATGCCCTATCCACCTGTTTTACTACAAGTGATCCAGATCTGCCACACTATTAAATGATTTGCATGCTCCAAGTCCTTACCAAGTTTAATGAGCAATATATAGCTTTTCCAAAATCATGTTAACAGAAAATTAATAATAAATAACAATAATCATATGCTTCTGTGTAGAGTTGATACAGTTACATGCAAGATGGATAGATTAACTAATAAAAACATTACAAGTCTAACATTACAACCATATAGAAACATATTTAAAGATGATTCTGCAATTCTCAATCCAATCCTCCCAGCTTCACCTCTCAGCCTCTGGCATTTATATTAATAGAAATCGCAGAACATGACATGAAATTATTTTGTTTTCTCAGCTACTTCATTATTGCAGTTATTGCTAGTCATAGTCTGTATGTGTAGAATAGGTTGTCCTCTCACCTCTAAAGTAAATAAAAAGATCTTTACCTTTCCTCAGCCCTTGGTCACTTTCCTATTATCCTCACTCTCTGAAATGAGTTGTCAGGGTTCCCAGCTGGAATTACCTGGGACAAGACATTACCATCATTGTTGAAAATATTACATTGTCACAGTTTTAATAATAAAATGATGTCTGAGTAAGGTGGAGATGTGGGTGCGAAGGGTGATGATGATATTGGAAGGTATGGTGTGAGGTGAGTTTGAGTTCATGGCTAAAATAATGAGGTGTCAGGTTTATTAATATTATTCGGCTGGAGATGTGAATTTATGAAAGCGAAGGGTAGCCTTTCCTATCAACCAAATCTATGCATATTTGAAAATGTAAAATGGCTTGCTAACTCTCTGAAGAAAATATTGCCATAACATTGTGAAGACTTGAGCACCATTTACATTATTTATGCTACTTGAGTAATATACATTATATTGCTTATATTGCAAAAAAGCAAGTTTCTCAAAAGGGTTATGTTTAATTTCAAAGTGGAAAAATACAATGTATGTCAAAATGATAAATGTCTAAAGCACAAACTGAATCATAATCTTTTGAAGTACATAACCCTAAACTTTCACCTATTGTGGAATCTACAAAATGCACAATTTAAGCATATTTCTGTGTTTTGACAGATTATTAGTGTGATAATTTGGAAATAACATTTCTCCTTTATGTGCTCATGCATTTGACTACAATTTCTTTATTATTTATAATGACTTAGTGTGCTGTCATAAAGATACAGTAAAATAAACCATGTGTGCATGGGGTATTCGGTGGGTATATTTTGTGGCTGCACTGAAAAGATTTGGCAGGAGACTGTAAGAACATAAAACGTGTGTGTGTGTATGACTTTCTGGTAGAGGTTGAAAGAAGAAGTGGGAGCATGATAAGGGATTTTGGAGCAGATGACTGCCACAGCACAAGGGCAGAAGGTTAGCTGCCCATATTTAGAAGTAGCCATCAGCCAGCCAATCACCATGGATTAGGAGGCATCACAGCCATTCAGCCCCGACTGAGAAGGAAAATCCCTGAACAAATTGTGCATGCACACACACATTCACACACAGAGCCTTACTCTCTGAGCCACACATTATTTAAAAAGAAAAGACAAACTGAGAAAAAGCAGAAGAAATCCTGTCGACTTGCTGTCATAAATCCAAGTTGTAAGTCTGTTTAGACTTTGAAGACCAGCAGTAAAGACTGAGGAAATGCCTGAAAAAGAGCAGAATGCAGTTCAAGTAATGCTTGGAGAAAGCTTTGGACCAACTTCAGCTTAATAATCAAGCCTATGCTGTGCTAATAACTAAAAGACAATTGAACTATTAAACTGTACCTCAATCCAACCAAAATTTGAAACATATCACTCAAAAATAAAAACGTCAAACACGGTGACCACTATTTTCTTCCTGGAATCAAATTCCTTCAGGTTTGCTTGAAAATGTGAGAGATACTTTTGACTGAGCCACATCCTCAGTCAGGTCTGATGGCAATCATCCCACTAATTCCATTTTGATTGGTCTTCTCTTAGAGCTTCTGCCACACCTGCTCAGACATGCACCAGCACCCCACCCCCTCATTACAGAGAGAGCGTTCCATCATTAACGAGATGCCCAATAACCACAGTGACCCGGCAACACATTCCCAAAACATTCCATCAGTCAGTAGAGCATGTGCATGAGATCGTTTTATGGTATGCTCATTAATTACAAGAAGATGGGACTGGCTGAGTTTGGGGTCGCATCGGCTGGTGTGATGATAAAGGGTATGACTAATGTAATCAGTCATTAGCATTTAACAGTTAACAACTCAGATGAAACATGCTTTATTAGACTCATGACACGAGAAAGTGAACCGAGTTGGATGAGGTGACTTTAATATGCAAAGTCATGTGAGAGGAAAAAGCATTTAAGGGGATAAAAAGCAAAAGGTAAAGTGAAATCAAATGAGAGAGAAACCCAAAGCATGACAGGATGTGAAGTTAATGAACAGACTTATTATTCCAACTTTTTGCTCTTTGCAGGTTTTTGGCTCAAACTGTCACAATTTTAATTTAATGGAGAAAAAAAGTAGTTAATGTGTTCACGATTTTCGGCACTTTTCTCCACTCAGTCATGAAGTGTAACCAGGTACTGTCCAGAAGTGTCACTTTACAATTAATAATGAATGCCTGTTTTCACAAATTAAAAAGATCAGTTCCCACTTTGTTACAGATGTTGAAAAATAAATCAACTTATAGGCGTTTTTTTCTTTGAAAACTAAACCGACACTAAAAGATCCCGCATGAGCCACAGTCTCCTTGAACTCCCCAACGTGACAAATTACACATGTAACAGGGAATATAAAGCTCTTTTCCAGGCTGACTCATGCTCCTCCAGCCCATACTGTTCCATCTGATGGCTTTTTTCCTGCCTGTGGAGTATACAGGCTAATTATGTTCTCCATGTGTCTCTTTGCCACTTTTGCTAGCTAAAAACACTCTCCTTTGTGTACATGCCTGTACTATCATAACACTTACCAAATAGGAGGTGAAAGCAGCTGTTGTGCTAACAGAAAAACATCCTCCTTTCTTTTATTTTGCAGCTGAAAGGCAATGATGAACAGTGTCTTACACATCTCCCATCTTTTTCCTTAACAAAACTTGTAACCATACCACTCATGTCCTGTTAGTTTTTGCTGTGTTTTGGAATTACTTTTTTAAAATTGCAAAATGCTGTAGTGGCTTTGCTAAAATATGTAAAAAAAAAAGTTCCAATTTCTGTCATTAACATCTGTTAGATCAAGAACACAACAGCATATGTTTGTGATTGTGTGGTTATAGTTTGCAAAACTGTTGCAAATGGTTGGAAACAGGGAGTGAGCTATTTCTTTCAAGATCTGACCATCAGCACTAAGAAAAGCATGACATCTTTTCCTAGAATTTTTAGCTCAAATTGAAAATAATTTGGAAGTAATTTTGATATTTAGGCAAGCAATATTCATCATATATGTTCAAGAGATGCTGATGTGGAAACCAAAATGACAGCAGAATTTAGGGATTTTCCATATTGCCTTTTTTTGTTTATATATCTGACATTCTCATGTTGTTCATCTCTTAATTCCAATACGGAAATCAACTGATACCAGTATTTTTGGTGTGAGCTGTGCCAAAAAAATGCTCGTAAAACTATGCATGTGTCAAGGTGGCGGTGAAGGTATGCCCCCAAGTGCAGGAGACGGGAGGCCAGGATGCAGGTAGTAGATGAAAATTTAATCCGAGAACAAAGTGAGAGCAGAACTAACAAAATGAGGGGTATAAATACACAGAACACAACGAGACACAGGTGAAACTAATCAGAAAATCAAACCAGGTGAAACTAATGAACAGGAACCTAGACGTCCGAGAACTAAACAAGGAAAACTACAAACCAAAACAGGAAACCAGAACTAAGGAGAAACACAAAATAACACATCATGACAGCATGACATCTCTCATATTTTGTTGTTTTGAGTTGAGGAGACATGCTGAAGAGTTTGATAAAAAAAAGTGTCATAAAAAAATTTAAATAAGCCATACCAAAAGTTTCCAATGTCTAAATGCCGATATCAACCGATAATATTCATTCATTCATTATACTAACCACTTAGTCCGATTAAGGGTTGCGGGGAAGCTGAAGCCTATCCCAGCAGTCTTTGGTCAAAAGGC
This sequence comes from Telmatherina bonti, assembly GCF_933228915.1. Taxonomy (NCBI): domain Eukaryota; kingdom Metazoa; phylum Chordata; class Actinopteri; order Atheriniformes; family Telmatherinidae; genus Telmatherina; species Telmatherina bonti. The sequence goes on from NC_136618.1 coordinate 13,859,280, forward strand.
AGGGTACACCCTGAACAGCTCGCCAGTCCATTGCAGGGCCACACAGATACAAACAACCACTCACCCTAACATAACCAATCAACCTAACATGCATGTATTTGGATGGTGGGAGGAAGTCGGAGTACCCAGAGAGAACCCACGCATACAAGGAGAGAACATGCAAACTCCAGCCCACCGATAATATTGGTCGGCCAATAATATTGGACATCTCTACTAGTATTAAAAAGATGAATGTCTCCTGTATAATATTTTCATTCACAGAGTTCACAGCTGAATATATCTTTGAGGACAGTCCATCTGTGTTGGTCGTCACACTCACACCAATAAGAAGCATGTTTTCGGACTGTGGGAAAGAAGCCACAGAGGGTCTCATTCAGACCCACCATGAAAACATTTGTCAACATTTATAAAACTGTTTCTAATTTTTGAACAAAGACATTAAAATGTAACTAGATAATTGTTTTCTTGGAAGCAGCTTCACAATGTTCTCAGCTGTAATTCCATTTTATTTTTGAGCATTGAAACTCTGGAGAAAATGGGTAAAAGCTCATGCAAGCATGCAGTGTAGATAGAACAGAATTACTGAGCAAATGCTGCATTGTCTGGCGGTGAAATACAACCAAGTTAGGCTTTGCAGTAGGAATCAATTCAAGGCATGAAAAATCCAATTGGCTTTCAATGTTACTTAGTTTTACTGATGCTATCATTTATTCTACTACTTGATGAGCATTTAAAACATAAAAACTTCAGCTAAAAATCCCTGATAGCCAGAGACAGTTTTCACCCAGCTGCAAACTGCCTGTGAATGTGAACCATTTTCATTTGAGCTGAGAGAAAGACACCAATTGAGAGTGTGGGTGAAGTGTGGAGAGGGGGGATCCACAAATGAATAGCAGACTTGTGAACTGAAGAGATAAGGTTCTGATCTCTATCAGTTGTATTACTCCTTGCTCTGCTTCTTTCTGTTCCCTTCCTTCCCTCTTTCTCTGCCTCTCGCCGATTCCTTCAGGCTAATTTAGTTAATTAAGGCCATGAAATGTTTCAGAAACCAATTATGCTGTGACATTATTAAAAGACCAACCTTCCTTGTAAGTGCAGATTGCGTCTGACAAGAAAACCTGTCTGGCCTTAGTGGCAAGCAAAAGGAGTTTGGATTTGTCTTGAGAAATGCAACATTAACAACTCTCATAGTCTGTTTCATTATTATTACACTTCAGTTGTGGAAATATGTTGTCATTTTACTTTTCTAAAATCTGTAACTTTGACAGAACTTGACTGGACTTTGTTTTTTAGCATACCAAAATTGCAGGGGCACTGGTATGATTCCTTGTTAATTTGGGGTTACAGACAGCCGTTCATAGGTAACATTAAAAAAATAAGATATAATTAAAACCGCAAGCGGTGATATAGGCCCTCGCACCATGGCGCCGCTCGGCATAATGCCACCTCCTCCCCTGCCAACATCCTTCTCATGCCTCTCTCAACCGAAAGTGCAGCCAGACTGCACTTCAGGCCATTTAGGCCTTATGAAGGGTCACTTCCTGTCACCAAGGGGCGGGGCTAACTTATCATCTAATTATTGACATGCACAAATGTGAAGGATATGACTGGCATCATCTGTAGTAAATTTGGTGCAGGTTGGTTGTTTTTTGTGGGAGTTATGTCAGTTTTCCTTTTCATTGCATCACATCTGCTTTGCTGCCCCGCCTCTCCTAAATGATATCCCCTATTAAAAGAAATAGCACAACTTTTAATCACACATGCCTCTTGAGCATCCTGACTCATTTGGGTTAAAGTTGGACAAAATTCTTAGGAGAAGTTCCTCAAAATGCATGGCAAAGAAAATGACAGAAATGACCCCAAAAATGGCACCCTTTTCAAAATGGCCGACTTCCTGTTGGATTTAGCCCATATGTCCAAGAGACCTTTTTGAAGGTACTGGAAGGTTCTACAAGTCTGCTGAATTTGATCCATGTCAGTCAATATAGTGGGCGGGGCTGATTGATTGAAATATTGGAGGGGGCGCTATAGAGCCATTTACTATCTTCTCCACTATATTTTAATTTTACTCTATTAAAGGCATAACTTTCATGACTCATGGCAAGTATGGTGAAGATCAACAATTTCATGGCTTTGTTACAGGTACTTCCTGGTTCATGATATCAGACACTTGTTGTTGCCAAGGGGTGGGGCTAATTCATAGTCCCATTATTGCATCGTAAATTTTGTTCATCATGGGACTGGCATCAAATGTGTCGATTCTTGTGCTGATATGTTGTTTTATGTGGGAGTTTTAGCAATAAGTCTTTGTTAAAGAGACATCAAACTTTGAGGGCCCGCCCCTCCTAAACTAAATCTTCTATTAGAAAAAATAACACAACTTTAAATCACACATGCCTCCTGAGCATCCTGTGCAAGTTGGGTGTCAGTTGGACAATATCCGTAGGAGGAGTTGTTTAAAATGCATGGCAAAGAAATGACCCCAAAAATGGCACCTTTTTCAAAATGACCGACTTCCTGTTGGATTTAGCCCATATGTCCAAGAGACTTTTTTGAAGGTACTGGAAGGTTCTCCAACTGTGCTGAATTTTATCCATGTCGGTCCATGTAGTGGGCGGGGCTGATTGATTGAAATATTGTAGGGGGCGCTATGGAGACATGCTCCATTTATTCCATAATGTTTCAATGGGGCTTAGTTCAGGGCCTTACTGTCATCAGTCATGGCAAGTTTGGTGGCGGTCCAAGGTTCCATGGCTTGGTCACAGGTACTTCCTCTTTCATGGCGTTGGACCGCCATTCGCCATGCCCCATTTAGCGCAGCGACTTGATGTTTTTATTGTGGCATCATGAAAGGGTTTGACATGTTTTGGAGGAGTCTCAAGTGTTTGGGACCATTTGCTTAGAAGCATGACCCTCCAACGTGGAAAAAACTACTTCCTGTTGTAAGTGGGCGGAGCTTAGGTCTAGACCAGCAATGGTCACATTAATCTGTTCAGGACTGATCCCTTATTAATCCCTATAAGTTTTAGGGTGATCAGATCAAAATTGAGAATTTTATAGTGATTTATGATGTCACGCCGCCACATGGAACTTCGCCATGGCGTCACGGGCATGCCGTGCAGCGTAGAGCAACGTCCTTTACCAGCTCTCTTCACCAACATGTTTTGTGATGCCTGAGTGAATTTGGGCCATGTGGTGTCCACCAAGCCAGAGTTATGGGTGTGTGAGCAAAAAACAACACTTTTGACCTCCAGGGGGCGTGGCTATTTCATAATCAAAATATTGACATATAGAACTCTGTAGGAGGGGACTGCCATCATATCTAGCAAATTTGGTGCAGAAATGTTGCTTTATGTGGGAGTTATATCCGTTTAATTTTTCATGGCGAGACATCAAACTTTGAGGCCCCGCCCCTCGTAAACTAAGTCTCCTATTAGAAGAAATAACACAACATTTATTCACACATGCCTCCTGAACATCCTGAGCAATTTGTGGCTCAGTGGGATAAAAGCTCTAGGACGAGTTTGTTAAAATGCGAGGTGCTAAAACGCCAAAATATTGACTTTGACCTAAAATGGCCGCCTTCCTGTCGACATTTCACCATGACATTAAGAGGATTTTTTGTTCGCCCTAACATGTAGATCATGTGTATGAATTTTCATAAAGATTAACAACATGCAGTGGCGGGGCACCTAAAATAGGTGGCGCTCTCGTTCAGTTTCGCCCAAACATTCTGGATCACCTCAAAATATCAAATTTTTCGTATTCCCTTGGGGGGGTACGCAAAATTTGGTGAGTTTTCGAGCACGTTCAGGCCTCCAAAAAAGCACGCGAAGTGTCCGAATAAAAATAATAATAAACACTGCAATTACAATAGGCCTTCGCACCGCCAAGGTGCTCGGGCCTAATTAAAACCGCAAGCGGTGATATAGGCCCTCGCACCATGGCGCCGCTCGGCATAATGCCACCGCCTCCCCTGGCAACATCCTTCCCATGCCTCTCTCAACCGAAAGTGCAGCCAGACTGCACTTCAGGCCATTTGGGCCTTATGAACGGTCACTTCCTGTCACCAAGGGGCGGGGCTAACTTATCATCTAATTATTGACATACAGAAATGTGAAGGATATGCCTGGCATCATCTGTAGTAAATTTGGTGCAGGTTGGTTGTTTTTTGTGGGAGTTATGTCAGTTTTCCTTTTCATCGCATCACATCTGCTTTGCTGCCCCGCCTCTCCTAAACGATATCCCCTATTAAAAGAAATAGCGCAACTTTTAATCACACATGCCTCTTGAGCATCCTGACTCATTTGGGTTAAAGTTGGACAAAATTCTTAGAAGGAACTTCTCAAAATGCATGGCAAAGAAAATGACAGAAATTGCCCCAAAAATGACACCTTTTTCAAAATGGCCGACTTCCTGTTGGATTTAGCCCATATGTCCAAGAGACCTTTTTGAAGGTGCTGGAATGGTCTACAAGTGTGCTGAATTTTATCCATGTCAGTCAATGTAGTGGGCGGGGCTGATTGATTGAAATATTGTAGGGGGCGCTATGGAGCCATTTACTATCTTTTCCACTATATTGTAATTTTACTCTATTAAGGGCATAACTTTCATGACTCATGGCAAGTATGGTGAAGATCAACAATTTCATGGCTTTGTTACAGGTACTTCCTGGTTCATGATATCAGACACTTGTTGTTGCCAAGGGGTGGGGCTAGTTCATAGTCATATTATTGCATTGCATATTTTGTTCATCATGGAACCGGCATCAAATGTGTTGATTCCTGTGCTGATATGTTGTTTTATGTGGGAGTTTTAGCAATAAGTCTTTGTTAATGAGACATAAAACTTTGAGGGCCCGCCCCTCCTAAACTAAATCTTCTATTAGAAGAAATAACTCAACTTTAAATCACACATGCCTCCTGAGCATCCTGTGCAAGTTGGGTGTCAGTTGGACAATATCCCTAGGAGGAGTTGTTTAAAATGCATGGCAAAGAAATGACCCCAAAAATGGCACCTTTTTCATAACGGCCGACTTCCTGTATGATTTAGCCCATATGTCCAAGAGACTTTTTTGAAGGTACTGGAAGGTTCTCCAACTGTGCTGAATTTTATCCATGTCGGTCCATGTAGTGGGCGGGGCTGATTGATTGAAATTTTGTAGGGGGCGCTATGGAGACATGCTCCATTTATTCCATAATGTTTCAATGGGGCTTAGTCCAGGGCCTTACTGTCATCAGTCATGGCAAGTATGGTGGCGGTCCAAGGTTCCATGGCTTGGTCACAGGTACTTCCTCTTTCATGGCGTTGGACCGCCATTCGCCATGTCCCGTTTAGCGTAGCGACTTGATGTTTTTATTGTGGCATCATGAAAGGGTTTGACATGTTTTGGAGGAGGCTCAAGTGTTTGGGACCATTTGCTTAGAAGCATGACCCTCAAATGTGGAAAAAACCACTTCCTGTTGTAAGTGGGCGGGGCTTAGGTCTAGACCAGCAATGGTCACATTAATCTGTTCAGGACTGATCCCTTATTAATCCCTATAAGTTTTAGGGTGATCAGATCAAAATTGAGAATTTTATAGTGATTTATGATGTCACGCCGCCGCATGGAACTTCGCCATGGCGTCACGGGCACGCCATGCAGCGTAGAGCAACGTCCTTTACCAGATCTCTTCACCAACATGTTTTGTGATGCCTGAGTGAATTTGGGCCATGTGGTGTCCACCAAGCCAGAGTTATGGGTGTGTGAGCAAAAAACAACACTTTTGACCTCCAGGGGGCGTGGCTATTTCATAATCAAAATATTGACATATAGAACTCTGTAGGAGAGGACTGCCATCATATCTAGCAAATTTGGTGCAGAAATGTTGCTTTATGTGGGAGTTATATCCGTTTAATTTTTCATGGCGAGACATCAAACTTTGAGGCCCCGCCCCTCGTAAACTAAGTCTCCTATTAGAAGAAATAACACAACATTTATTCACACATGCCTCCTGAACATCCTGAGCAATTTGTGGCTCAGTGGGATAAAAGCTCTAGGACGAGTTTGTTAAAATGCGAGGTGCTAAAACGCCAAAATATTGACTTTGACCTAAAATGGCCGCCTTCCTGTCGACATTTCACCATGACATTAAGAGGATTTTTTGTTCGCCCTAACATGTAGATCATGTGTATGAATTTTCATAAAGACTAACGACATGCAGTGGCGGGGCACCTAAAATAGGTGGCGCTCTCATTCAGTTTCGCCCAAACATTCTGGAGCACCTCAAAATATCAAATTTTTCGTATTCCCTTGGGGGGGTACGCCAAATTTGGTGAGTTTTCGAGCACGTTCAGGCCTCCAAAAAAGCACGCGAAGTGTCCGAATAAAAATAATAAACACTGCAAATACAATAGGCCTTCGCACCGCCAAGGTGCTCGGGCCTAATAATAATAATAAACGCTACAATTACAATAGGCCTTCGCACCGCCAAGGTGCTCGGGCCTAAATATGGAGTTTTGTTTATCATTAGTATTTACCAACTTTTAATTTCCAAATGTATGGCAGCTCAGGAACTGGTGATTTGTTGCCAATCAAAAATATCAGTAGGAAACAGTAACTAAACTAATATTTTTGATAACCAGGTATACTTATATGGCAAAGAGGAATTAATCTGAAGACATCCATTTTTTTTGGCAGGAAGCAAAATACTCCTAAAATTCCCCAATATGTTTCTTTCTGTCATACACTGAGTATTTTAGCTTGTTATTCCCCTAACTTTTGCTGCACAAAGAAACACAACAAATATCAAGGGAAGACGGGGACAGCTCAGGGAATTTCCTCATCTAATCAACATACTGCATAAAGTTGCAGGGATTTGTTCAACATGCATAGTGATTTGTATTGCAATGTTATAATATTTATGAAGAGAGAAGAAGAGTTTCACAGAAGTACAGATGTTGATCTTCTTTCTTTGCAAGCTAATTTTAGAGTATGCAAATAATCCCCGGAACGACTGACACTCAAGGTCGCTAATTAACATAAGTCAATTCCACTGTGCTTTTGGGAGAAAAATAAAGCAACACTCTGCCTTCTCTGACAGTACAGTGCAAATCAGGGCAGACTCATAGGCTACAATACAAAGCAAGTTTTCAAAGCAGGGAGTTACAGGCAAAAGCTGGTTCACTTTTCTTTGTTTATAAAACACAGATTTCATATGAGCTGCCTGAACAAACTGTTAATTGCTCGACCATGAGGTTACAGTTTAATCACAACCTTGCTTTATGTTCAGTGCTTTCATTTTCAAAAATCTTTATCCTGTCATTGAAATCTCAAACTTTGCTCAGCATTACCAAGTTAGAGGCAGGTACAAATGGAAAGTTTACACCATTGTTTAAATTTAATGACCGAGCTACTGACAGAGTACTCTGTATTTGTTCAATTCCATTGGAATTTGTTTTTAGAAGCAAAGCATCTCTCATTTAGATAGATAGATAGGCAGACAGATAGATAGATACTATCTATCTGTGTGTGTGTGTGTGTGTGTGTGTGTGTGTGTGTGTGTACATTATATATATATATATATATATATATATATATATATATATATATATATATATATACATATATGTATGTATGTAAAGATACCATCTATAATTATTAAAACAAATTATGCAATAATAATAATTATTATTATTATTATCATTATTATATAACACAAAACAATTAACAGAAAAAAAAAAAAAACCGTAAGTACGCGCGTGGGGCGCAACAGTCGTCAAAAGACGTAAAACGTCTGTGGCGTGTTTGTTATGTTGTCGTTTCATGTTTGCAGTAAGCGGAGATCTTCTCTCTTATTCTGTCTGCTAAATAGGAGAAGATGATAAATGTGAAGCCAAACCGGTAGTTTACTTCTACATCGCTTTGTTGTGGATAAAAATGTCAGGTTAGTTCTTTAACGCACCTTCTTAAAGGCCTTATTAAAAAAAAAAGTCGCTGACTGCCTTGTCGTCAGTCTACTGAAAGTGCTGACACCTATATTTAGTTTGTGAACTCTGAACGCTACTAGAACATTTAAGCAGTGTTTGTACTACAGAACCTGCACAGTTAGTTACGTGTACAGCTTTTAACACGATGTTTTTAGCATTTATTTTAACGGGAAACCCGACATGATTAGAGTTTAATCTGTTAGTTTGACACAGGTGTACCTAATCACACTGATTACAGCTGCGTTCAGGCGCGTGGCAATTAATATAACGACTCTCCCTCAATACTAGCGAGTCCCTTATTGGCTAAACTAAGTAGAAGAAACTAACTTGAACTCTGCTTTGCCTGCTATTTTCATCCAGATGTTTTTTATTGTGTGTTTTCACTAGTAACAAATGTTTTTACAGCAGTACGATTAAATCCTGGTCTTTTAATAACTGTGTGCAATGAGACATTATAGTGTGAGATGCATATAGCCTACTAAAATTGACAGATTTAAGTTTTAGCGTGTTTAAATAATTTTGTTCTTTATGAACGTGGGGTATCAACTAATTCTGATAATTGAAGGAAAAGAGGTAAGAATCATGAATGCTAGACAAAAATCTGCTTAAACTAAAGATGGTATACTTTCAGTATGAGTAAGAAAAAAAAAAACAAAAAAACAACAGGTATATCTTTATAAAAAATATTGAAACAAAGATTGAGATCCCTGAAACAGAGTTTTCTGGACTGAAAAAAAAGCTAAATTAATATAACAGTGCTAAAAAAAAAAAGAAAAAAAAAACGGCAAAAATTCTTAAAAAGAGCAGCCGAGGTACCAAAACCTACTACAATATCTGTCTAATATCATGGTGATTCTTCAGACTCTGCCATGCAAGGTCTCTGGTTTCAGCACGCTGCATTCTCAGATTCGGCAAAATATTTCTAAATTTATTGAACAGTGTTTTGTCATTCAGCAGGAAAATAATCATAAAAGCAGAATCAAGAAATTCTCAGAACTTTTCTAAGGCTATGAGTTAGAAAAAAGCCAACAGTGGCCACACTGATGGAGCAGCGTTCCTCTGGGGCGGAGACAAGAAGCACAAAGGGATGGTGGCCGTGTGAAAGACTTGTGTAAGGGTATGGCTGCCTCCCACTAGCTTAGTTGTGCAACAATTATAGCTGAAACACGACATTTAAATGTTTATTCAATTTGTTCCTTTCAAACAGAATACACAGAAGCACTGATCTGGAGGTAAAAAAAAAACCACATCTGTCCAAATAATTATAGTGTGGAGCCTTGGCTAGATATAGCATTGTATTTTTATGATCACTCAGGTTATGTCTGCTCTTGTGTCATGCATTTTTTACAACATATTTATTTATAATGTATCATGAAATGGCACAGGAGCATAACGGATCAGAGTTACATAAATACCATGTTTTCTTTGACATAGGTCATGACAGATTCTGCTGTTCTCTTAAAGTACATAAGCCTGCAGCTCATTAGTTATTTTAATGTCATATTTGTAAAAACAAACGAAACAATCATAATTCACAATTACAAAATTTCAGACTTGCTTGTAAAAAGTAGCTCAGGCCTCAAAGATTGGCAGAGTATTGAGTAGTCTTGACTTTAATCTTTTTTTTTTTTAATTTTCATTAACTGTGAATGGTGTGGGAACTTTCGCCATTTTCAAAATGACTCTTAGTATTGAGTCTAATGAATGGAAAGTCACAGATGCTTTATCACTTAAAGGTGTTTTGTAAATCTAATGCTAGCAGAAAAGGAAACTATTAAAGTTTTTATGGTTTATAATCCAGGATGAAGTCACAAGAGGACATGTCAGGAGCTGTGCATGTCAAGCTATAAAGTCTTTAAATCCTCTGAGAGTAAGGCCATGATGATTAATTGATGACACGTCTCTCCACTTGGTAGCTGTTTTGTTTTCCTATGCTTTTATTTCATTTTTTCCTTCCCTGATGCCTCTTTTTTTCTTTTCCATTTTCTTTGTTCCTTAATTGTTTTCCTCAGTCCGTTTTTTTTTTTTTACTTTCCTTAACTTGTTCAGGCTCTTTCAAGTTAACTACTTTGCTTTTATTCTGATCTACAAACAAATATGACATCAGTTAAAATACTGGTAACCCAGGATTAAAGTTAGTTTCTGTCATATCTATGCAGATGTATGAACATAGTCTTTTAAAAATGGTCTCTTTTAAAAACTTGCCCTAAAGTTTCTACATTCATCCTCAAATGTCTATTTTTCCTCTGGATATATTTTATTAAACAGTAAACATCTATATGTGCAGGTCAGGGAAGAAGAATGTTTTCCAATTACTACTGATCCTGCAATCATCCAATCTACACCATTATTGTGTCCTGTGATTTAAACAACAAAGCTGCTCCTCATGCTGACTGACGAGCTGATCTGGAAAGGTAAGCGTATGATTATCCAGAACCCATCACTAGCAGAATGAGAAAAATACGTTTTCACCAAGACAAGACTTGAAACCTAGGTCTGTGTATCTCTCACTCATTTAATATACAATAAAAAAAAAAGCAAAATAGAAAAAGAATCAACTAGTTTTTCATTATTCTTGTTGAAATCAGAAACTTAAATCAGGCTGTTTTTGAACTTTTGATCTTAAGTTAATATTTTAAAAAAAGATATTAGAAAACTGACCCACAAACAGAAATAGATTTTTCAATTAAATTTAAAGGACATCGGTAAATGAGAAGTTGCTCTTTCCTGCTTTGTGGTTGTCCAAGTGGTAATATAATATTGTATCAGTGTTATAGTGCAGAAGTTCCCGAACAACTGCCAAGGTAAGATATACTGGTGTTTCACAGGTTTTTGTTCCATTGTTCCATTTTCTTCTGGACACAATCAGCTGTTATGTTGGTGAAACAGCTTTGAAATGGATGAAACGGATTTGGTGCATTGCTACTACCAACTGGTAAGGAGTCTGGACCAGAAAATCAGATGTGATGGCTAATTGGTTACTTGTGACATATCAGATGGATCATATGGCCATTCCCAAAATGTAAGGTTTGAAGTCTGTCACAGTTTTCAGTAAAAAGGTGGATAAAGTGGATTTGGTTTACCACTGTGACAAAGCACCTACACGCCACAATCCAGTTTCTATCAAAATTCCTGATTTTTAATATGTTATGGCTTTTCTTGTTTATTATTTAAAAATGAACATGTCAATTTTACAAATTAATTTATTTGAATTATCACGTCATTGGGATGGTCCCGATTTAAAATACATCCATCCATCCATCTTCTGCCGCTTATCCGGGGTCGGGTCGCGGGGGCAGCAGCTGAAGCAAGGAAGCCCAGGCTTCCCTCTCCCCAGCCACATTTTCCAACTCTGCGGGAGGGGCGTTCCCAGGCCAGCTGAGAGATATAATCCTTCCAGCATGTCTTGGGTCTTCCCTGGCGTCTCCTCCCAGAGGGACGTCACCAGTAAAGCGTCCAGGAGGCATCCTGACCAGATGCCCGAGCCACCTCAACTGGTTCCTCTCGATGCGGAGGAGCAGCAGCTCTACTCTGAGCCCCTCCCAGATGACAGAGTTCCTCACCCTATCTCTAAAGGAGAACCCGGCCACCCTGCGGAGGAAACTCATTTCAGCCACCTGTATATGAGATCTCGTTCTTTCAATCACGACCCACAGCTCATGGCCATAGGTGAGGGTAGGAATGTAGCTCGACTGGTGAATTGGGAGCTTCGCCTTCTGGTTCAGCTCCTACTTTACCACGACAGACCAGCGCAGAGTCCGAATAACTGCAGACGCCGTACCGATCCGTCTGTTGATCTCACGCTCCATCCTTCTCTCACTCATGAACAAGACCCCGAGATATTTAAACTCCTCCACTTGAGGCAGGACCTGACTCCCAACCCGAAGAGGGCAATCTACCCTGTTCCGGCTGAGGACCATGGTCTCCGCTGGAATTTAAAAGACAATAGAAAATATTAACAATAATCATCTGATAAATGTGTAGTTTTTTTATTTAATGATCAGCAACCCCTTGAAATGATCTTGGGGGGCCCCTACTTTGAGAGGCCATAGAAGCTATATAGCTCTCTCCAGCTCCTCCCACAACACAAGCTGGTTTTGGGTGGAGAATAGTCCATCATGGAGACACTCAATGCACTATGTTGAGCCTCCTGATGCAGCAACAGCAGCTAACCCGAAATCCAAACGACGTTGATATGACTGGAGTGCATGGAGGCAAGTGCACCCCCAACAAAACACAACAGATGCCAGTTTCAGAAAGAGAATCTGAACCACCATCCGGGTCACAGAAATCTGACAAATTGAATAATAAAATCACTTCCTGACTGTGGGTCATTTCTGTAGTTTAATTTCTTCTCATCTGAACATCAAAAGTGGAAATACAGCCCGATTTTAGGTTTTCATTTTGGATTTATAAAAGAATAATGAAAAGCAAGCTGGTTATTTCTGATTTTTTTATTTTGAATTCCAAGTCAGATGAACAAAGATTCACTGGCCAACACAGTTAGCATTAATCTTTTTTCCTTTTTTTGTTGTTTTAGCAAACAAACTATGGTTAGTTATGGTTTTGTATTCACAAACCAGAAATGCCTAATACCATTATTTAAGAAATCCTACAAGGAAATTCACAACTGTCAAAACTACGAGACACTATTTTAAAAATAGTGCCATGCTCATGCATTGGGGTCTTTGAAACATTATGAGGCTTGTTTAGATTTTTATGTGAGCCTTCTCTGGCCTAAAGGAAGCTCTTTCTCCCTCTTCTGCCATGTTGGCTTCACATGACTTGACAATATGGCACCTCATGTCATAAACAGCTTATTATTCTGAATGCACTGGAGATGGTCACCAAGGCCAAACATTTCCTTCACGTTGTTTAGAAAAGTGGAGTTTCATGTCATAGATTGATGATGATCAAGAGGCTGGTGCTGCAACCACAGTACATTCCTCACAGTTACTACCCGTATTTTTTCTTTTCATTGACTGTTTAAAGCTTTTATTTTTTATTTCAAACAGCTAAAACATTGAGTTTGTACACCAAAATAAAGCAGGTGGCTTTATCCACTTCTGTGATTGTGTTTGTCACAGTAACTCAGTAATAGGAGTTCATGATTCAATTTTGTAGGGGGATTTCTGTGCTCATTTCTTTTCTTTTTCTACTGCACTCAATAAACCTCCCTTAAATTTTTCCCTGGGGTAGCAATTTAGTCACATCATTCTTCTACCTTGTGACTGGTAAAGTATTGCCACGATGAATTCCCTCTTCAGCTTATGCCTTTTGCCTTGTTTGTACAGTCATTTACTTTCTCCTATCATGCAGCAACCCCACAGTCACAATTAACAGTTTGATGTCCCTTGTGCAGATCTTCTCTCCAAGCAGGTATCTCCAAGTACGGTCCGGTATCCTGCAAGTATTTGATGTGTCCCTGCAGTAACACAACTGATTCAAATGAATGGGTCATTAACAAACTTTTGCAGAACTTAACAAGCTGTGGAGATCAATTTTATGTGAATCCGGTAGAGAAACATTCAACACCTGCAGGACACCAGCCCCTAAAGAACAAGATTTAGAGATCCCTTTCCTACATAGCGACATATCCAGGATGGCACCTACAGTGGTAACAAAGCACTGCAATACAGCTTCCTTTTAGCTTTCTGCTGATTTTCTTATTGTTGTCTGCACACGCAGTTTTAAACACATTACAGTCTGGAATGCATTCATGCAGCCATGTCTCGGTGAAACACATAATACTGCATTGTCTGCATTTTTCTGAGACCTTGATTGCACCTTGTGTTTGTCCAATTTGTTAGCTAGAACAGTTAGAAGAAATGGTTTCCTCCATTTTTCCTTCTGCCTCACTTCTCACTGCATCCTCGTTTCTTCCTCTTAAATTCCTTTGGGATTTGGTGTGGTTCTGGTGATTACCTAGAAAACAACTCTTCCATTGCCATGGAATCTCATCACGACAAGTCTTGAAAGAGTGAAAAAGGACACGGAGAAATGACTTGAATTGCACAGCATCTGAATCAGCGTGAATAATCTCGAAAAAGTAATCTGATGGAAATTCTCTTTTTAAAAAAAAAAAAAAAAAAAAAGCTATATTTTAAAAATCACATAATTTAGGTGAGACCTTCGAGGTGTACTAGGCTGGTTTGCTGACAGCTTGCATTTCAGTGTGGAATGGGAAGTGGCAGCTAACTTTAGCAAATGAAACATTGTATCGCAGTAGTTTAACATAAAACAGATTTTGAATTGTTTGTTTCTAAGAGAAGGTTAAACTGAAAGTTATTGGCCTCAACAGACATTTCCTTATCTTTTAAGATAAAGCAAACATCTTTTCCAGTGATCCCAGAAACGTGAAGCAGCATCACCTCCGAACTTGTTATTCTGTCAGAAGGTGGCAAGATAAAAGCAGTGTGGCAGCCAGGCTTGTGGCTGACTGTGGAAATCTCTTCTTCTCCTGAACATTTTATTTCACAAAACAACGTTGCGTGGCAGATTCATCACTGCTGTCATCAACTTCTTTTTTGTTCAAAATCTATGGGCCATCAGTCATAGCTGCTTTTTTACCCGCTGAATGATGGCTGTAAATTACCATGCATGACATATTGACAAACCCATTTGCAGTCCTTGTGGAGAAAGAACACTGTCATACAGCAAAAAGCATGCTGAAGTGGGTGGATGGAGTAATCAACAGACAGAAGAGGGAGATGAAGACAGTGAAAATGACAGGAACAAACTCCCCAAAAGGAGATGAAAATGATATAAAGAAGCTTAGACTTTTCTTTGGCTATGTCTGACCAAAGTTATAAAGTTCTACTTCATCATTTTGCTGTCTGGATAAAAATATGTATTTGTCTTGCTGCTAGTTTACATGTATACTATATGCTTTTCAGTACTTTGGTGCATGTGCCTGTGAAACTTGTGGTATTAAGAGTGTTAAAATTGTTACTGTTTGCATAATAAGTACTATGAATATGAATTTTAGCGAATGCTTATCTAATTCCTGGGCTGTATCACTCTGCAGATGTAATGGGTGTTTATGGGCTTCCTTTCCAATCAGCTGTGATGAAAACAGAAAACCTGCGTGGAGAGTGTAATTTTTTGGAAGAACCTGTGAAATTGCTTTTAGCTATATGAAGAAACAATGAGGTTAGGTGTTTCTGATGCATGTCAGCCACAAGTATCCTTCAGTTTCACTCAGACAACACACATTGTTCAGTTAGTAAAGTGACCAAAATGAACATATTACGTTATTGACAGAAGTATTTCAAAAGGCTTCATACTAGATTCTGTTGTTTATCAGTCTAATTTTCTCATATATTTCCAGATAGTAAAACAAAATAAAAAAGGGAAGCCCATTCACTGGCAATGGAGAAAAAAAATCACTGCTATTCATTAAAGAAGGCTCAAGCTGACCATTGACAGTTTCTGTGGTCTTTGTGTGACAATAACATTTTTGTTCTATCCCTGATGTGTAAAAGGCACAAGCCAGCCAGTGTAAATCAACAGTTTTTTGCTGCCAATAGCTAATGGAAGCTTGTATTTTGGCAACTTAAGTGTCCCCCCTCCCATTGTGCTAGTAAATTAGCATTTTCAAAATCCCCTAGCACCTACGAGCTGAAAAGGCTGTTTTGGAAACATTTATTATTGTGCAACAAGGCAAGTCTGTTTGGTTCTTGAGATAGGTGGCTGTTAAGATCCTGTTGTTGTCCCACAGTAACGCTCTACAGCAGGGATGAACGATTATGGTCCTTCAGGGCTGTAGTCCTGCATGCGTCATGCTGCAACACACGAGTCAGATGAACAGAGTAGTGCAGAGTTTAATGTAAAGCTCTGCTCTGTCTCCTAATTAAAGTTGAGGTAGGTAATGTTGGCGAGCTAGCAGGATGTGAAAGTGGCACCCTGTCTTGGCTCCTCCCCCTTCTGGTTTTGCTCCTTGCGTAATGAGATTTGAACAACTCCGTTTCGGTACGAATGTTTTGATTAGTCAGAGTTTTTACAGTAAACTGTGGGGTCTAATTATATTATTGTTTATGATTACAAAATGTATAGACTACTATCAGGATGAGGAACCACTTCATCCAGAGTAAAAAAAAAAAAAAAATGTCTGAGTAAGATTACCTACCCCAGCTTAAAGTCAGATGTGTGTCAGGTGTGTTGTAGCAGGGAAACTCCTAACACTTGCAGGACTGCAGCCCTCAAGGCCCGGAGTTGCCACGGAGTTGCTCTACAGATCAAAGAATGTTTTATCAGAAATGACATAGAAGGGCTCCAGGGTAAATTTTTGCATCGGTTTAACTTGAGTGCCTAAATTTGTGCCTGTCCTATCCATTGTTCTGTCAACAACAATAGACCTGCTTTCCACAGGTCAGCCTCTAGATGCAGCTCAGACATGAAGCCTGCTTTCGTTTTCTTAAGATGCTCCTCATTGTCATCAGGTAGAGTTGAATTTCCAAACTTTTTAGAACTACTTGTTTCTGCTAGCCTTGAAGCAGGTGGCAGGTGACATTTCACAATAGTAAGTGGTCAAATTTTATTCAACTCTCATCCAGTATTTTCAGTTCATTTGGATCCGACATAAGAAAAATAAATAAAATTAGTTGGTGGAAATAACCCAGATATGAACAAATTCCACACTTTTAAACCAATACAGAACACGGTGTAATGTGGAGATGAAGATCCACTCCTCTGCTTTTTAATTGACTTTTTATCACAGTGTCATTCTTCCATGAGCTCAGGTAAAAGACTGATAAATGCAGAACAGGCAGGCAGACATTCTGGGAGATTGAAGTCCTTCACATAGTCATGAGAAATGTTGGATACACCAGTGTGACCAAGAAAAAGTCACACTGGACATATTTTTAGTCAAATGAAACCAAAATGGTTGCACTCTAGAGCCCCATATTGAGCTCAGCCAAACCATTCTCGTCCACTGACACAGAAATGTGAAGATGTATTTGGTAATGTGTGACTATCTGATATTAAGCTATTAAACTACACAGAACTTTATACAGTAGTTGCTCTGCATGTTGTGCGGGGAAACTGTACAACATGCACCCATTTGACTGCTTACCATTTAGCTGTATACATTACAAAGTATATAGTGACTAAAACATTCCACCTTATTTACATATGCATACATATGCAGCCAGATGTGAATGATGTTTCTAAACTGTTTTTTTTTTACTTGTGTATAACAAGTATTTGTATTATTGCTAAAAATTAAACCACCACAAACAAGCCAACACTAACGCATGAACCATAACAAACAGCAAGTATTGTATACAGCAATGGCTCCCAGCCTCTTTGATTGATGTGCTCCAGCAGCTTTAACAGAGAAGCTGAAGTAACCATTCATCATCAATAATGAACATTTTCATCCACTTATATTTTACAGTCTTAAACTTCTTTTATTTAGCCATTTTTACTGCTAATTGTAGTAAATCAGAAGCAAAAACATATTAGCCAACTCTTTCATGTGTCATATAAGTTATTATTTATTATTTATTTGTATGTATGAAGTTTGCTAAAGTGGTAATTTGTTATATCATCAACCGCAACACATTACAAAATATTTGAAAATTCTGTATAAACTTACTCAAAATTTGTGTTCCATACATTTTCAAGCATTGGCTAAGTTAGAAAAAAATAATTGCATTTCTGATATCCTTTCTAAAGTTTCAAGATGTTAGGAATCCATGTTGCATATACGACATCAAACTTCAATAAAGAATGCTGCCAACACTAAACATTTTGTGGTGAAAGCAAACAAACAGCAGAGTAAAGATACGTCGGGACCGAGTGTGTCTGCAGGTCATGGGTAATTTTTGTCAAGGCTTTTGGTGTAAAGCGAAGAGACAAGTGCAGAGTATAATGCCACCTCCGCACAGAGAAGGAGGGGGGCACTGTCTGGCTATAAGAGACAGAAAGACGTTCAGAGAGAGACACAGAAAGACTGGGATAAGTTCAGCACCGCGGACAGCGCAGTACGGCGTTCTGGACAACAGATGAGCGGCTTGGAGCACACTGTCATGCCTCATAAAACTACTGGAACCTGCACTCTGCACCATAATTGCTCACAGTCGCTGTCTTTCTTTGCAGGTGGAAACTCGGTTGCTTTATTACTGTTAATCGCTAAATAAGGAGGCGAGATTCAGCAGAGGTAATTGCTTTCCGCTTCCAAGCACAGGGCAGTCTGTTAGACGGCGCGAGCCTTACATCATCGTGAGGCAGAGAAAGAGAGAGAGAGAGCGAGAGAGAGAGAGAGAGAGGGAGGGAGAGAAGAGAGAGTGAGAGTACTTACACCAGACTCCTCTCTGTCAGTCCTGAACTGCGAAGCGAGGCAGACGGACCTGACCGGCGGCACTGCCTCGCAGCTCCGCGTCCCTCTCCCGTTCTTCTGCCCCCAAAGCATCCGCGAACATGCACCGTCCTACCCGCAGGCTGACGTTATCCTTCATCGTTTTGTGGATTTTCTGCCATGCCAGCCGTGCACACGGAGCTCTGCCAACAAGCCGTAAGTTCAGATCTCCAATGTTTGCACGTTTGAGTGCTGATTGGATGAGACTTGATATGGGTTAGAATCAGATCTGTGGGGCAGACCTTTACCCTTTACCGGTGGTCCTTCGGGGGTCCCTCCGACTTCAGACTCTCACGTGTTAACAGTTCAGTTTCTCTGATCCATTGATTTTTATCCCAGATATTTCTGACGGTCCGGATTTTGATGATAGATTTTAAAAATAGCTGGAATAGTTAAATATGTCTGTGTGAAATTTTAGTTTGCTTTTTGTGCGGCTGCTGTGCATGAGCAAATGACAGCTCTCTCTCTCTCTTTTTTTTTTTTTTTTTAACCCCTTTTAAAATAATTCTAGGATATTAAGGATTAATATTATGTAAGGCGTGATTCGCTCTCGGACTAGCCATTGCATTTCATTTGTCCAAATGAAACCAAATCCAAAGATTTTAATTAACATTATTTATTTTTATTTTATGTTAAATGAAACTAAATGTGAATCATATTTATAGGAGAGAAAACCCATAGAGACTTTAACGCTGTTTTAAGTTTAGTCTATTTGTTTATAGTTATTTATTTTTTTCCTTTTATATTTTCTTTGTTTGTTTCAAAGTTATAACAAATATAATCAGATTGAGTAGGACTTACTCATGTCTGGTATAAATCGAAGTAACTTTTATTTATCTTGTTTTGTGTTTCTGACCGAATTGGTTTCATTATTTATTCCACAGATGGTTATCGACGTGCAAAGTTTTCCCCCTTTTATCAGTCAGTTTTGGAAATATTTATCCTGCTCATCATGATGTGGATGCAGCCTGAACACACACACATATATATATATATATATATATATAATATATATATATATATATTGCAGTCATTTACAGGAAGGACTCATCTCGATTTCTCCGCGTGAAATCTTGGCTTTGACCGTTTTGGCTACCTAAAACATCCGCTTCTTGTGCGTTTTCAGATCGCCTGTTCACTAACAGAACCCCCTGTAACAGGCTGGTGGTGGTCTTCTGTTTTCATCTGGATCACATGTGTTTGTTTCGTGGCATTTTGTTGCTGTCCAAGACTTTGGCGATATCCAGAGGAGTTCACTTAGACCGACTCCAGGAAAGATCGCGGGAGTTTCTCTCGTCCAGGATGGATGTGTCGGATCATTAATCATTCCGTCTGACAGGAGACGATGGAGAGATGCTCCGCCAGCGTTTTATTCTGCCCTGTGTGCGCGTGCAGCTGTGTGTGTTCAGATTCTTGAGATTGACAAGAAAAAGTGGGTAAAAGCTGAAGGGGGTTTCTGGTGTCGTGCTTTCTCGGACATTTCGCACGAGAGTGAGCTCACAGAGAAGCTTCACCGCTTTACAAAACTCATTTGCAAATGTAGTTCCTACTTTTCACTCTGGAGGAAATTTTAAAACTGAGGAGGAGCCATCTTGTAACTTTTCTTCAATTTTAGATCGCTTTGTTATATCATGAGCCCCAGTGGTGATGTTTACGATGTTTACAAACATGTCACGTGGGCTACCCTTTCTTTATATGTTCTTTATGTTTCTAGTCCCAGTATTTTCATGTTTCTTTACCAAATGTCAAACAACTGTCTGGAAAAGCTTCTCCAAGCAGCATTTCTGGAGGTTTAATGTTGCTTTTAGAATTTATCTTAAAAATAAGACTTTACAGGTGCCTGCAGTATAGAAACTGCGATTTAAATAATATTTTGAAGGACAAGTGAAATAGTCAGTCTGCAGTCAGTCTCACTGAGTCCTGTGCTATTAGTCATGGACTTAAAATACCTATCTGTCTGGCTGTTTGTCAGGTCTGCATGCATTTCAATGCCCATTTTTGTGTTTATCTATAAAGTAATCCAAGAATTATACCTAAAAAAAATCTCAGCCTGATGCTTTAATTAACATTATATAAAGTCAAGCCCAGTCAGGTCATGTGTGCTCCAATTCACAGCCACACAGATCACAGATGTGGTTGGGGGACATGAATTTGTACATTAGATAGAATTGAGACTTTCAGAAGAAAGAAATTCATATTCAGAACATCTGGCATGAAAAACCTTTTTATTTTTTTTTATTTTAGTAATTTTACGCTTCTCTGGGGACAACATTGATTAATAATTAACTAAGTAAAGAAGTAAATGTTGACAGATACAAGGCCTAAGGTCATCAATACTAAGCAGCTAATTGAAGGTTAAGCCAAAAGGCATATTATAAAATTTGGACACCAACAGAATTAGATGTGGAAGTTACTTTATGGGAAAGAGGCAGTGTATCTTTCTGCTTTCCTTTTATAACCCTGGGGACAGACAGACAGGAGCCCTATATTGCATCACATTGCTGGCACAAATGAACAGAGAGAGTAGTATGGAATGTAACAACTTAATCTCATGGCAAATGTGAAATGGCTGCAGGACTTAAATATAATCTGTTTCACTAGGATGTGGGGTTCACGTATCTAACACATTTTGAATATTTTAGTTGAGGGGGTGGGACTTGCAGCAAGTATTCAAGGAAAAGGTTATGTTTTATGCAATATGTTGTTATTCTCACTTTAAGTTCAGACTTTTATGTTTTACTAACACAAACAGTCTCCTTTTTAAATACCTATTCATCAGCAAGTAGGTTATGTTTCCAGCAGTGACAGAACAGAGAATCATGTTGAATATATGGTGTGGAAAGATTAGACAGATTGGAAAGAGAATTCTGGTCTAGTTGTTTTGTGTCATTCTGTAATTAACTCATTGGCTGCCAAACATGTCTTTTGTTCTTTCTGTATACAGAAAGCTGAGTTGTCTGGGTACGCTTGTCAGAACATCCCCCAAATACTCTCCCCAGGTGTGCGCCCAGAGTGCACCTGACACGTTGTGAATGTGCACGAGTGTGCACCCTGGAGACGCCCAAACTCACACACACAGAAAAATCATCCCTTCACATCTACAACATGGCGTGGTCCTGGAAGTTGGGCCAAAGTGCTCCAAAACACCAGCAGCATGGGGCTCCCTGCTATAGCGAGCAGCCAATGAGTTAAACTGGCTCAGAAACCCGGAGGCTTTATTCTCAGTTCACTGCTTTGCTTGTTTATTTATTATAGATGGATAGATAGATTCCTTATGAAGCCCGAAGGAAATTCACATTTTCCAGCAGTAGCCTATTCCAGCAACCCAGTTGAGAACAAAGTAACTCCTACAAACAAACTTATTCAAACAAACTATTTCACTTTATAAACACAGTGAGGGATAAAGTAGACATAAACTATGGTAAAAGTGCAATCAAACATGTCGTGAAGGTATAATATAAGGTGTAACAGTATAATGTTAATTGCGCCACTCAATGACATTGGGAGGAAGGATTTCCTTTGGCTATCAGTGGGGCAGGACAATGACAACGGTATTTTTAGCTGTTGTTTATAAAAAAAAAAAGGACGTTAAGCAGATGTTCACAATTTTTTTCTTTGTTCTTTTCTTTTCTTAATTCTGTGGTGGTAGATGCCAGCTGTGTGTTTATCAACTAACCAACAAACACTTCATTTGGACTCATTGCACAGATGGGTCCCATAATGGGAACAAAGGTTATGTGGTTTTTAATTCCTGTGTCTGTGCCACACGTGTTTTATTTTTCTCCAATTGATATGCCCTTTAGAAGATTGATTTCAGGTTCTGAGTTTATTACCAGATAAGTTTATTATCTTACAAGGATCCATCTCATCCATCCATTTTCTTGCTTCTGAGCCAAGGTCGTGTCATAGCAGCTGCAGCCGAAGCAGGGAATCCTGGATGAATAAATGAATGAATGAATGAATGAATGGATGGATAAATGAATGAATGAATGAATGAATGGATGGTTGGATGAACAAAGTAATTGAGTTTGATAAAACAAAATAAAATTGCATTTGCTTTGTCTTTTATTTAATTCAAAACAGATCCAATGCTTAATAATATTACATTTATTATTTTAATCCGTGTGATTTTACTGTTGTAAACCAAACACCTACATTTAATTTGGGACATTTATAACACTGACCAATCACTGCCCATATAGTTGAAAGTA
This sequence comes from Telmatherina bonti, assembly GCF_933228915.1. Classification (NCBI taxonomy): domain Eukaryota; kingdom Metazoa; phylum Chordata; class Actinopteri; order Atheriniformes; family Telmatherinidae; genus Telmatherina; species Telmatherina bonti. The sequence goes on from NC_136618.1 coordinate 13,881,822, forward strand.
TTCCAGTCTGTAGACTGGGCTATGAACAATTTTGTACATTCAATAGTATAGTTCAAAACCTTGTTTGAAATCTTTCTTGTTGTGAAAGCAGCTACTTGGAGGAAGACGTTCACACTCAGTCCCTGTACTGCAGGCACAAAAATGAGGCGTATTTCCCTCATTATAAGTACCATTAAAGAGTTAAATGCATGAAAGAACCATGGATATGTTCATATGGTTTATAGTCATCCTATAAGAACACATTGCATATTTTCACAACCCTCAGAAGAACACACACATAAAGAAAGGAGGGTTGTCCTTGTTGTTCTTCAGCTGTAGCCTCTAATGAGTTGTCACAGTACAATATGTAAATTTGTTGTTGTTGTAGCATGTCAAAGCAAGGTCCCTCACCACCTACTATGCTGTCTCATAATCACTGAGATTTAAATTTTCCAATCTGCAATTCAAATCAGCTCACTTTATGACTAAGCTTCTTTACACAGAAAATGAGCAATACGTGTATTTTCTCCATGGATAAAAAGTTTATTTTATATGCACAAATCTTGACTGTACACTATGAAAAGGAAAGTTTAGATTAACCTTACAGGCTGAAACAGCCATTTTAGTCTTTATTTAGCTTTGAACTTAGCTTTGCACCAACACTACTCATTACCAGCTGTGTGCAGGACCGGTCTTAAAGGACAGGGTTTTAAATGCATGTGAAAGTAAAGGATGTACCTTTAAGTCAGTGTGTTAGTGACACTCTGGGTGACTTAATGGGATGCCCTCAGTCTGTCTGATGCAGAAAGAGATTAGCCTGTCCTCATGTCATTAAGCTTGCCAGGCTGTTTGACATAAAAATCAGTTTGGTTTGACTTCCAGCATCACATGTCACTGTTTACTTAGTGGAACTATTTCCATTCCACATAGAGCCAAATTACAGCATTTAGTAGCATCTTGTTGCCAATACAAGTGATTGATGTTAGTTTGAACCATTACCTCTTCCGGTATGAGACTAAAAATCCTCATCAGGGAGAGTTTCTGTTAAAAAACTATTTATATTTGGTAGCTGTATCTTACCCAAAATAAATGATCAGATATGTTATCTAATATGCACAAAGCCCTATGCAGCCCTTTTTGCAGTAACCCATAAGGGTGTGATTATTTAGTCTTTACACAGCCAACATATAAATCACTGTCAAAATAATATCATCAGACTCTGACGGAAAGATGTAAATTGATTTTGCAATTTTGTAAATGTCAACACGTTCACCAACACAGGTAAACATATTAGCAGTAATGTGTCTCTTCTGTGTGTACTTTTGTGTCTAAGTGTCTCCCATTAGGGGGTGATAATGGTGGGATTAAGGCAGGAGGAAGCAGACTGGTATAGCTCAGATTAGAGTAGCTCTTTACTTGGCATGTTGCTATATTTGGCTGTTTGTGTATGTGGGCTTTCTTGCATTTTAGGTGTGTGTGTGTGTGTGTGTACATTTGCTATGCATTGTTTGTTAATTGCTCTGCCATGTTTCTCTTCACATCCATCCTTATCTATTAAGATAACTTTATTACTTCTGTTTTTAAAATCTATCCCCCCTTTGCACATGTATTAGAAAGGTCTTTCCCTCAATTTAAACTTTACCTTTCTCCTTTACCCATCTTTTCACCTGCTTTTAAAGAATTTAGAAGAAAAAAAAGGCAGCTCTTGCTCTGCTCGGTTTTACAGGCAGCTTCAACCTTAACTACCTCAATCATTCATCTTTCTATCCACAGCTCTTCTCTCTCCATTTACTGAGTCTTTAGTGTGTCTCATCATTCTTTTCCTTTGTCGCTCTGCATTTCTGCCTTTTTTATTTTTTGTCTCTGCATATTTCTAATTCTGTCAGTTCTTACTCTGCTCTTTTATCATCTGGCCCAAGTCATTTTCCTCTTCTCGAGTCTCGTCTGTTCATCATTTCGTATCCACTTAGTCTCTCTTCTCAGTCTGTCACTGGGCTCTCTCCAGTCCTGATTACAAATATGCATGATTTTTTTTTTTTTTTTAAATAAGCTGTTTTTCAAGAAAGTAATGTAAAGTGTCTACATGTGCATCCTCATGCAAACTTTTAAAGAGTCTGCAAGGAGTTTGAGCCTGTGCCCATCCACTGACATGAATCATAGCCAGACAGTCATATAGGATGTTCCTCTTTCAAACACGGAGCTTCTAAGTTTTCCCCATTCTATTGAATTATGAATAATTTACTCCTTTATATATTCACCTGTTTTGTAGAGAAACAACATCCTGTAAGAGATGATTGAATTTAATTAGAGTATTATGTCACATGATAACAATTAGTACTGTCAAACAGTATTAGAAAAAATGGACAGCAGTGAAGCAGCATTTAGGATTTTTTTCATCAACATATTCTTACATTTCAAGCTTTTTGTAATCACAAAATGTTTGTTTTCCTTTCTTTGTCATAAATGCTGAGTAAAGCTGAGGTCAGGTGACTTCAGTGGAAAATCTGTGACAGTCAGCACTACAGTTTTAATCCTTCCCTGCAGAGATGCAGATCAGAGAAAGAAGCACTACTTCACCTTGGTCACGTTGGCATATTTTTTAACTGTCCAACTCCAGTGCAACTGAAATTATACTCATATTGATGTGTTTCTGTGGGAATGATGTACTGAAGAATATCCTTTTGTCTCATCACATACCCTAATGTTACTGAATCAGTCTCAAATCTAAATAAATGAGCGAATTGGATAGTTTCCCAATTCACAATTAAATGCTTTTATATCTTAGCTAACCATTTTGCTATGTTTTCCCTTTTCAGAAATGCTTTTATGATGCTACTTGTCCTCTGAAACAACTTTCTGACAGCTGCTTTTTGACAGTAATTTAAGAAGCTTGGCATTTTTATTTTTGTAAATTCTCTGTCTGATGGCTTCTCTGTCTCAGTGAAGAAAACTTGACATATTGATCGTCTGATGTTTAAGCCTTTTGGTCTGCCTTGTGTTTTGAATCCAATTGATCCAGTTTCTACAGAGAGCTAGACTCTGCCACTTTACAAACATTAAGCGTTAAAATGATTTCTTAATGAGGGAGGCCCTGTTGGTTTTGAATAATATCTGACTCTGTCCCTTGGATCTGAAGCCATCTTTCCATCCTCACAACTTGGCAGGCAAATTCAGAACTTGCTAATATATTTATAACAGCTGAACAATAGCTGTAAGTTGTTTACTTAAACAAGCTTCTTCTTAGTAGATCAAAGTATCCTGTGTAATTAAACGGAAAGGCCCCATAAAACATAGATTTTTGCGCAATGAGGTTGGTGCTTCTTTGTTAATTTATTTATTGATTTATCTTTTAATTTACACAAAAATCACTTTTTGACCTCAACTATACAATCATATAGTGAGAGCAGAAATTTCATGTGAAAACCCTCCATACATGCTTACACTGAGGTTTTTTATTTCAATTCCCAACATTTTTAATGAAGTACTCGTAAACTATACCGTAGCTGTTAAATACAGGTTTGCACTTGTACTGATGTGTAATTTTTCTTTTCAGTTTGGACTTTTCTGTGAATAAAATACATTCAGCTGTGAGGTTATCAATGTTTAACCATGGGAGCAACACCACAATGATGCAAATGCACACTGACAAGTCATACAACATAATTCCCTTAACAATGTCAGTAACTTGTGCACTTCCTGTCAGAGATACACACTTTGCAGTTCACACTGCCTCCATTTTTATTATTCCTTCCCTTTGTCTTACATGTACACAGAAACTGTCTACATCACTGAATGTTACAGAGTCCATAGATAACGTAAAGTGTACTGTGTATTTTGTTATCTGTTCATCTGTATGTATAAGAAGCCACATTCTTCCTAAGCTGCATGTGACACAGTAAGTCTATATGTGTCCGCCTGTGTAATTGGAAGTGATCAGAAAGTTATTCTAGTGGAATGTGTTCTCATTAGAACCCGTCAGAATCTGCCCATCTCATTGGACAAGGGTCTCTGAGTTGTGGAATGAGCTGGTAAGATGGAAGCGGAAAGAAGGCCAAGAGAGGAGGCAGCACTCATCAGAGAAGTGACAAGAATGAGGAGAGACAACTCAAGTAAAGATGGTCAGAGAGTAAAGATTTTCTATGACACCTTGTCGTTTGGTGTTATCATTGCTATTGTAATCTGTAGCTGCATCACAGTACAGCTATTGTCTTAGTCTAAAGCTGGATCAGGGTGTGTCACCAACACTGCACTTCCCTGTGGAGATGCTAAAACTGTGGACCTTATCAAGAATTCATGAAAAACATCATAGCTGCATCAAATAACAAAATTACAATATCCGTTTCTTTCCTTTTATTCCATTTCTATGACATGTTTACTGGATTAAGATCTGATCTGATTTTGAATTTTAATTCAGGTATTTTTCTTGTGTATTCCCACATTTTCCAAATGTTTCCATCCAGTCTGTGCAAAGCAAAGTGAAAGGAATTTTGATATAATTATTATTTTTACATGAACATTTATTTTTCTGTGAGTTTTTATTCCTTTTATTTGTCATTTTTCTCAGTCATAAAACTGTCCTGGACTGATCTTGGGGAAATGGCGATACTTAATATATAATAGGGTAGAGTAAACTTTTACATTGTACTGTAAGTGAAGTCGACTCAGATCATTTGTTCCAAAACAACAGTGTGATAATCTGCTCAAAATAGGATTGAGCTGCCTCCCCTCTGAGCAGCTAGAAAAGGGTGTACACACATTAGCAGTGTTATACCCCTTGTACAAGCCTTCAAACAACAGCCAGTGCAAGGGAGCCCATCAGTGTAATGGGTTTTTGTGTGTCTAACCAAGTAAAGGTTACTGCTTTAACAAGGCATCCCACTCAACAGTACATTTTTCATTTTAGTGACCAATCTGCAGCTAAGACTGCATCTACTGCTCTGGTGCTCATTTTAACTTGGGTACCTCTGGTCCTTGTTTGCTTTCTGAACCACATTTTGATTTTCCCTCAAATGAATACACTCATTTGGACATATATCGACTGACAAGCTAAACTTACAGAATTGGCAAATATTACTTGACTTAGAGCTTTGCTGTGGCTGTAAGGCCAGTGTTAAAAATGTATATTTGTCACAATTGTTCTACAAAAGAGAGGGAGAGCTGTCCTTTTATCGGATAAAATGACTGTGCTGCAGGTACATGACCAGGAACTCAATGATTAAACATTCTTTTGTATAAACACATAGTGAGTGCAGTAATGTAATGAAACTGTGAGATTTCAATTACATTTACTCACTGCAAAAGTTATTATTCATGCACAAATTATCAGCCAACATTACTGGATTGTTAGTTAAAAGTGTGAAAGTTCTTGAATTATTGGTGACCATGAACACATTGTGAATTGCAAGTTAAACTCTTGCTTGGTCCTTCTATAGTTTAACCTACATTCAGCAACATTAACCCTTTGATCAGCACAGGCATGTTGGGTAATGAATCTTGGGATTACACTTTAAAATCCACAGCATAACATCTGTTCAGATCTTTAACACTTGGTCTCTCACACAATCAAACACATTGTGCAGTAGATATGTTCCGATTTCTGTCTCTCCCTTTTTTTTGTCACTTTAGTATGTATAGTTGATAGTTTAGTGAAAAAAGTATTCAGATATATGTTAGACAGCAAGTTTGTTTGTTGATCACACAACTGTTGTGTGTCTGCATGAGTCTACTTATGTCATAATGCACGTTGGGAATCCAGGGACCAGCTCATGTGGAAGAATGCTGTGGAAAAGGGCATTGTGCTGCAGCGAAGACAAATGTTGTTATTACTCTCTGCCTTTGCATTCAATTTGTTTTTTAAGCCACTCGAATAACCCATTTACAGGCCAAGATTAAGTGAATTAATCTTTTGGCTACTTTCATTGAAGAAACACTTCTCCCTTTTCTCTGTAGACTAAAAAGAAAGGCTCTGAAACAGAAGGGAATGCTGGATACATGGAAAACTTAGCTAGGACAGACAGAAAAAATGCCGGGGAAATGTGAATATTTCAGAGCAGTAAAGCTGCATTAAATATGTTCATGTCCAATTAGTGTGCTTGGTATGGACAGTGTTTGAATGTTCATTTGATTAAAAAAAGAGGGGTCGTCTGCTTTGTTTAATTATTTCTTCTCAGTGGAAACAGCAGATTGGATTCAGAAGGAGATAGAAAATTCTGTGTGTTTTGTTTATCTGAGTGCATGTATGGCTCTACTGACCAATGTCATAAATGTACTATAATGAATCTGACTCTGTGCATATATATATTCAGTAAATCTGAATATTTATATATATATATGCATATATATATATATATAAGATTCAATATTTAAAGGTAGCTTTTGTGCAACAGAATGGAGAAAAAGACATTTCTGGATAGATGAGAGCAGTCATTCCCCCCCAACTGTGCACAGTTGGGGGGGAATGACTGACAAGCTAAACTTACAGAATTGGCAAATATTACTTGACTTAGAGCTTTGCTGTGGCTGTAAGTAATGTATATTTGTCACAATTGTTCTACAAAAGAGAGGGAGAGCTGTCCTTTTATCGGATAAAATGACTGTGCTGCAGAAATATATATATATATATATATATAAATATATATATATATATATATATATATATATATATATATATATATATATATATATATATATATATATATATATATATATAAATATTCAGATTTACTTGGAAACTCCTTTCTGCAAGCCTTGATTTGTTGACAGTACTACAGACATAGTGCACAGTTTTTGCCAACATTAAAATGTGTATATAGCTGTTTAATCCCAGTTTCATAGGATTTTTTTTTTCTATCAGTCCATCCATTCATTTTTGTGCAGCTTATCCAGGGTCTGGTTGTGGGGGGAGTTGTCTAAGTAGGAAAGTCCTCTCACTGGCCACATTTGCCAGTTGTCCAGAGGGATACTGTGGTGTTCCTGGGCCAGCTGAGAGATGTAGTCCCGCCAGCTTGTCCTGGGTCTTCAACTGGGTCTTCTCCCGGTGGGATGTGCTTGGAACACAGCGAGCTGTCTTATTACTGTTCCTCTTCAACTTCTCTATTTCTTTCCTTTTGCTGGTTGGGTGTCAGCTTTACAACTCAACATTGCCCCCATTATGATGGTATTGCTCTGTTTCCTGCATGAAGTGATGGGAAGCTAAGCTTTTTGAAAAAAGACTAATTTCTGCATGTAACTGCATATTTTCTAATACTAATTTCAGTCGCTTGTATTCACCACCTCATTATTTCAGTCGCTGCAGCTTGTGACCAAATGAGGATAAGAACATATCATCACCTATAGAAAATACATTTATTTTAAAGGACCTTTTGTCTCAGCTCCATCTTCCCATGACAGACGGATGCCGAGTCTGCCCCACTGCAGACGTCACACCAATCTGCCTGTCTTTCTCCCACTATTATTCTTCCTTCTCTCACAAACAAGACCGTGAGATGCTTGAACTTCACTTGGGCTATGACCTCATTCTTGACTTATAAAGGACTCCACCCATTTCTGGCTGAGGACCATGATCTCAGATTTGGAGGTGCTGATTCTCATGCCAACTGTTTAACACCTGGCTGCTAATTGCTCCAGTCAGAGCTGGAGATCACAGCCTGATGAAGCCAACAGCTGCAACAAAAGCAGAGACCCAATCCTGAGGCCACCAGACTGGATTCCCTCAACACATCGGCTGTGCCTGGAAAATTTGTCCATAAAAAGTGTGAATAAAATCTCTAAAAAAAAAAGAGCTGCCAAAATTATTAATATTTACCTCCATTTGTACAGCAAAGGTTTTAATAAAAGCAACAATTAGTCCTTCATCAATTGACAGCTTCAGGAAGGCTTTAGGAATAAACTAGATATTTATACTCGACTGGATTATACATTTTTTTTCACCTTCGCTTTTACCATTGTACACTATGCTTATATGCTCTTCAGTAATCGCTTGTTAATCCTGACCTTTGTAGAAAGAGGTGAAATGACTAATTAATATCTGCTGTGTGGATTTATTAACAATGAGCTCAATTCAGAGCTGTTGAGAGTTTCACAAAGACAATATTAAAGAAGTCATTCCAGTGGTAGATTGAGTCAGGTCAATCCTTCTGCAGCTTAGTTGATTTATTTGGAATTTAATTAATTCTCTCATTAAACAGTTGGTTAATGAATGCTTACCACTATAATTCACAGTGTGCTTTCCTATTTGTGAGCCCAAATAGATATATTTGGGGTAAGTTTTAATGTCATTGCTTGATAAATGCTTATCTTGTCTTCTGGCATGACTTTTTGTCATACAGAGATGAAGTAATGATGGCCAACATGGAGGGGATTAGAGCATGGCTGATCACAGATCTGTTTCAGCTCTTTAATCTGTGTCTGGGACGAACAGAGATACTGACATAGTAAATGGCATAGTAAAACATAAAAGGGAGACTGGCAGACAGAAAACATCAAATCTGATTTATAGATATATCTCCTCAGCCAGCACCCTACCGTGTTCCTGTATTTCAGGAATTTGATTGATGGATGGAATATTTAACCATTCTGGTTATTACTGGAAAACATCTCTGAGTAGGAGTGGATTAGTCAGTTTGTGTAAATACATGTACTTGCATGTGCTCATCCAGTATATGTTATTCTCTGCCAGTTTCTCCATATTACTATATAAATGTACAATAACACATTTAATACACATGTAAAAGAAAGACTGACCAGTCTAATCCAGTAGCAGTAATCGCTCAGATCCTGACATCATTCATAGAGCAGATAACGGACTGAAGTCATTGATCCGTATCTCCGTAAACATATGGATCCAAGCGGTATAGTCTTGATCTGATTTCTGGATAAAATAAAAATGAAAAAATTAATAAATAAATTAAAAAAAAAAACATATGAACTAAAAGACCATAGAAAAAAATGTGGTTTGAGAATTAGCAAATCATGAGGTATTAATCAATTTAATCCATAAGAACCCAGCATGACATGTATGATACATATGGTTTCTGACACATTTGGGATCACTTTATGGTACAAACTTTCCTCAAAACCCAGTGAAACACAAGCTAAATTTGGTCTTCTGTCTCTCAATGGACACCTGAATGCAAAAGATTACATTATAAAAAATTTGACAAATCAGATAGTAGTAAAATGAATATTAAACATTTTTATGCTTTTCTATTTTGCATGTTGTTAAAGGGACAAATAAGACCTCGTATTTAAAGAGTTAGCTTTATCTGGTCATTTTTTTAATGGGCTGGTTCTTTGTGGGTAATAAACTTGTTATCTAGTGATCCCATTACATTTATTTTTCTGCTAATAGATTTTAAAATCTCTGTCTCTGAGTGTATTGAGGCTGAGCAGACGTTTAAATCCAAACAAGATTCAATTCAAAAGACTGATTCTTTCAGAAGAAAGATTAAGTTATTATCTATTATTCTGTTACTATTTATTCTGTCTGAACTAGCGACACATGTGCTTTAGAGTTAGCCTACAGTTAGCCTTACTAAACACTTTTAGAAGAAACTAAGATGATTTAAACGATACCATCTGCATTTAATCCAATATTTACCATATTTCAGTGCAGAACTGTATACAGTGCGCTGAGTGACGACATCTCTATTTCTTACTGATCTCACCCACTTCACTTACACACACACACACAAGGCCATTTAAGGTTCCTCACAACTTTTAAGTAAGTCTTTTATTTTTGTTCCCTTGTGTTTGTTGCTGTACTGCCACAAACCTGGGAGCAGTGACTGCATTACATCCAAAATAACGATTGTAGCATGAAGTTTGCTCTAAATTTAGGGGCAAAATAAACTTTAAAGCAAACAGAGTTATTCCAGACTGTTCAGAGAGGTAAAGAGGACAGAGCAGATGGGGATAGTGTGATACATGAGTAATGTGTGGCTGTGATCATTTGATGAAAATATAGATATACGTTCAGACAAACTGCAGCACAGAATCCTTGATAGGCCACCAACAAGGTAAGTTGTTTTTCAACACTAAGAGATTGTCTTATTTTAATTTTGACTTTGTGATGCAACTTATTGACAATATTTAATTCTTACTTAATCCTCTGATTTTCAAAATATAAGTGACTTTTTAAGTTGAATAATATTCTCTTTTTTGTTATATCTTAAGAATTTCCCTGCTACAGAACTAAATAAATGCTTATCTTATGCTAATATTACAATACAAACTAAAACACTTCGATTTTATAATCTATCTCTTTTTTAAATTCAGGTATCAGAATTGTATTAGATCCCAAAATCATTGATGGGTGAAACTCCACATAGAAATACACAGGCTGTGCTACAGAAGTCTCGCTGCTTTTTCTTCAGGAAGAAGAACATTGTGTTTCCGCATTAACAGTGAGAGGTAAATTATTTTTTGAGATTCTTTAAGGGGCACAGTGCTTCATAGTACTTTCCTAAAAGCTACATGTGGGATCTCATTATTTGACTGAAAATGAAATTAGTGTAAACCATGCACCTAGGTGTCTAACCAAGTCTTTGTAGCCTCTGGCTATAGGCAGAACAAAACATAAGTTTCAAAGACAGCAAAATGAATTGTTTTGTATCTTTTTTTTATTATTTGTTAATTTTTTAATTATTAAATTATTGAATTAATTTTTAAACAGTTCTGTTCAACTTAAGTTATTCATGTAATCAGCCATGCAGTCTTTTAATGATTATGTTTTGTTAAACTTGCCTGGAAGGTCATTATCGTTATCATTGCTTTTGTTACATTAGTATTGTCTTGCAGTTGCACTTTAGGAATAAATTCAATCACTGCAAAGCTTTGAACGTCTTTAGCTAAGCCTTTCTATAGTTTTAAATGAAATCCAACACAATACATCATAACAGAGAAAAGTCAAACTTATATTCAGTGTAATATGATTGAAGCTTCATTGGTTTGTGTTTGAATGATTCAGTGAGAAAATTAGATAGGTAACCGAATATTAGTTAAATTATTCATGTGGTAGCTTTGCGTTAATATCAGTGTTTTATACACATTTCAAAATAGTCCAAAAAAAAAAAAAAACCATCAAAAGCCTGTCAGGAAATGGCTCACTTTCAAGAAAAACAAAACAAAACAATCAATTGATATAAATCAGTAGATTTTCACTTTTAGGTGAGATTATTAAACATTGCTCATTTCTTCTCCATAAGCTGCCGTTAAATGGACAAATATGTCACCTTTCTGATGAAATCCTTTTCACATACTGAATTTATACTTATTTAGAAGATGATGAAGTTTTTCTTTTCTTTTATTATGAGGCTTTTTTACTGTCAAGATGTTCAGTTATTTCTTTCAGTTACCAATTTCCATCTTATCTCGTCATGACAAGGTTAAACCACCCCCTTTTAATCAGATGAAAAATTATTTCTGATCAAGCCGATTCATTGGTTAGGTGTTTACAAAATAAATTTTTAGTCTGATTAGATATTTGCTTGACTCACAAGTGTTCTATGTAAACTCAGGTAGTGATAAGATTATTGTACCACACACCACCTTCAGAGTTTTATGCAGCTATGTTTATTTTTGTCATTGTTATTATTATTATTATCATTATTATTAAAAGAATATTAGATTGTTTTACAGTGTCTTCATCCAAGATAATGATTTGACTGTAGCTTTAAAATGCATGGTAGTGTTATTTACACAGCTTGTGTTTAAACTACTTAATTTGCAGGACAGCTGGATATCCAGGCTTCCAGCCAGCAATGTCATTCAGTTATGACACTTATTTTAATGAAACTGCCGAAAAAAGTTTTCCTTACACTCTAACAGCTAAACATTGAAATAATATTAATAAATGATGAATATGTATATCATTAAGTGGTTCATTCAAGTTAATGTGACTCCAAAGTAGTCAAATTAACATTTGAGACTCAACTTAGTGTAACAAGAAAATAAAAAGCATCCTTTAGACAGATGAAGCTCAGCCTGAATTTAGGATTTGAACGACTTGTCATCTAAAATAGTGAATAAGTTGTTTAGGTTATGTGATTACACATGTAGGCATCACTTTCAATGATACTGTGCAACTTGTGATTATTGATTATGCAATTGAAGTCCAGAGTAATCCAGATTGATTCAGATATTCAAAGTGATTTTCAGTCAGCTTATCTTCAACCAGATGCTGTAGCTGTTTTTAGCATAAGACAAAATGAAAGGCAGAAAGATCCAAGAACAAACAACTGAAGATAGATGCATGCCTGCCAAAGCTTCACAGAGAAGGAAAGAAATTGTTTTATGTGGCAACTACGTGTCAATACACTGCCCGTTTTGGATGTACACTATGCCAGACTTGCAAAAGGGCATTATTGCAGAAAAAAAAGAAAAGAAATGGAGAAAGTGACAGAGCAGAGCATAAGACTAGAGCCAACATTGGACTGGCTTTTCCCGCCTGGAGAGAACTCTGAGAGTAGACAGGAGGCAAGATGGATGCTGAATTAGCCTTCATTAAGGGATGCCAAATTAAAAAAAATATGCCAAAGTTCATTAGTACAGCTTTAAGCTTAAGCTTAAAAGTCTTACCAGATAAAGTCCAGTCTAACTTTTTTTTGTAAAACAGCCTCCATATTGCATTTTCAGTCTATCTGTTCAGGTGAGAATCTGTGTCTCTATAGAACTCAAACACTTTTACATGTGCTCCAGGAGAGGAAAGTTTCCAGCTTAGTCCTTCTGCTAAAATCCACAATTATCTATGCTGTCTTGTTTATGTTCAAGATGAGGTTTCCACATTATGTCACATTGTGGTGAAAGTGTGCAGTGAAGAGCGGGGTTCCTTGCCATACCGGTCATTCTCTCAAACTGTGTTTCCATTACATTTTTTTGCAAAATAAAAGCAATTTTCAACAAACTTATGTGATGGACTGGCGAGTTGTCCAGGGTGTACCCTGCCTCTCGCCCAAAGACTGCTGCGATAGGCTCCAGCTTCCACATGACCCTGAATTGGATTAAGTGGTTAGGAAAATGAATGAATTAATGACAAACACATTGCAATTTGTGAGTGCTTCCATTGAACAGTGTTTAGCGCATCATTTTTGATGTATTAAATATGGTGCAATGTCTTCCCAAGCACTTCAACTTTCACTTAAAGGTTAAAGGGCTGCACTGCACAGGATGTCAAGATCCCTCGACTGACATCTTCTGGATCTGCAGTTTTTTCTTTGTGTTCGATCTTGCCAGCTGTCTTTTCATTTGACTGATGGAGACAGGCAGTATGAAGGGGAAGCAGAAGTGGACATCACTGTCTCCTGATGTTGAGGAAAATACTGGTGAGTCTGGATGTAGGCCATGACTGAAGTGCAGGGTGAGATTGTAGAAGTTTGACAGGAAAACTCTGGGTCCACGAAAGGTGGGATGTTTGTGTGTGAAAAACAGTGCTGAGCATAAATTAAAGCTAAATCCAATAAAACAAATGTCACCATGTTGTTTCTGTACAGACATTCATTATTCTGAGCTCTCTCTTCTCTGACTGAGAAACTATTATTTTTTTCCATCCCTACATCACAGTTCCATCCATCCATCCATCTTCTGCCGCTTATCCGGGGTCGGGTCGCGGGGGCAGCTGCCTAAGCAGGGAAGCCCAGACTTCCCTCTCCCCAGCCACATTTGCCAACTCTGCGGGGGGGATCCCGAGGCGTTCCCAGGCCAGCCGAGAGATGTAATCCCTCCAGCGTGTCCTGGGTCTTCCCCGGGGTCTCCTCCCAGAGGGACGTGCCTGGAACACCTCACCAGGGAGGCGTCCAGGAGGCATCCTGACCAGATGCCCGAGCCACCTCAACTGGTTCCTCTCGATGCGAAGGAGCAGCGGCTCTACTCTGAGCCCCTCCCGGATGACCGAGCTCCTCACCCTATCTCTAAGGGAGAGCCCGGCCACCCTGCGGAGGAAACTCATTTCAGCCGCCTGTATACGAGATCTCGTTCTTTCGGTCACGACCCACAGCTCATGACCATAGGTGAGGGTAGGAACGTAGATCAACTGGTAAATCGAGAGCTTCACCTTCTGGCTCAGCTCCTTCTTCACCACGACAGACCGGCGCAGAGTCCGCATTACTGCAGACGCCGCACCGATCCGTCTGTCGATCTCGCGCTCCATCCTTCCCTCACTCGTGAACAAGACCCCGAGATATTTAAACTCCTCCACTTGAGGCAGGACCTGACCCCCGACCCGGAGAGGGCAATCCACCCTATTCCGGCTGAGGACCATGGTCTCAGATTTTGAGGTGCTGATTCTCATCCCAGCCGCTTCACACTCGGCCGCGAATCGCTCAAGCGAGAGCTGGAGATCACGACCAGATGAAGCCAACAGGACCACGTCATCTGCAAAAAGCAGGGACCCAATCCTGAGGCCACCAAGTCGGATCCCCTCAACACCTCGGCTGCGCCTAGAAATTCTGTCCATATAAGTTATGAACAGAATCGTTGATAAAGGGCAGCCTTGGCGGAGTCCAACCCTCACCGGAAACGGATCCGACTTACTACCGGCAATGCGGACCAAGCTCTGACACCTGTCGTACAGGGACCGGACAGCTCGTACAAGGGGGTCCGGTACCCCATACTCCCGGAGTACCCCCCACAGGAGCCCCCGGGGGACACGGTCGAATGCCTTCTCCAGGTCCACAAAGCACATGTAGACTGGTTGGGCAAACTCCCATGCCCCCCCCAGGACCCCAGAGAGGGTATAGAGCTGGTCCACTGTTCCGCGACCAGGACGAAAACCACACTGCTCCTCCTCAATCCGGGATTCGACTATCCGGCAGACCCTCCTCTCCAGGACCCCTGAATAGACCTTACCAGGGAGGCTGAGGAGTGTGATTCCCCTGTAATTGGAACACACCCTCCGGTCCCCCTTCTTAAAAAGGGGGACCACCACCCCAGTCTGCCAATCCAGCGGTACTGCCCCCGATGTCCACGCGATGCTGCAGAGGCGTGTCAGCCAGGACAGCCCCACAGCATCCAGAGCCTTAAGGAACTCCGGGCGGATCTCATCCACCCCCGGGGCCTTGCTGCCAAGGAGCTTTTTGACCACCTCAGCGACTTCAGCCCCAGAGATAGGAGAGTCCACCCCTGAGTCCACCAGCTCTGCTCCCTCATGGGAAGACGTGTTGGTGGGATTGAGGAGGTCTTCGAAGTATTCCCTCCACCGACCCACAACGTCCCGAGTTGAGGTCAGCAGCTCCCCACCTCCACTGTACACAGTATTGATGGAGCACTGCTTCCCCTCCTGACCGCCGGATGGTGGACCAGAATCTCCTCGAAGCCGTCCGGAAGTCTTTCTCCATGGCCTCGCCGAACTCCTCCCATGCCCGAATTTTTGCCTCGGCAACAGCCGAAGCCGCATGCCGCTTAGCCCGCCGGTACCCATCAGCTGCCTCCAGAGTCCCACAGGCCAAGAAGGCCCGATAGGACTCCTTCTTCAGCTTGACGGTATCCCTCACTGCTGGTGTCCACCAACGAGTCCTGGGATTACCGCCACGACAGGCACCAACTACCTTACAGCCACAGCTCCGGCCGGCCGCCTCAGCAATAGAGGCACGGAACACAGCCCATTCGGACTCAATGTCCCCCGCCTCACTCGGGACATGTTCGAAGCTCTGCTGAAGGTGGGAGTTGAAGCTCGCTCTGACAGGGGACTCAGCCAGACGTTCCCAGCAGACCCTCACAACACGTTTGGGCCTGCCAGCTCTGACCGGCTTCCTCCCCCACCATCTGAGCCAACTCACCACCAGGTGGTGATCAGTTGACAGCTCCGCCCCCCTCTTCACCCGAGTGTCCAAGGCATGTGGCCGCAGGTCCGACGATACGACTACAAAGTCGATCATTGACCTGCGGCCCAGGGAATCCTGATGCCAGGTGTACATATGGACACTCTTATGCTGGAACATGGTGTTCGTTATAGACAATCCATGACGAGCACAGAAGTCCAATAACAAAACACCATTTGGGTTCAGAGGGGGGGGACCATGCCTCCCAATCACTCCCCTCCAGGTCTCACTGTCATTGCCCACGTGAGCATTGAAGTCCCCCAGCAGAACAATGGAGTCCCCAGAAGGAGCACCCTCCAGCACTCCCTCCAAGGACTCCAGAAAGGGTGGGTACTCTGAACTGCTGTTCGGTGCATAAGAACAGACAACAGTCAGGACCCGTCCCCCCACCCGGAGGCGGAGGGAAACTACCCTTTCATCCACCGGGGTAAACCCCAACGTGCAGGCACCAAGCTGGGGGCTGATGAGAATGCCCACACCTGCTCGGCGCCTCTCACCATGAGCAACTCCAGAGTGGAAGAAGCTCCAGCCCCTCTCGAGGGTACTGGTTCCAGAGCCCAAGCCATGCGTCGAGGTGAGTCCAACTATATCTAGTCGGAACCGCTCAACCTCGCGCACAAGCTCAGGCTCCTTCCCCACCAGAGAGGAGACGTTCCACGTCCCTAGAGCCAGCTTCTGCAGCCGGGGATCGGACCGCCAGGGTCCCCGCCCCTTGCTGCCGCCCAGCTCACATTGCACCCGACCCCTACGGCTCCTCCCGCAGATGGTGAGCCCACGGGAGGTGGGGCCCATGTAACCCTTTCGGGCTGAGCCCGACCGGGCCCCAGTTATGGCCCCAGTTATGGCCTCAATTGTTTTCCTTTTTTCATTACTATTTTTCATTTACTCACATTTCCTTTTTTAAGCTAAGAAAAAGAGTGTTTGTAGTTTAGCAACACCTGAGGTGATGATGCTACATTGTACCAAATAATAAAAATTAATTTACTGGTACATTTATTAACATGTCGGTTCCATTTAAAGAATGAGGCATCCTAATGGTTTTAATGGTAGCTACCTTTACTAGGTCCTTCCTGTCAGTTTTTTAGTGAAGGCTTTAGAAATAATTGTGCCTGTCTTATCTTGCAACAGTGTATTAAGACTAAAAACATCCTTCATATTGTTTACATTCGATGTCATGTCTCTATATAGTTGTCCATTTGGCCAGTGTTATTGGCTCAGTTGAACCAAACCAATAGTTATAATTGGGAAAACTGCTATTATTGATTACATTCATATTGAACTTTTAAAGGCTTTACAGTGAGTGCATCATTCATTCACTCTTTATTCATACTTGGTGATAATAAGCTACATGTCTAGCAACATCTATTTTGGGGCTGACTGACGGAAACTCACCAATACCCACTCCAATCACTTTGTAAAAACCGTACACCAGTGATGCTAACACTGGAGACAAGGAAGGTGCAGTGTCTTGCTCAAGGACCCAATGGACAGATGAACTGAGGGAACTAGAGTAAAATCATCAAGCCTCAGTCTGACCATTGGAGGACCCACGCTACCACATGAGCCACCGCTGCCCAGTGGGAGTACTACAAAACAATGTGGTTGGGAAGAGAAGGAAGAGGAAAAGGAGAGAAGGGCAAAGGTAGTATTGTTCAATTTCAGAGTGAATCAGCTGTCTAATGGGCTGACAGAACACAGTCTCTCCCTGCAAATGGTCCAAAACCATAGCAACTCACACACTTCAAAAGGTGGGAATGGATTATCCAGTCAAACTTTCCTGATACAGTGTGTATCAGGATACTATAGAGTAGTTATTCAGCTACATTTTCCCATGGGCCAAATAGTCAGATGACTGTGATCATTGGGCTGCAATTCCCATAAACTGTTACTCAATGTTGGATGTACAGTTAATATAAAGTGCCTCTATGTTTTTAACACTTTTATTTAAACCATGGTCATATAAAATCACTGTAACAGCTGCTGCTGGTTTTATTGATATTTTCTGGTAGTCAAGTTCTCTAAGACCAATAAAAAACACTCAAACACTCACCATTTTTGTGTGCAAGTACAAGAAGAGCTTTGTTAATAGTTTTGTCTGGGAAGCATCTTGAGCCTGGTGGATATTCAATGTCAAGCTGGCGCAGGTCAGCTTGGGGTGCCTCCACCATATTCATTCACAGAGATTGCCCTCAGGATTTTTAATGCGTGCAGAATTATGTTTCCAGTATGATTGTTGTTAACCTCTTTTCCTGTGAAGTTGGTGTCCTTGCCCTTCTAACAACGTGAATGGCAGTGCTGCGTGGACTTGCAAAATGTCCGTAAGTGGTGTACTTCGAGTTTAGTTACAGCTAATAAACTAATAATTTGTTATTTATGAGTAAATCCGCAGTGGCCCAGTCCAAATTGACTGATGGGCCAGTTCTTGTCCATGTGCCACCATAAAATAGCCCTGGAATGTTATGTGCCTCTTGATGTTGTCGTATATGGTGTGTTTATGTAGAACAGAGGGTAAGTCTCCAAATTGCTCGAAAACAATGCATGAGTGTGGGCATAAATAACCACATAAATTTCTTAAGTTCACAATTTGAATTGGATTGGATACCTGAGATTCAAACCTTTTAAAAGTTTAAAAGGTTTGGAAGCCGAGTGATGCAAATATGTGAACTGTGATGTTGATGACAAGGAATCTGGGCTAAGACGGAGGTGTCCAAGTCTGGCCCTCGAGATCTACCATCCTTTAACTTTCAGATGCATTCTTTCTCCAACACACCTGAATTAAATGGCTGAATTTAATGTCATTCAGAGGCCTGGTAACAAGCCATTGATTTGATGCAGGCTTTATATTCCAATAAATCTTTTATAGTTTTCTACATATTCAAATAAAATTTTTACAACCTTTGCATTTTCCTTGTGGGAAATTGAAAGCCATTCATTTCCTATTTTATGTTAAATCAAGCAAAAAATAATTACCAGTACACCCAGTGGGATCGTATTTTGTTTTTAAACGCAGCATGGGCGGTCAGCACTCTTTGATATCTTTCCATTACAGCCAAAGTTAGTTTTTTCCCCGAGGTGGATATCATATAGGCTTTCTTCCTGCTCCTTTGAGAGCTGTAAATAAGATTTTATTTAGGTATAAATAATTGATTCTTTCCCAGGTGGATGCGG
Organism: Telmatherina bonti; assembly: GCF_933228915.1. Taxonomy (NCBI): domain Eukaryota; kingdom Metazoa; phylum Chordata; class Actinopteri; order Atheriniformes; family Telmatherinidae; genus Telmatherina; species Telmatherina bonti. The sequence goes on from NC_136618.1 coordinate 13,900,781, forward strand.
AAACTAGGTTTAGTCGGCAGGCAGACAAGCGGGGAGGAAAACCTAGCGGATAGAGAGGCGGGCAGGCAGGCGGGCAGGCAGGCAGGCAGGCAGGACAGCAATCGGGCAAACAGGCAGGATCTCTGACGGGAAAAAACACACAGGTTATCGACCAGGACTATACACAGGGAAGAATCTTTCAGGCCGAGAGTTGTACCGCAGGAAGTTCAACAATCTGGCGATGAACAGCAGGCCGGGCGGATCTTAAATAGTGCTGCAGCTGATTGCCAGGATGAGGATCAGGTGTTTAGGATGCCAGGCACGCCCACCAAGGAACAGGATCACAACAGTACCCCCCCCTCAACGGGAGCCACCAGGCGACAGAAAACGGTCAGGATGAGCCCGGCGAAAGTCACGAACCAGGGAGGCATCCAAAATGAAAGAGCGGGGGACCCAGGCACGCTCCTCAGGACCATACCCCTCCCAGTCCACCAGGTACTGAAAACCCCGACCACGACGGCGCACATCAAGGAGACGGCGGACCGTGTAAGCCGGGCGACCAGCCACAAGCCGGGCGGGAGGAGGGGGCCTGGATGGAGGGACCAGAGGACTGGACGAAACAGGCTTAAGTTGGGAGACGTGGAATGAGGGATGAACCCGCATGGAACTGGGGAGTTTGAGTTGGACCACAGTAGGGTTGATGATCCGTTGAACTTCAAAGGGGCCCAAGTAACGAGGGGTCAGTTTCCGGGCATCGGTTCGTAAGGGAATATTCCTGGATGAAAGCCAAACCTTCTGACCGGGGGAATAATCGGGCGCAGGAGTCCGGTGACGATCCGCCTGGCGCTGATTCCGTTCCCCAGTGCGGAGAAGCGCAGCCCGAGCCTTCTGCCAGACCCGTCGGCAGCGGCGGATGTGAAGCTGGACGGACGGCACCGAAACCTCACCCTCTTGGGCGGGGAATAGTGGTGGCTGGTACCCTAGGGAGCACTCAAAAGGGGACAAGCCAGAGGCTGAGGAGGTGAGAGAATTGTGTGCATACTCCACCCAGTCCAGATGTTCGCTCCAAGAGGACGGGTTAGCTTCTGACACACACCGGAGGGCAGTCTCCAAGTCCTGATTAGCCCTTTCAGCTTGACCATTGGTTTGGGGGTGAAAACCAGACGACAGACTCAGAGTGGCACCAATAGACTGACAGAAAGCCCGCCATACCTGAGACGTGAATTGGGGCCCTCTGTCAGACACGATGTCCGCGGGTAGCCCGTGGAGCCGAAACACGTGGTGAACCAGTAGATCAGCCGTTTCCTTGGCCGAGGGGAGCTTGGGGAGAGCAACAAAATGCACGGCCTTGGAAAAACGGTCAACAATGGTTAGGATAGTGTCTTTACCTCTGGAGACGGGTAAGCCGGTGACGAAGTCCAGGGCAATGTGGGACCAGGGCCGGCTGGGAACAGGTAAGGGTCGTAGGAGACCGGCCGGTGGTTTATGCGAGGCCTTACTCCGGGCACAGGTAGTGCAGGCAGCTACAAACTCCCGAGCATCCTTATCCATAGTGGGCCACCAAAACCTACGCTTGATGAGGGATAGGGTGCGCGTGGATCCAGGGTGGCAAGCCAGGCGAGAAGAGTGACCCCACTGGAGGACCAAGGAACGGGCGGTATCTGGAACAAATAAACGGTTAGGCGGACCTGTGCCTGGGTCAGGTTGCCGTCGCTGGGCCGCGAGGACCTTATCCTCCACGTCCCAGGTAACTGCAGCAGCAATGCAGGTGGCAGGCAGGATTGTGTCCGTGGAGGGAGCGGAACCTGATGTGAACTGGCGGGAAAGGGAGTCTGGCTTCTGGTTCTTGGAACCGGGTCGGTACGACAGAGTGAAATTGAAACGGTTAAAGAAAAGGGACCAACGGGCTTGACGGGGATTCAACTGTTTCGCGGACTGCAGATACTCCAAGTTTTTATGATCTGTCCAAATGAGGAATGGCAGCCTAGAACCCTCCAGCCAGTGACGCCACTGTTCGAGCGCCAATTTTATGGCTAGTAGCTCACGATCACCGACGTGGTAATTCTGTTCGGCCGGGGTGAGACGTCGAGAAAAATAAGCGCAGGGATGGAGTTTCTGAGTCCTGGTAGATCGTTGAGACAGCACGGCTCCAACCCCCTTGTCCGAGGCATCGACCTCAACCACAAATTGACTACTGAGATCAGGGTGGAGGAGAACTGGTGCTGTGGTGAAAAGTTCCTTCAGTCTAAGGAAGGCCTGATCTGCAGGTCTAGACCAGGTAAAGGGAACCGAAGGTGAGGTAAGGCGAGTAAGAGGGGCTGCAATCTGACTATAGTTACGGATGAAGCGACGGTAGAAATTGGCAAATCCCAGGAAGCGTTGCAGGTCCTTTACAGAGGTGGGAGTGGGCCAATTTACAACCGCCTTGATCTTCTCCGGGTCTGCACGGACCTGCCCGGTCTCAAAGATGTATCCAAGGAAGGTCACTGTATTAGCATGGAACTCGCACTTCTCAGCCTTGACGAACAAGCGGTTTTCCAAAAGTCTCTGTAAGACAAGTCGGACATGTTGTACGTGCTCTGACTGGGTCCGGGAGAAGATGAGGATGTCGTCTAGATAGACGAAGACGAAGCGGTTAAGGAAGTCACGTAATACATCGTTTACCAGGGCCTGAAACACAGCAGGAGCATTGCAAAGGCCCAACGGCATTACCAGGTATTCAAAATGGCCCAGGGGAGTTCGAAACGCGGTCTTCCATTCATCTCCTTCCCTCATTCTGACCAAGTGGTAAGCATTACGGAGGTCGAGCTTAGTGTAGATTGTGGAGCCATGAAGGGAATTGAAAACCGACTCCAGTAGTGGTAGAGGGTACTTGTTCTTCACGGTGATTGCATTTAAGCCCCGGTAATCAATGCAGGGCCTAAGGGAGCCATCCTTCTTAGAGACAAAGAAGAATCCTGCTCCGACGGGTGAAGATGAGGTCCTGATCAATCCAGCTGCCAGGGAATCTGAGATGTACCCCTCCAAGGCCTCCATCTCAGGTCGGGATATATTGTAAAGTCGGCAGGTAGGTTAACGGAGCACCTGGGAGTAATTCAATGGAGCAATCATAAGGCCGATGGGGTGGCAGCGCTAGGGCTTTATCCTTGCTGAAAACCTCCGTTAGGTCGTGATAAGCCGTAGGGACTGCGGATAGGTCCGGGGTAACGGGGAGTAGACCAGAAACGGATGAAGTGGAGGGAACAGCCGACTGAAGACAAGTGGCATGACAGAAAGTGCTCCAATTAATTATTCTCCCGGTCTGCCAATCCAGGTGCGGGTTATGTTGTGACAGCCAGGGGTGACCCAACACTAGCGCAGATTTAGGTGAGTCAACTATGAAGAAGGGGATGTATTCTTGGTGGTTGCCAGAGACTATCAATCTAACGGGGATGGACTGTAGGGTTTTGGAGTAGAGATGGCTCCCATCTAGAGCTTGTACAGACATGGGGGAAGAAAGAGTCTCTGTACCTATTCCCAGGGTGGTGGCCAAGGTCTTATCCAAGAAATTGGCCTCAGCTCCGGAATCAATTAATGCCTCAACAGAATGGGGGGTCTGGTCTGTGAACAGGATCACCGGGATAAGTGTCCTTGTGTGCGGGACCTCCTTGGGGGATGTGGTCGCCAGTACTCCCGCTGCTACTGACGACCCTGGTCTTTTACCCGGTTAGGGCAGAGAGATATCCTGTGTCCTGATCTCCCACAGTAATAGCAATCACCAGAATCTCTTCTCCTCTGCCGTTCCTCTGAGGAAAGGTGAGCCATGCCCAGCTGCATGGGTTCCTCCGTAGATATGTTTGTGGGAGGCAGAGGGAAAGTAGTTGCTTCAGAGGGAACCTCAGGATATTGGCTAGACCGCCGTTCTCTGTCCCTTTCCCGTAGCCGGTTGTCGAGTCGTATGGCGAGATATATCAACTCATCCAGAGAGCCAGGTGTGTCTCGGGTGGCCAGCTCGTCTTTCATCCGACTACTTAACCCGTTAGCGAAGATGTCCCGGAGTGCTTCGTTGTTCCAGCCTGAATCCGCAGCTGCTATCCTGAAATCAATGGAAAAGTCAGCAACACACCGATCTCCCTGACGGAGATTAAGTAGCCGTTTGACTGCTTCACCTCCCCTAACTGGGTGGTCAAAAACCTTCCTCATCTCCTCGACAAACGAGGAGTACGATGAGTATCTGAAACCCTGCTGTTCATATGCTGCCTCCGCCCATGCCAGTGCCTTTCCTTCCAGAAGCCCAATAACATAAGAAACCCTGGATCTATCATTAGCATAGGTGAGTGGTTTCTGGTCAAAGACAAGGGAGCATTGAAGGAGGAATCCTCTACATTCTCCCAAATTCCCTGCGT